>NC_045441.1:16321404-16420718 GCF_002776525.5 Piliocolobus tephrosceles | reverse complement strand
TCTATCTATCTATCTATCTATCTATCTATCTATCTATCTATCTATCTTTATAGATAGTGTATACATAAATACATACATATATTCATTTAAATATTTATATGCTTGTGATGGCTAATTTTATGTGTCAACTTGCTTTGCTGACAAAAATATTATATTATGTAAATATATATGTATGTATACACACACACACATATGTATACACACACACATATACACACACACATATATACACGACTCCAAAGTGATAGCATGAGAAAGTTTTTGTGGTTGATGGAATTGTTTCCTGTTTATGGTAGTGTTTACATGATTTTATACACATGCTAAAATTTACAGAATTTTATGGCCCCCAGAAAGCCGATTTTATTAACTGTTAATTTAAAAAATAGAATGATTCTGGGAACTCAAAGAAGGGAAAGAACGGGAGATGAATTGATGGTCCAAAGGAGTAGGGAATCCAGTAAGACTGGGAGGGAAGCGAGGATTGGAACTGAGACTTGAGGAATGACTAGGACTTCAATAAAGGGAGAAATGGGAGATGAATGTGTTTGGAAGGAGCAGGACATGCCAGTTGAAGGAACCAGAATGAACCTAGGGGTGAGGAAGTGCTCTGGTGGCTGTGATTATAGTGGCACAGACTGGAAGGAGAGAATGGAGGGGCAGCTCAGTACCGAATTGCAATGAGCTCTGAATGTCTTGGTGAATCTTTCATTCCTCGTTCTGAGGGATGTGCAGTTACTAAATAATTGCTGAGCAGTGATTCCAAACCAGAAATCCAGGAGGATCCAATTCCAGGGGATTTTAAGCTTTCTGAAAGCCTCCAAGAGGGAAAAAGATACTGAAAAAGGATTTCTTACATATTCACTTATACCATTCTTTCTTAAGTCTACAAATGAGACCCTCTGTAAAATATTGTGCTCACTAGGGAAATAATTCTGGGATTGATCTAAATCCTTTAGTCTCAAAGTATTTATGTAAACATCTGTCTCAGGCAGGGTCCCAGCAGGAGGCAGATGGTGCACTCCAAAGGAGAGGCTGAAGAGAGTGTAGTGACTATTTACAGGGAGGTGGGCTGAGTTAAGCGGAGCCAATTCGAGGTAGTTAAGTGCCCTGAGCTGATTCCATCCCTGGGCTTGAAGGCTCAAGGGAAGGGAGTGGTTTTATCAACTCTACAAGGAAGAGCTATAGGAAGAATGCCACAGGGAGAGCTACTCCATAAGAGTGTGGTTCTGTGGGGGAAGAATAGAGCCTCATTGTACTGTAGTCCAGGGAAGGAGCTGGGGTTAGGGGTGAATACTCTGCTTCTCTCTCCTCCTGTCCTTTGTGAAAGGAAAATATCTTGGGGCTCCCAAAATCACTGAGCTAAAGGGAAAATTCAAGCTGGGATCTGCCTAGGGCAAATCTGCCCCCTTCTATTCAAAGTCATCCTTCTGCTCACTGAGATGGATGTCTATTCTGACTGCCTCCTTTGGAAGGCTTATCAGAAACTCAAAAGTATGCAACCATGTGTCTCAAACCTACCTGTAACCTAGAAGCCCCCTCCCTGCTTCGACATGTCCCTGCCTTTCTGGACAGAAACAATGTACTTCTTATATATATTGATTGATGTCTCATGTCTCCCTAAAATGTATAAAACCAAGCTGTGCCCCGACTATCTTGGGCACATGATGTCAGGATTTCCTGAGGCTGTGTCGTTACAGGTGTGTGTCCTCAACTTTGGCAAAATAGACTTTCTAAATTAACTGAGACCAGTCTCAGATTTTTGCTGTTCACATCATCAATATCCTTCTGGTGCTTCCTATGGGTCCAAACTCAAGGGAGCCAGAGGACCTATTGATGAAGTCCAAAGTGGCCAGTCTCCTACAAACTGAGATGGGAGCTGGAAGAAGGGAGAAAGTGGATCTAGATGGGGAAATGGAGAAAAACCATCACATAATTATTACCTATTCAGATGCTAGGCATCTTGGAACCTCTGTTTATGGAAACTGCAGGGAAAAAAGAAGCTGAGATATGGACTGGGAAATTGAAGTTAAACATGGGCTGGCCTTGGTCAAGTGCTCAGGCAGACTGTTTGGCCCTGACCAGAAATTTCCACCTCTGTGACTTTGTCAAGTGAAGTCAGGTGCTTTCAATGCGCTGCAGATCTATGGCTTGCATTAATTGCTTGTTAATAGTTTGGTGTCTGGTTATACATGCCTGGCACATAGAGAGGCTCTTTATCAATATGTATGGAAGGCAGGCGGGCCAAGTTCAGGGCTCCACATGAGTGTCTAGATTCTACTCAGAGATTTCCAGTGATAAGCCTTCACGTCTCAGGGAAGGCACTTGAGGCATTGCCTGAGGACCCAGGTTTGCTGGCTCCTGTGGCTGCCTTTGTCTTACTTTATTTCTGTCAATCAGAGATAAGGAGAGCATCCTGCACTAATGGGATGGAGCATCACTCACAAAGAAGTAGGAGTCCTGAGAAATTATGAAGAAGGAGCCCCCGGGACCAGAAGACCTATCACTGCCTCCTTCCTAATTAGCAGCAGAGGCATCCTGGGAACCCCCTGAGACCATCTAACAACCATGAACTCTGCAAAAGAACATTGCCATCCCTGTCACCATTCCTGATATTGCTCCTTCAGTCCTCATGGGATGCTTGTTTCCTTGGCAGGTTTTCATTTGGGTGCAGGCTTGATTGGGTGACATGGAGAATGCCCCAAGGTGATGTCCCTAAACCGTGCTATGACTGATAAAAGATATTTAGAATGTAAAAAAAAAAAAACTTATGAAACATCTGATCCAATTTAATTCAGTCTTCAGAGAGGAAAATGAGACTGAGACAGGTTATATACTTTTCACTGAACACTTGTTAGGAGCCAGGGTTTGCACAAAGTACTTTGCAAGTAGTACCTCATGTACTGTGCACATCACTCACATTATGGGGCTGATGTATTACCACAAAGTACACCTAAGGGCTAGGAGGAGATTTCCCAACTTTAGGTACAGTTCGCTTCTGGTGCTGCTAAGGCACTTATCTCCAGAAGGACCATGTTACTGAATTTGAAGGCATAGAAATTCAGGACATACTTCTTTGGGAAACCCTGCAGTCAGCCAGGGCTTACTGACTCAGTGCAGTAGTCCAAGCACCTTCAAGCTGACAGCATGACTGCCTTCACGGACATCTAGGCAGAGCTGGCAGTTATTACAAATGCTCCTCAACTTAGGATGAGATTACAACTTAGGATGGGGATAAGCTGGAAAATTGTAAGTTGAACCATCACAAGTCAGAGACTGCCTGTATTGACTGATAAGATTTAACTGCAGATTCTCCTCTCACACATGCATGGATTGCTGTTATTATCATATTTACCATAAGCCTCTCTCTGGGTCTCCTAATACCAGCATCACTGTCTTATCACAGAAAACTGTTTTCACATGTCTTTCAGCCAATGTACCCTGGTCTATTGATGATGGACATCACATCATTGTCCTCCACTACAAGCTTCCCACTCACTCATTCGCTAATTCCTTCCTTCCTTTATTCATTCTAGTCTAAATATTTATTGAGGATTTATATGCACTTTGGATATGCAGATGAAAAAGATGGCCTGTCTTTTACAAGCTAGCTTAACAGGAAATAGAAGTTTCTTACAAGGATATTAGATGGCCTCACCATAGCAAGGGGGAAGATAAAAGTAGTGAGGAATTGGAACCACTTTTTTCTCCTCCTCCTCCTCCTTCTTCTTCTTCACATTTTTTTTCTTTTTATCTGCCCCTTAATTTGCAAGAACCACCTTACATCTCTGCTTCTTCCTGTCTATTGGCTTTGTTTTCTGCTGTTTGCAAAATGGTGGGAGTTGATATCACAGATTCAGCTGCCCAAAGATAGGCTGACTTTCTCTTGGTTGGAAATCTAAACTCCTAGAGAGGAAACTGTAACTGCCTCAAATGTTACTTACTTAAAACTGGTCCACTCAACTCTGGTGAGGTGAGCCCAGTCATATTGAATAATATGACTGTCCAGGGCCCAGGAAAGTTATTCCATGGACCCGGATGGCGGAGAAGCTTTTAGGAAAGTGGGGCAGGGCAGATAGTCCATTAGGGTCCTCTTCATAGTTGCTGCCTTCAATAAGTTTGTCTGGAAGTAGAGTGAAAAGTAAGCCTCTAAATGCTGTACTGTAAAGAATTCTGGAAAGGCTTCCCAGGTACAGGAACCTGGGGCAGATTGAGAGGTGTGCAGAGAGCTCTATGGGGGCAAACCCCACTGGGGCTGGGTCTCCACTGGAAAAGAGATGGGATGCAAATGCATGCATGCATGTGTGTGTGTGTGTGCATGTGCTCATGCACATGTGTGTAAGGGCAGTGGAAGGCTGAGATAGAGTGACTTTCCAGGAAGAGGGGAAAACCTGCTGAAAATAAAGCAACTTAGAGGAGCATGGCCCTTTTGTGAATTGTGGTCATTTGGAGCTGCCAAGGCATAAAATACAAGGCAGTAAAGGCCAGGGAGGAAGCTGGAAAAATCCACAAAGACTAGAGCATGAAGGTCCTCCTATACACATGTAACACTAAGCAGGTTAGATTTTATCCTAGGAGTGGCATTATTCAGCAAAGAATGTTGAGAAAATGAGAAGCAGGATCTGATTTTTCACTCCCTTTGAGAAGACATGCTGTAGGGAATGGAAGCTAGAGTTGGGAGTTTAGGAAGAAGGTATATTGGTTGAGGTTCTCCAAGAAACAGAAGCCAAGACAGGATTAAGCATGGAAGGATTTTATCAGAAAAAAAATTTCTGAGTTTCTGGGGAGGGAGCTGACGATGGTTGGGAGGTCCATCAGACAGCAATGCAAGCCTGACCATGGGTGAAGGAGAGAGGGAAGGAAGTCAAATGGCAACATCCTAGACTTCTGTGTAGTCTAAAGAAGGTTTGGGAAGGCAGTCAATTGTCTTCCAGCCACAGCCGGCCATCAGAGGAATGTGCATCTCCTAAAAAGGGGCCTGCCTTAGTAACTAACACTGCCACATTCTGTCACTGGTGGGAAGCCCAGACTGGGCAATGGATTTCAGGGCATGGTAGTCAAGGCCCTTGATCAATTACACTCACTGTAGTTGAAAGTCTGTAAGTTACCTTCTCATGGCTGTCACAGAAGTGTAAAACAATAATCCAGGAAGTTGATTTAATCAGACTAACTAGACATAAACTAGGTCACCAGCAGTGCAGCAAAAGGATATGAGACACATTGGAAGGTATGATCAATTGGAATTAGTAATTGATTGATGATTATTACAGGGTTGTTAAGTACCACTGTGCAAGTTGTGCACTGCACAATGTTATGTGAGTGGATCAACCTGCCCAAATGTGTGCAACTGCTGGGGTCAACACTGTATCTTAGTGTTTGATACATGGTAACTATTTATCAAGTACATGTTGAATATGAATAATACAACTCTTGCCACCAGAGAACTCGTTATCTTTTTTTTTTAATTTTTTTTTTTTTTTTTTTTGAGACAGAGTCTTCCTCTGTCACCTGGATTGGAATGCAGTGTTGCAATCTTGGCTCACTGCAACCTCTGCCTCCTGAGTTCAAGCGATTGTCCTGCCTCAGCCTCCCGAGTAGCTGGGATTACAGGCACCCACCACCATGCCCAGCTAATTTTTGTATTTTTAGTAGAGATGGAGTTTCACCATGTTGCCCAAGTCGGTCTCAAACTCCTGACCTCAAGCGATCTGCCTGCCTCGGCCTCCCCAAGTGCTAGGATTACAGGTGTCAGCCACCGTGCCCATCCAGAACTCATTATCTTAAGGAGGAGTGATGAGTAAAACAAATAAAATATAAAGTGGCTCATGCTTATACCAGGAGAGAGACTGGGTTCTGAAGTTTATGCAGCTACCTGGTGGCTGTTTGGTGACTAGAACCGTCTATCCTTTCACCTGAGCCAGACAGATTATTTCCAGACCCTGAGTCAATCAGCCTGGACAAGTAAGTTAGAACTTGAGTTTTCCAAGCAACTTGAATATGCCAGGCATATCCATTCATGATTCAAGAAGTTTTTGGTAGCACCAACCATGTTCCAGGCACTGTCACAGGTCCTGGGGAATTCAGTAACGAACAAAGTTGATGGACACAAAGCTCCTGTCCTTGTGGGGGGAATTCATGGAATGAATAAACTGTAAAAGAATGCAATGTTTGGTATATGTTATGGAGGAAACAAAGCAGGATCAAGGAGATAAGGAACGCATGTGCATATGTGTGTATTTATGTACTTGCATGTTGCAGGGAGAAGTTTGATGTTTTAAGTAGGGTAGGTAAAGGAGGCCTAACTGATAAGGGGGATATTTGTGTTTAGGTCTCTCTGCAGAAGAACTAGTGATGCAAGTACAATGGGTGGTGAGCTTTTTCAGCAATTGTAAATTTCAAAATGGCTGGTGTGAGAGGAGAGAGAGAGATTGGGTAACCCAGGAAGTCAGAATCAGGACGTGTGACTTCGCTTTGACTGATAAAGGGAGACCTTTGGAGGTTTTTGAGCCCAGAATGCTGTAAGCTATCACTTTTCAGAAGGACCACTCTGGCTGCTGGATTGAAGAAGCACTGTGGAGAGACAAAAGCACAAATTTATTGTGGAATTAGAATTCTAACTCAGAGTAAAGATCTTGAGCCATGCTAGATTCTGAAGTGCCTTTTGAAACACCAACACATGATTAAATTAGGTTAAGTATGATTTGAATAAGTGCATTTTAAAAAGAGGCAAATTATTTGAAAATTGAGCATCCATTTATTGCATGTGTCCATTCTTTATTAAAAAAGACACTTTTATTAATGGAAATTTCTAATTCCCCAACAAGGTTTATGGTAGCAGTCGTTGCTCTCTTCTCATTTTAAACCAAGCTCTGTATTCTAATATCACAAACTTCGCTTAACCGTATGGTCAAAATCCTTGTTTCGTTTTGGTTTTCAAACATTCCGTTCCTGTAAAGAAACCAATGCTTTCAGAAGACCGGGTTTCAAAGGGACCTACCTAGTTGCAGGCTGTGCAGTGGAGTTGCTGTGGGCGCCTGTTTTCCAATTTAGTTGTCACCTTTCCAGCTGCTACCTCTGGAAAACCTTTCTGTTCCCTTGTTTGAGAGGAGTGTTTCTTTCTTATCTTTAGAAAAATTAATCAAAGGGCTTTCTCCTACTTACTGGCACTGAAATGTTGTTACACCTTAATCTCTCTTTTAGCCAAAAAGAGAGAACGGAAGCAAGCAAGTAAAAAGGAGCTGGAAGGAAGATCTTCTCCTAATTGGTCAAAGGGTTAGGAAGTGAACTGTTAATTAATCCTGACAGTTCAACAGGAGACGTCTAACTGTATCTCAGGTGAGACAGAGGCAGGAAGCCCCTGGCGGTGTGGGGGCATACTGCTGCGAGGAAGCTTTTCACAACACAGTGCTCCACATCTTTGGACCTGTCTTAAAGTGACTGACTCCCAGGAAAAGATGTTGAAGTAAATTAAAAGGAATATTCGTGTGCACGTGTCTTTATGATAGAACAACTTGTATTCCTTTGGGTATATACCCATTAATGGAATTGCTGGGTCAAACTGCAGGTCTGTTCTTAGCTCTTTGAAAAATCACCACACTGCTTTCCACATGGTTGAACTAATTCACACTCCCACTAACAGTGTGTAAGCATGCTCTTTTCTCCACACCCTCGCCAACATCTGTTATTTTTTGACTTTTTAATAATAGCCATCTGAGTGGTGTGAGATGGTATCTCGTGGTTTTGATTTGCGTTTCTCTAAGCATCAGTGATATTGATTGATTACAGCATTATTCACAATAGCAAAGACATGGAATCAACCTAAATGCCCATCAGTGGTAGACTGGATAAAGAAAATGTGGTCCACATACAGTATGGAATACTATGCAGCCATACAAAAGAATGAGATCATGTCCTTTGCAGGGATGGAGCTGAAGGCCCTTGTTCTTAGCAAACTAATGCAGGAACAGATCACCTAATACTGCATGTTCTCACTTATAAGTGGGAGCTAAATGATGAGAACTCGTGGACATAGAGGGGAACAACACACACTGCGGCCCATGGGAGGGTGGAAGGTGAGAGGAGGGAGGGGATCAGGAAAAATAACTAATGGGTACTGGGCTTAACAATCTGTACAACAAACTCCCACGACATGAATTTGCCTTTATAAGAAACCTGCACATATACCCCTGAGCCTAAAAGAAAGGGTAAAAATAAATAAAGAAATACAAATAAACCACCACCTCCCAAAAGTCACAAAGGAATATTTGAATAAGGCCTTGGAATTATTCAAATGAGATTAAGTGTAGTGATAGTATTGGAGGAAAAAAGATGCCAAAGTGAAGCTTGACTGTCCAAATGGGTAAGAATTCAAGGGAGGCTCACTTTTGTCATCTACAATCTCAGTATTTGGAACGCCCAGGAGAACATTTATTTTCAGTTTTTAGAGACAAGGGTCTTGCTCTGTCACCCAGACTGGAGAGCGGTGGCACAATCATAGCTCACTGTATCCTCGAACTCCTGGACTCAAGTGATCCTCCCTCCTTAGCCTCCCAAGTTGTTGGGATTACGGGTACATGCCCCCATATCCAGCTAATTTTTAGAGAAAATTTTGTACAGATGGGATCTGCCTTTGTTGCCTAGGGTGATCTTGAATTCCTGGCTCAAGCCATTCTCCTGCCTCAGCCTCTGAAAGGGCTGGGATTACAGACATGAGCAACCACTTGTGGCCCTGATTTCTGGCATTATAAGGAGCTCCTTCCTTCCTTCCTTCCTTCCTTCCTTCCTTCCTTCCTTCCTTCCTGCCTGCCTACCTGCCATTTTTGAGATGGAGTCTCGCTTTGTTGTCCAGGCTGGAGTATAGTGGTGCCACCTCGGCTCACTATAACCTCTGCCTCCTGGGTTCCAGCAATTCTCGTGCCTCAGCTCCCTGAGTAGCTAGAGTTACCAGCATGCACCACCATGCTCAGCTAATTTTTGTATTTTTAGTAGAGAGGAGGTTTCGTCATTTTGGCCAGGCTGGTCTCGAACTCCTGACCTCAAGTGATCCACCCTCTGTGCCCAACCAAAGTGCTGGGATTACAGGCATGAGCCATAGTGCCTGGCCCAGAGCTCCTTCCTTTCTCTCCACAGTGCAGCTTCTTGCTAGCAAATTGCTTACAGCACAATTCCAGACTGCAGGTCAGTTGAGGCCCTTCATGGATGCCTTGGGTCAACTGAAGGGTCTTTGTTTCATTCCAACTCACTGATTTACAACGGTCTTTTGTGACTGGGCACAGGCCTGGCGTGCTCATGTCTCACTCCCTTTGGTTTTATGACTTGACCGCTGTCTTGTCCTCTAGACTGATTCCTTTGATCCTGGGTGAACCTGCTCTTTCCTCCTGCCACAGGTCACTCACTGGAAGTACTAGTCCAGCTATTGTAGATATGGCCATCCCTCTCCTGAGTACAAATTACCAGTGGGGCAACCTCAGTGCTGACACATTCATCTGACCTCTGTGCCAGGCTCTGGGACTGTGGTTTATGTTCAAGGTGATCAGAACATGAACATTTTAAGAACAGTGTGAACCAGGGTGGGGGTTAGGCAGACCCATGTGCTCTGGGAGACCTCTGAGCTTAACAGAGACATCCTGGTGCTTTAATGGAGGCTTGAGTAATGATGCTCTACCGATTCTCAGTGATGCAGTTTCAGGCACGTTGCTTTCTGAACCTCTGTCCCAGGATTTGTATATCAGAGTTGTCATGAGACTCAAATTTGGTGGCAACTATCAAAGAGTCTTTGCTGAGCAAACGTCTTTTCTGTGGCCCTCACTAGAGCTCACTAACAAGGACCACAAGCCTTCACTAATATTCCAAACTTTGGGCTCCGCCTGCCTGCTGAAATCGTTGGTGCCTGCCTACTGCCATCTGCCTTAGTTGACCTCGTGGGCTTATCCCCTTGACTCCTAGACGAAGAGTTTGGGCCAGATTTCCCTACTCATCCAATGACCATGCCTCATCGTTCCTGTCCAATTGCATCCCTTCCTAACGAATCCTGTCACTTTATAACTCCTCTACTACATTATTTAACCTCAGTTTCCTCATCTGTGAAATAAGAATAATAGCAGTTCCTACCATACAGGGAAGCTGGGAGGTTAAAGTTCACATGGGATAACTGAAAGGATGCAGTAAGATTCCACATGCAAAATGTTTAGCTGAGTATCTGCACATGGAAGCACTGTCTGTCTTAGCTATTAATATTTTTTATTGTTGTGATTATTCTTTCTACAGACATCACCCTAGTTTGGTTTGTTATCCTCCTAGCAAACAACTCTGTGGTGAAACTAGTGAATGATTCTCCTGAGCCTCCCACCTTTTCTGAAATAACTCTGTGCTCTCTTGTGCTTGCTTTCTCATTGACATCCTTCCTTCTTATTGAATTGATCAAGCAATTGCATAGTAAGTGATACGGTTTGGCTGTGCCCCCACCCAAATCTCATCTTTTTTTTAATTTTTATTTTTTTGAGATGGAGTCTCACTGGTTGTCCAGGCTGGAGTGCAGTGACGCGATCTTGGCTCACTGCAAGCTCCACCTCCTGGGTTCATGCCATTCTCCTG
Source organism: Piliocolobus tephrosceles (assembly GCF_002776525.5). Classification (NCBI taxonomy): domain Eukaryota; kingdom Metazoa; phylum Chordata; class Mammalia; order Primates; family Cercopithecidae; genus Piliocolobus; species Piliocolobus tephrosceles. The sequence goes on along the minus strand of NC_045441.1, from coordinate 16,410,128 downwards.
CCTCAGCCTCCCGAGTAGCTGAGACTACAGGTGCTTGACACCATGCCCAGCTAATTTTTTGTATTTTTAGTAGTGATGGAGTTTCACTATGTTAGCCAGGATGGTCTCAATCTCCTGATCTTGTGATCCGCCTGCCTTGGCCTCCCAAAGTGCCAAATCTCATCTTGAATTGTAGCTACCATAATTCCCACATGCTGTGGGAGGGACCTGGTAAGAGATAATTGAATCATGGGGGCAGTTTCCCCCATACTGTCCTCCTGGTAGTGAATAAGTCTCACAAGATCTGATGGTTTTAGAAGAGGTTTCTGCTTTTGCTTGACTCTCATTCTCTCTCTTGCCTGCTGCCATGTAAGACGTGCCTGTCACCTTCTGCCATGATTGTGAGGCCTCCCCACCCACGTGGAACTGTGAGTCCATTAAATCTCCTTTTCTTTGTAATTTACCCAGTCTTGGGTATGACTTTATCAGCAGCATGAAAACAGACTAATACAGTGAGTTTATAGGAGTAAAATCAAAGCAAAATGCAATGTCTTTTTTCTCTGTATTTGCAATCCATCCTCAGCCTTTGTAAAGCAAACACCTAGAGTGGGGCTTTATTTCACCCAAATGAATGAAAAGAGGAATTGTTTTGACATAGAAGTGATCACTTTTATACGTTTTGGATACTGCAAGGTTCTTGTTGTTTGTTTTTTGAGATAGCATCTTGCTCTGCTGCCCAAGCTGGAATGCAGTGCTATGATCATAGCTCACTGCAGCCTCCAACTTGGGGGCTTAAGTGATCCTCCCACCTTAGCCTCCCAAGTAGCTAGGCCTACAGGCACACGCCAACACACCTGGCTAATTTTTTAAATTTCTTGTAAAGATGGGGTCTTGCTATATCGCCCAGGCTAGTCTCAGACTTCTGCAGTCCTCCCACCTCAGCCTCCCAAAGCATTGGGATTATAGGTGTGAGTGACCATGCCCAGCAGGGACTATAAGTTCTTAACAACGTGCTACAGGAAATCCAGCCCTGGACAGCACGTGCAACAGAACTGTTTGGTGCTATCTGGTGACCCAATGCCAATTCAATGCCCTCGTGCCTGAGAGTCTGTCTGTGAGAGGCTGATGACAAGGCCAGCTCTGAGATTTTCTTTTACCTCCTTGTTGAAGAAGTGACAACACTCTGAAGATGTACTCTGTGCTTGTTGCTTTCAATATGCTACTTCTCCATCTTATCAATAACCTAGGCCAGGTGTGGTGGCTCATGCCTGTAATCCCAGCACTTTGGGAGGTGGAGGCGGGCAGATCACCTGAGGTCAGGAGCTCAAGACCAGCCAGGTCCCAGCACTTCAGGAAGCTGAGGTGGGCAGATCACCTGAGGTCAGGAGTTCAAGACCAGTCTGGCCAACATGGCGAAATCCTGTCTCTACTAAAAATACAAAAATTAGCCGGGTGTGGTGGTGTGTGCCTGTAGTACCAGCTACTTAGAAGGCTGAAACAGGAGAATTGCTCGAACCCAAGAGGTGGAGTCTGCAGTAAGCTGAGATTGTGCCACTGTACTCCAGCCTAGGAAACAGAGTGAGACTCCATCTCAAAAAAAAAAAAAAGAAAGAAAGAAGAAACTTCTAACATAAACATATGGTAGATTTCACATTTTAGACCTTAAGCATTTTTCTGCATGATTTTCAGCATACTGAAGATCTGTATTCACTAACTCAAAACATATATTATTGAATGTCTCTTATGTACAGAATCTCAATGCACAAAAAAAAAAAAAACCCTGAAAAATGAAGCATTTTGCAAAAAGATTATTTATTTTGGATAAAGATAAAAAGATACTTTTGGATTCCGCAAGTTTTTTTGCTTGTTTGTTTTGAGACAGGGTCTCATTCTGTTGCCCAGGCTGGAGTGCAGTGGCGTGATCATAGCTCACTGCAGCCTCGAGCTCCTGGGCTCAAGCAATTCTTCTGCCTCAGCCTCCCGAGCAGCTGAGACTACTCTCTGTGTCCCTCCCAATGTGGGCAGAATGGAAATTGATGACGGAAATCTTTTCTGACGGTATGTTGAGAGCGTGTGCGTGTGTGCGGGGAGGGGATGGGAGGACACCCTCAGCTCGATTTTAATTCCAGACAGTAGACATTTTATTAGATAGCTGAAGACAATGCTCTTATTCCTTATTTCAACTTTAGTCTTTATTTTTAATAGTTAAAAATTTCCCCGCAAATTACTAATATATTGATTTAAAAAGAATGGAGGAATAAGCTATACCTATCTGGTGTTGGTCAACTTGATTCAGAAAGTCTGTCCATGTTTGCATGAAAATGATGGCTTTACACAGCCATGCTTGGTTCCTGCACTTTACCATTTCCCTTTATGACAGTAAAACTTCAGAGCCTCTCCCAGGGATGCATCTGGCCTCCCCGTTACTCATGTGCAATTTTCTGTTGACATCATTGGGAATTGCCTGCCATATGGCTGAAAGCACAGTTTCACCCTTTGCTGGTTAGCTACTCCTCACAGAGAAGGTTCTATTTTCCTGAGTGAATTTTATTGTGAAACAGTAAGTAATTGCTCAAGTTGGTGATACAGAAAGGTTTTGGTGGCCCACTGGGGAATTCGCTCTTCAATAAGAGTTCGTGTGTACAAGATGAGAAGGTGATGCCTCCTCTATTCTATGCAATGGCCGAAACCTTATTAGAAGTCCTTTTTGTGGGTCTCTAGCTCTAGACCCCTCATTGAGAGCGGGTGAAGAACCAGGTGACATGGCCTGGAGACGGAGCTGGTGCTGTTAATGGTGTTTCATTTGCAGAAGAAGGAGCTGAGTGAAGATTTTTAAAGATTCACAAAGGATCCAAGAATACCATGGGGACCAGGATAAATTCAGGTCCTCAAGAGATCCTCGCCCCCCGGTGGTAATAGCAACTGCAGCCCAGAACTATCTTTGGCTAACTGGACTGCTTTTTGAATGATCTAGCTTTTGGTACTTACAATCTTTATCTATTAGAGCATTATAATTATTACACAATTAGCTCACATATTTACGATACATTTATGTTATTATGATCACATTTTGTTGAGACAGAGTCTTGTGCTGTTGTCCAGGCTGATGTGCGGTAGCACAATCGTAGCTCACTGCAGCCTCGAATTCCTGGGTCCAGCGATCCTCCCATATCTCAGCCTTCTGAGTAGCTGGGATGACAGGCATGCACCACCATGCCTAGCTAATATTTTATTTTTATTTTTGTGAGAAAGGGTCTTGCTATGCTGCCCAAGCTGGTCTCCAACTCTTAGCCTCAAGAGATCATCCTGCCTAGGCCTCCCAAAGCATTGCGATTACAGGCGTGAGCCACTGCACCCGACTGGTACTACAAGCCCTTCCTTTCTTTCTTTCTTTTTTTTTTTTTTTTTTGAGATGGAGTTTTTGCTCTTGTTGCCCTGGCTGGAGTGCAATGGCACGATCTCCGCTCACCACAACCTCCGCCTCCTGGGTTCAAGGGATTCTCCTGCCTCAGCCTCCCGAGTAGCTGGGATTACAGGCATGCACTACCACACCCAACTAATTTTGTATTTTTAGTAGAGACAGGGTTTCTCCATGTTGGTCAGACTGGTCTTGAACTCCTGACCTCAGGTGATCCACTAAATTTTATGGAGAAAATTACATGTAGCTGGGATTACAGGCATGAGCCACTGTGCCCGGCCACAAGTTCTTAACAACATGCTATAGGGAATCCAGCCCTGGCTAACACATGCAACAGAACTGTTTGGTGCTATCTGGTGACCCGATGCCAGTCCAATGTCCTTGTGCCTGAGGGTTGGTCTGTGAGAGACTGATGAGAAGCCAGCTCCGAGATTTTCTTTTGCTTCCTTTTACTTCTTTTACCTCCAGCTGTAATCACATTTATGATCCAGCTCTAGATAATTGCCCTCCCACTCAAGGCAGATTTTGTGAAAACAGCCACAGTGTCCAGGCTGGCTCTCCAGGTTTTCTTTTGCATCCTGGTCTTGGTGTACCAAACCTACATGGAAGGTTTGTTCTGTGTTTCTTACTCCCCCAGCTTTGCTGAGTCTTCTCATCAATAATGAGTGATACAGACTCTGCTTCTCCCAGTCATTCAAAACCATGGAAAAATACCAAGGACTGCATGAGAAAGTATTTATTGTGCAGAGTTGTCCTGAGAAGCCCTGGCTAAGGGCAAGGGAGTAAGTAAGAAATGTGGTCGTAACCAAGAAGCTTTAGTTTTGGACTAAGGGAGGCCAGAACATTCCACCACCAGAGAAAATAAATGGATCATGGGTGGGGTGCGATAGGTCAGGGGAGAGCTGAGAAAGTGGAGATAAGGGCAGACCCCAAGGGTTTCTGTTTGTGTGTCTGTGCCTGCGTGGGTGTCCGCGTGGGGGTGTGGGAGGGCGCAGTGCACTAGGGTGGGGGGCTAAGTGGTAAGAGCCATGTGTGAGAATCTGTGCTGTGAGGTTAGGACCCCCTGGGGGGGCCTTAGCCTGCTTTCTGCTTTCTCTTCCAGTAATGCTTAGCTTGGCCGGCTTGGCTTTGCACCCATCAGCATCCATGTGGGAGCCACATCAAGGTAATTAACACTCAGATGTGTGATGCTAAAATATGTGGAATCCCACAGCCTGCTGGAGTGGGCCGCTTTCGGGGGTTACTTCTTCTCCCGGAAACAACCAGCTGTTCTCCCTGCTCACAGAAAACGGAACAAGACGAGGGCTTAGAGAAGAGAAAGAGGGATTTACTTGGATTTGAGGAAGGATTTCCTGGCTGTGAAAACACAAAGGAAAATATGATCTTTGAGATGGGATTGCCCACAAGAGATCTGAAAACTCTTTCCTTCCTGTAATTCCAAATGAGGAGGAGAGCAGCTCCCAGAGTGATCTGCCTTAAGTGTGCTGTTTTCCGGATAAAGGGGGACAGTCCAGTGATTCACCCCATGAATATGGCTGTTCCAACTCCCCCAGTAAAAAGAAGAGTGTCAGGACAATTAGGTTTCATTTCCCACCTTGGTTGTGAGTGTATAGTACCTAAAACCAGTCACATCAATGTTTTGTTTCAACACTGGAAATGATGACAGTTAGCACTCAAGCAGGCTATTGATAGACATTGGTCCTTGCTAGATGGGGGAGAATGTCATGCTGACTTCTACAATACAGATTAAAAACACAGACACACACACACACAAAACCCAGCATTTGCCAACTTGGCCCAATTCTTGTGAATATATCACCCCCAAATGATCCAACTGATGGCATGTTGTGTAGAAGATTACAAGCCAGGAGACCATCGTTCAAGTTCTGTCTCAACTTTTTGGAGCCTTGGTTTGATCATCTGAAATACAGGAATAATTGTTTCTATTTTTTTCTACTTCAGTGAGTTTTGTAAAGACCCAATATGATAATATATGTGGAGATTTTTGAAAATAATAAAGGATGGAGTGAAGTGGGTGTTACTATGAACACCTTTTCCATTCTTCCTTTTATTCAAACAGTGGAGCACACTCATTGTCTTGACTGGTATATGTGGAATTATAGGTGAGGGAAAACATTCAAATGAGTTAGGGAGTGTATAAATGCCTGTTGAATCTGAATTTGATGCTATTTCAACATTAAATTCAATAAAGTATTCCTTTATTTATGGTAAAATATTCTGTGAACTGTGAAGCACTCTTCAAATTTAAAACATTAGTAGAATAATAATAGTAGCAGCATATATTGTATTGAAAGGCAGTCTAGTGTGATGGTAAAAGCAGAGACTTTGGATCCAGACTTACTTGGTTCTGTTCCGCCTTGATATGTCCTGGCTCTATGATTTGGGATGTATAACCTCCCTGTGTCATTTTTTCCTCATTTCCAAAATAGAGATAACAATACTCATGCTAATCAGAGTTGTTGTGAAAATTTAGTATGTTTTAAGCACGGAAGATTTAAAAAGCAGCCCCAGGATCATAGTCTCTGCTCAATACATAGTAATCATTGTTACAAGAAGAATACAAATAAATGATAATAAGCTCTTTGGGTTCCTTGCCTCAGAACACTGAGTGACCATATTATGAACTGCTAGGTTAACATCTATCCTCTTCATTGCTGGAGATCATGAAAAATCATGTTCTGAATGATGGAAATCGGCTCAGTGCATTAATCCAAAGATGTGTTATACATGTTGTTTATTTCTTAAAGATTTTTAAATTGAAATAGAATTCACATACCATAAAATTCATCATCAAAAGTACAATTTACATTTCCATGCCTGTGTCTTTGTGATAGACCATTTCTATTCCTTTGGGTAGATACCCAGTAATAGGATTGCTGGGTCAAATGATAGTTCTATTTTAAGTTCTTTGAGAAATTGCCACACTGCTTTCCACATTGGTGAACTAATTTACATTCCTTCCAGCAGTGTATGAGCATTCCTTTTTCCCTGCAACCTCACCAGTATCTGTTATTTTTTGACTTTTTAGTAATAGCCATTCTCAGTGGTGTGAGACAGTATTTCACTGTGGTTTTGACATGTCATTTCCTCATGATTAGTGATATTGAGCATTTTGTCATATGCTTGTTGGCTGCGTGTATGTCTTCTTTTGAGAAGTGCCTGTTCATGTCCTTTGCACATTTTTTAATGTGGTTGTTTTTTGCTTGTTACTTTGTCTAAATTTCTTACAGATTCTGGATATTAGACCTTTGCTGGATGCATAGTTTGCAAACATTTTCTCACATTCTGTACCTATGGACACAAAGAAGGGAACAATAGACACTAGGGCCTATTTGAGGGTGGAGGGTGGTAGGAGGATGAAGACTGAAAAATTACCTAGCAGGTAATATGTTGATTACCTGGTGATATGGTTTAGCTCTGAGTCCCCACCCAAATCTCATCTTGAATTATACTCTCATAATTTCCACGTGTTTTGGGAGGGACCCAGTGGGAGATCATTTGAATCATGGTGGTGGTTTTGCCCATACTGTATATTCTTCTCATGAGAGCGAATAAGTCTCATGAGATTTAATGGTTTTATCAGGGGTTTCTGCTCTTGCATCTGCCTCATTTTCTCTTGCTGCTGCCATGTAAGAAGTGCCTTCCACCTCCTGCCATGATTCTGAGGTTTCCCCAGCCATGTGGAACTGTAAGTCCAATTAAACCTCTTTCTTTTGTAAATTGCCCAGTCTTGGGTATGTCTTTATCAGCAGCATGAAAATGGACTAATACACCTGGGTGACAAAATTATGTTTACACCAAACCTCCTTGACATGCAATTTACCTATGGAACAAACCTGCACAAGTTATCCTAATAAAAACAAAGAACAAAAAACCAGATCATATTGTACCCCATAAATATATTTCAATTATTACTTGTCAATTAAAAGTAAAACTAAGAAAAGAAAAAAAATTAAAAATAAAGTGTACAGTTTCTCAGGTTTTAAAAAACATAGTTGCAAAGTTGTGCAACTATCACCAATATCTAATTCCACAACATATTCGCCATCTCCAAAAGAAACCCTCTACTCATTAGCCGTCACTCCCTGCTGCACCCTCCCTCAGCCCCTGGCAACCATTACTCTGCTTTCTGTAGTCTCTATGGATTTGCCTGTTCTGCAAATTTCATAGAAATGGAATTATATAATATGTAACATTTTGTGGCTGGCTTCTTTCACTTAGTGTAATGTTTTCAGGGTTCATCTATGTTGTAGACCGTGCCAATACTTCATTCCTTTTTATGGCTGACTAATATTCCATTGTATAGATATACCACATTTTGTTTATCCATTCATTGTTTGATGGACATTTGTGTCCATTTCCACTTTTTGGCTATCATGAACATTCGTGTACAAATTTCTATGTGGACATAGTTTTCAGGTCATGCAAAAATGCTTGAAATAGTAATTAAAAAGTGAGGTCTTATTCATTCCAGCTATTCAGTCGTAATCAGGACATATTGCTAAGAATGACCGTGATCTTGGGACATGAAGTACTTACTGGTGATGCCTCCCTAATGTGGCACCTAACCTTCATGTGCTAGAACCAGCCAGAAGATGAATGTTCAAACACCAGATGACAAATGGCTAGAACTGGGGTACATATTTTGTTCTTTAAAGTATGCTTTTTTGTTAATTTTTAGTATTTCTTTGTTATGAGTACACAGTAGGTGTATATATATTTACAGGGTACAAGAGATATTTTGATACAGGCATACAGAGTCTAATAATAATCACATCACAGTAGATGGGGTATCCATCATCTCAAGCATTTATCATTTCCTTGTATTACAAACATTCCAATGATGCTCCTTTGATTATTTTAAAATGTACAATAGATGATTGTTGACTGTAGTCACCTGTTATGCTATCACATACTAGACCTTATTCATTCTATCTGTATTTTTATGCCCATTAACCATCCCTACTTCCCCCCATCCTCCCCACTACCCTTCTCAACCTCTGGCAGTCATCCTTCTACTCTCTATCTCCATGAGTGCAATCCTTATTTTTTAGAAAATTTATATTGGCAGTGGAGGTGGAGGAAAATAACAACTCTCTCATCTTTTTTTGTGTGTGTGTGGAAACATGGACTTTTAGGTGTTCAGACTGTGCACTGCCTTCCTTAAAATAATACAAGAATTTGGCTGCAGCTTTAGATTAGATAGTTCAAAATCCTCCTCACTGGGCTTGGGATGGGAGAAAACAAAAATGCTAGTTTTTGTCTTTCATTCTCTGTGGCATCATGCTTTGATGAATTTTTTATACTTTGAGCATAAAATTTTCTATTGAACTTTTTGTTCTCAGATGCATTTTTGTACCTGTTCCTTTTTTCTCTTCCTTTTACTTACAATAAATACTTATTGAGTATGTATTCTACAATAGAGAAGTGTGTCAGCCAGAGAGACATAGGGAAAAATTAAACAGGCAACAGTAAATGTATGTATCACTGTTAAATAGTATTCAGGAAAATAACAAGGAGGTGGTGTAATAGAGGACTGGGATGACTTCTCTAGAGTTTCAGAGGAAGGCCTCCCTGTGGAGGTGACAGGTACACTGAAGACTGAAGGATGAGCAAGAGTGGGCAATGTGAAGGTCTTTTGCCTATTTGCTTTCAAGTTTACTTCCCACCCTTCCCCTGCTCTGGTCTGGGTAACAAGGGACTGGCCCTTGAAAACTACATTTCCCAGGCTCCCTTGCAAGTTACCTTTCTGCTAGATTTGGCGAATGGAAGTCAGTAAGCAGTGCACTGCTGGAGGCTGGTTCCTATCAATGAGTTTGCCTGGTTCCTTTGTCTCTGTTTTCTGCTTGGGTTTGGCCAATGGGAAGAACAGGTGGGAGGTGGGAGGGCAGGAGGAGAGGTTGAGCGATTTCTTCCCTGCTCCTTCTCCCCAGTGCTCTGTCTGGGTTCTTACCAGGCCACCTCTCTTCCATAGCTTTCTGCTCACACCATTTCCTTCTCTTGCCCCTTCAACCTTAGGAGTAGTAACAGCTCCCTGCTTTAGCAAGTCTTTGGGTGCTGCACCATCTTGTTTGGATTTCTTATCCCTGCCCACAACTCCCTAAATATTGCCTTCATTGAAGTCTCTTCACTTGAACCATTGGAAGTGGGGAAGGAGAGAGTGAATTCTCTTTCCTGCCAGCACCCTGGCAGTAGTGATAGCTAATGACCAATCTTCATGTATCACTTTCATGATTTTTGTCATATCTGCATGACACCTGGCTGCTGCTTATTTACTTACTTTTTCTGAAGTCACCTCACTTTTGTTTTTTACAAATGACTATAGCATTATCCTAAGCAGTGATATACAAGAAATCCTGGGTTTGGTATGAAAGTAATACCTTATCCTACTACATATTAAAACACATACAGGCCAGGTGTGGTGACTCACACCTGTAATCCCATGTAATCCCAGCGCTTTGGGAGGCTGAGATGGGCAAATCACTTGAGGTCAGGAGTTCGAGACTATCCTGGCCAACATGGCAAAACCCTGTCTCTATTAAAAATACAAAAATTAGCTTGGCATGGTGGCACGCACCTGTAATCCCAGCTACTTGGGAGGCTGAAGCAGAATTGCTTGAACCTGGGAGGTGGAGGTTGCAGTGAGCTGAAATGGTACCACTGTACTCCAGCCTGGGCAACAGAGTGAGACTCTGTCTCAAAACAAACAAACAAACACAAACAAACAAACAGGCCTGGCACAGTGAGTGGCTCGTGCCTGTAATCCCAGCACTTTGGGAGGCCAAGGCAGGCAGATCACCTGAGGTCAGGAGTTTCGAGACCAGTCTGGCCAACATTGTGTAACCTGGTCTACTACTAAAAATACAAAAAATTAGCCAGGTGTGGTGGTGCACACCCATAATTCCAGTGGCTCGGGAGGCTAAGGCAAGAGAATGGCTTGAACCTTGGAGGCAGAGGTTGCAGTAAGCCATGATTGCACCACTCCACTGCAGCCTGGGTGACAGAATGAGATTGTTTCTCAAAAACAAAACAAACAAACAAATGAAAAACTCATGTACATAACTTTTTAAAAGAAACAATAGCTGATACCATTGCAAATCACGTTGCACCAACTTGATGATCTCTTAGGCTCCTTTCATCTCAGGGAGGCTGTGATTCTGGATAAATGACTGAGACTTTGGTGCTTGTTTTAAGTCAAAAACATCTCAGTGGTTTATAGATTCAAATTGTTTTCTTTCAGCTGTATCACTGCAGTAAACAGAAATGAGGAAAATAGTTCTCCTCTTTATTCTTGCACTGATGAAAAGCTTCTAAGTGCTACCAAATGTAGAAAAATCATTTGGGCTTTCATTGTATTGTTGGGCAAAGAATGAAGATAAATCTGGTTTTATGCAAGATGAAATTTTCTTTCCTCAGGTGGCCCTTGCTATGAGGGGTTTTGGAGGAAGGAAGCAAAATAGAAACTTAACTAATTATATTCATTGCAGGAGAGGGACCCAGATTCCATACACACTGCTGGCAGAGAGGCATGGTGTGGCACTCAGAGGTGTACAGATCCTGGCATACAGTGGCTTGAGGACAAACAGCTCCTTTAAAAACTGAGCCATGAGGAGACTTCATTAAAGGTCAGTCCATAGCTGGGATGTTACTTTCCTAGATCTTCCTTTTGACTTTGGCTTCTGGGCTCCAAGAATCCTGAATCTACCTCTTCCTACTTTCATGATCTCCATTCAACATTCATTTGACACATGGGTTCCTGCATACTTTAGTGTACATCATTAAATCTAGTATGCATTACTAAAACTAAATTTTGTATGCATCAGTCTCCTGGAGGGCTTGTTAAAACATATCTTGTTGACTGGGTGAGATGGTTCACACCTGCAATCTCAGAGCTTTGAGAGGCTGAGATGGGAGGTTCATTTGAGGCCAGGAGTTAGAGACCAGCCTGTGTAACAGAGTGAGACTCCTGTCTCTACAAAAAACTCAAAAGAATAAAAAATTAGTCAGTTATGATAGCATGCATTTGTAGTCTTGGCTACTTGGGAGGCTGAGATGGGAGGATTGTTTGAGGCCAGGAGTTTGAAACCAGCCTGGGCAATCTAGTGAGACCCTAGGTCTACAAAAAAATAAAATAAAATAAATTAACTAGGTGTGGTGGTGCACACCTGTAGTCCCAGCTACTCAGGGAGGCTGAGAAATCACTTGAGCCTGGGAGTTTGAGGTTGTAGTGAGGTACGATTGCACCACTGCACTTCAGGCTGTGCAACAGAGTGAGACTCTGTTTAAACAAACAAACAAACAAACAAAAAAACAAGGCTGAGCACAGTAGCTCACACCTGTAATCCCAGCACTTTGGGAGACGGAGGCGAGCAGATCATCTGAGGTCAGGAGTTCAAGCCCAGCCTGGTCAACATGGTGAAACCATGTCTCTACTGAAAATATAAAAATTAGCCAGGTGTGGTGGTGGGCACCTGTAGTCCCAGCTACTCGGGAGGCTGAGGCAGGTTGAGGTTGCAGTGAGCAGAGATTGTGCTACCGCACTCCAGCCTGGGTGACAGAAAAAAAAAAAAAAAAGAGGAAAAGAAAAAGAAAAAAAGAACCAAATACGTCTTCTTGTACCCAGAATGTCTGAATCAGGAGGTCTGGAGTGAGCCTGAGAATTTGCATTTCTGATAAGTTCCCAGGTAATGGTGATGTACCTAGTCAGGGGACAACAATTAAAAAAATATATATGTATATATATATTTTAGAGATAAGTTCTGGCTACATTGCCCAGGCTGGTCTCAAACTCCTGGGCTCAAGCAATCCTCCTGCCTCAGCCTCCCAAAGACCTGAAATTCTAGGCATGAACCACAATGCCCAGCCAGAGAGCAGACTTTGAGAAGCCCTGAAGTAACATCTGGAGTATTTGTCCTCTGCCAGACCCCAGGAATGGAAAGGTGAAGAAGGCAGGATCTTTGCTTCAAATTGCTTACTCGGCAAATAATTCAAACCCCTGGAGGGTCAGCTGTCTCATCTGTAATGTGAGAATAATTATACTTCCTTCATGGGGCTCTTGTGAAAATTAAATGATACTGAGTCACAGACCTTTGCTAGTTTAGAAGGACAAATCTTGAGACCTTTGCAGGCCCACAATTCTGTGAATACTATTAAAACATGTAATTTTCTCCATAAAATTTAGTTAAGCAGAAGTGAAAATTTTAAGTGACCCTTTCAGGCCCCTAATGATTCCCTAAATATAGGATTAAAGCAATTTATGAAGCAATTAAAATAAATTCTTGCTGAAACACTCATTGAACAGTTTCGGAAATTACTCTCCCTTGATTCCTTATGGAGTATTTGGTGGCTTCAAGCAATTACCAAATTTGATATTTTACCCTTGGATTTATCTAACACTTCACTTTCTTTTTATTCCTATTATTCATATTTGCAATTGTAAATGGGGTCTTTTTTTTCCCCTGGAAAGACACGAGGGCCCAGCATGGTGGCTCATGCCTGTACTTTTGGAAGTTGAAGTCGGGGAATTGCTTGAGCTCAGTAGTTTGAGACCAGCCTGGACAACATATGGAAACCTCATCTCTACAAAAAATTTAACAAACTAACTGGGCGTGGTGGTATATGCCTGTAGTCCCAGGTACTCTCTGGGAGGCTGAGGTGGGAGGATTGCTTGAGCCCAGGAGGTCAAGGCCACAGTGAGCCATGGTTGCAGCACTGTACTCTTGCCTGGGCAATGGAGCGAGATCCAATCTCAAAAGCAGAAAAAGATGTGAGATACCTCACACATTGCAAGCACCATGGCATATTTGAATTAAATAGAGAAAGCAACAAGTCCACATCAAGATACAGATGTTAGGAAGTGAGCTAGTCTGTTCACTAGCTATCGCATCTGTTAGTATGCTAACCACTCCTACAGGTCTACCGCACCATATGACTCTGGAAGGTACCACCCATACTGCAGTCTATGTCAATCATGCTCCTAGGAGTTGTGCAAACTTGTGGGGCTACCCCTCTGTGTGGGGGTCTAATTGGTGACCTTGCTGTGGACCTTCCAGGTTATGCATGAGATTGGGAAACCAAGGTTAACTCTGCAAATGCCAAGATTAATGCTCTGACTAGTACCTGGAGCATCACTGATTTTCCAAACAGCCTTTATCACAGCTTACGCCTTAATTTTGGTGTTTTCAGTATTGGTACTATTCCATCTCATCTTAGCTCTTTTTTTCTTTCCTATGGAGACAAGGTCTCACTCTGTTGCCCGGGCTGAAGTGCAGTGGCACGATCATAGCTCACTGCGGTTTCCAACACCTGGCCTCAAGGGATCCTCCCACTTCAGTTTCCCAAGTAGTTGGAATTACAGGTGAGTGATACTACACCTGGCTAATCGTTTTATTTTTGTAGAGATTGGGTCTCATTATGTTGCCTAGGCTGGTCTCAAACTCCTGGCCTCAAGTGAACCTCCAGCCTCAGCCTCCCAAAGCATTGAGATTACAGGTGTGGGCCACCATGTCCAGCCTGGTTCTTAACACGCTACCCTCCTTGAGTTTATTCTGTTGCCTTGGGTTAGCCCAGGTTTGATTGGCATTTTGGCCACCACTGCCTAATAGCACTCCTTTAGATATTTGGCTGCCTCAGGAGGAGGGGAAGCAGGTTGGAGTTTCAGTGCCACCTCTGCCACTTTTATTGCATGATTCAGGCAAGGAGTGTAACGCCTCTGTGCCCCGCTATTTTCCTCCAAAAAATGGCACTCCCGCAAATGGTTTGCGATTAGAAAATAAATGAAATGAGGCCGGGTGCAGTGACTCATGCCTGTAATCCCAGCACTTTAGGAGGCCGGAATGGGCAGAATCATTTGAGGTCAGGAGTTTCCAACTCCCTTGGACAACATGGCAAAACCCCATCTCTCCTAAAAACAGAAAAATTAGTCGGGTGTGGTGGTGTGCACCTTTAATCCCAGCAACTTGGGTGATTGAGGCAGGAGAATTGCTTGAACCCAGGAGGCATTGGTTGCAGTGAGCCAAGACCGTGCCACTGCACTCCAGCCTGGGCGACAGAGTGAGACTCCATCTCAAAAAAAAAAAAAAAAAAAAAAAATCAGTCACAGAGTCATAAATTTATTCGTAAATTCTTTTAAATTCCTTGTAAATACATGAACCCAGTTGTTTATTTTTGGAGTATGGGATGAAAAATATTTTGTTAGACTTTGCTTTTCTCAGAAAAGCTGTGTTTTAATGCAGTGGCATTAGTACCAAGCAAAACACAAATTGTTTTATATCTATGGAATAAGCTTAGAGATTTCAGGGTTCCCCATCTACTGCATCGTGCATCACGAAAATCAAGCTTAATAAAAAGTTGAGTTGCTGTTAGTTAAACAGTTGTCTGCTTTTTGTATTTTTCTTTTTTTTTTTTTGTAAAGATGGTGTCTCACTATGTTGCCCAGGCTGGTCTGGGTAAAAGTGCCAGAGGTGACACTGAAACTCCAACCTGCTTCTCCTCCTTCTGAGGCAGCCAAATGTCTACAGGAGTGCTATTAGGCAATGGTGGCCAAAAAGCCAGTCAAACCTGGGTTCCTGGTCTGGTCTTGAACTCCCAGCCTCCAGGGATCCTCCTGCCTCAGCCTCCCATCTTGCTGGGATTACGACATGAGCCACTGCGCCTGGCATGTCTGCTTTTTGGATTAAGGAAAATCCCTGCTCTGCCCTGGACTGGATTTCAGTTTGTGGACCAGCTGTTTGTTGAGCATCCGGGGCCATTTGTGTGTGGACTGCCCCTGCATCTTACTGATAATCATGATATGCAGGGTAAAAGCTCTCAGCAGACTGTGGGGAGCCTGATGCCTGAAAATGGTGCTTTTTAGACCCCTTTAAATAATTTACTGAGGCAGCCGGCTTGCTGCTACTCATATGTCGTCGTCTTTGGGGTTGTTTTTCTCACGTGAATTACAGCAGTTCATCTCTAATTTGCAGGCTACCCATTTCCAGCAAGAGTCCGAGCCACATTTGAATATTCAGAAAGAACAGCACTGTACTATGACTGTTTAAAAATTAACACACATCTCTTGTCAGTCTGAGTAGAAGCAGAGTGCTCAGTTCAGGAAAGTCTTAAACTCCAATCACCTTAGACCATTAGTGCTGGGAGACCTTATAGCTCATCTTGAGTGCCTTTGTTCTAATTGCGTTACTTGAGGCCATCTCCGTAAGTCATATTCTACATCAATGCAACAGCTGTTCAGATATCTGAAGACCACTGTCTTACCTTGGCCTATGACTTTTCTTTTCCTAGCTGAGAATGCCAGTTTCTTTCTTTTCTTTTTTTTCTTTTTTGTAGAAACAGTCCAGGCTGGTCTCCAACTCCTGACTTCAAATGATCCTTCTGCCTCAGTCTCCCAAAATTCTGGGATTATACGCATGAGTGACCCCACTCGGCCATAAGAACCATGAGAACACCAGATTCTAAAACAGTTCCTCATATGATACTGTATTGGTTTTCAGAACTTCCCTGCTCACTTTTCTCCAAGGTTCCTTGCATTCTTCTTCAAGTAGGGTGTTGGTCAGGCATGGTGGCTCACGCCTGTAATCCCAACGCTTTGGGAGGCCGAGGCCAGGTGAATCGATTGAGTCTAGGAGTTCTAGACCAGCCTGGGCAACATGGAGAAAAACCTATTGATCCAAAAAAAAATAAAAATAAAAAAATTAGCCAGGTGTGGTGATATATACCTGCAGTTCCAACTACTTGGGGACTGAGGCAGGAGGGTCCCTTGAGCCTGGGAGGTCAAGGCTGCAGGGAGTCTTGATTGTGCCACTGCAGTCCTCCAGTCTGGGCCACAGAGTGAGACCCTTTCTCAAAAATAAGTAAACAAACACATACATACATACATACATACATAAACTGGGGTGTCTAGAAATAATCTCAATATTCCAGGTGTTGCTTTACTAGAGAAAAGTAGTATGCTTTTGGGAGTACGACCTCCCCAATTTTTTTTTTCTTTTTTTTAGATAGAGTCTTGATCTGTCAACAGGCTGGAGTGCAACGGCATGATCTCGGCTCACTGCAACCTCCACCTCCCAGGTTCAAGTGATTCTCCCGCCTCAGACTCCCACCTAGCTGGGATTACAGGCATGTGCCACCACACCTGGCTAATTTTTTGTATTTTTAGTAGAGACGGGGTTTTACCATGTTGGCCAGGATGGTCTCGATCTCCTGACCTTGTGATTTGACTGCCTCAGCCTCCCGAACTGCTGGGGTTACAGGCGTGAGCCACTGCACCCGGCCAACCTCCGCAATCTTAAACAAAAATAAACTAAATAAAAACATAAATACATTTTAAATTTATTTAAAAAAATAAATAAATTTTAAAAACCCCAAATAATATGTTTATTTAGCTCTTCTCTGGCCAAATCATATCTGAAGGTATATTCACACTTGCTGTAAGAAAATGGTAGATCAGGCCACATGAAGAGTGTTCAGAGTCCCAGAAAACATCACTTAGTAATACTGATGATCATAATAGCTACTGTTTATCTAGTGCATATATTTTATGTGGATTATCTTATTTAATTTTCATCATGGGCCCAAAATCTACCAGCTAGTAAGTGCAGGATTAAAAGAGTGCACGTTCATTTAGTTACATTAGTAAGTTCTTCAGTGGTGATTTGTGAGATTTTGGTGCACTCATCACCTGAACAGTATACACTGCACCCAGTTTGTAGTCTTTTATCCCTCACCCCCTTCCTACCCTTTCCTTCAAAGTCCCCAAAGTCCATTGGATCATTCTTATGCCTTTGCATCCTCATAGCTTAGCTCCCATGTATGAGTGAGAACATACAATGTTTGGTTTTCCATTTCTGAGTTATTTCCATTAGAATAATAGTCTCCAATTCCGTCCAAGTTGCTGCGAATGTTATTAACTCATTCCTTTATATGACTGAATAGTATTCCATCATTTATACATATATATCATACATATATATTATACATACATACAATACATTATAATACATCCATATTATAATACATATACTATACATATACATATGTATATTGTATACACACACACACACACACACACACACACATATATATATAAAAGTTTCTTTATCCACTTGTTGATTGATGGGCATTTGGGCTGGTTCCACATTTTTGCAACTGCGAATTGTGCGGCTATAAACATGCGTGTGCAAATATCTTTTTTTGTATAATGACTTCTTTTCCTCTGGGTAGATACCCAGTAGTGAGATTGCTGGATCAAATGGTAGTTCTATTTTTAGTTAAAAGCCTGTATACTTTCCATTGCCCTCCATTAGTTTTTTTTTTTTTTTTTTTTTTTTGTCTGGATGGTCAGGTGGAAAGAGGTGTTTAACCTTTCACTGAGAGATTTACTGTCTTCATAAAATTGAAGGGTTATTATTTTTAACAGAGAGATGACTTTGAACCTCAATGGGGAAAAACTACAGGGAATGCAGATGGGCTGCCTGAAACAGACACACTCTAAGACTCTGTGATAAATACAATTCTCTCAGATCCTAAGCATGCTCGTTTTTCCAGATTGAAGGAAAGCGTCTGAGCCTGTCGCTCTGTGGCATTATAGCAGCCGGGGGTCCAACGGGTTTTGTAAAAAATAAACAAAATATAAAATGAAAGCAGTTACGTAGAGCATCATGCAGACAAAACAAAGGACTGAATTATCTTGGTCCCTACCGGATTCTGTGCTGTTATGAACATAGAAGTGTTTTCTTCACCTGGCTGTGCAAGAGAGGCACCTGAAGGGCTTATTTGAACAAAGATGCCCTGATTCCTATCCTTATCCTACAGATCTGGGGTGGACCCCTGGGGTTTCCATTTGATGAAGCTTTCCAGGCACTTTGGTCCTGCCAGTGGGATTGGGAGCAGACTGTGTTGTGACCCCCAGCCTTGGACTATAGTATGATTTAAATCTGTTAAACAACCAGCCCCGTAGGCTAAATTGTCTGGGCTGACTTTGTTTGCTGAATTGAATAATTAGCTTGGCATTGCAGAGTTTCAAACACACTGAGAACATGCGTCAGATCACAGCTCTTAAGAACAGAGGCAATACAACCACACACGGGCCACCATGCCAATAGATCAGAAGAGTTTCATGAAATTATCTTCAAGCTAAGCAGCAAATTCCATAATTATCAGTATTCTTTTCATGTACTCTAAGATTCTGCATAATTTCCCTGTGGTAGAATGTAGAGAAATCAAAACAATAAACTAAGAGATCTACCAATTCATTGGAGCACAAAATTTAAATCTGTGTTTGCTAACAATATTTCAATTTCTGGGCAAATCTAACATGAAGAGACTGAATAATGATATTTCCATCTTTACTTTGGGAGGAGTCTGTTTATTTATTGCTTTGGGTAAGAATGCTAAAAACCTAGAACTCTGTACTGTGATATTTACCTTTGTCAGATAAATTTATGGCTTAACATCGTATTGATTTTGCCTTACAGACATACTCATCAAGTGATCGCTGCAGGTCTTAGAGTAAAAGAAATTTAGCATTCAATGTAGGCTTTTTCTATGGTAAGTCTTTGAATGAAGACAATAAATCTAAAAGTATACTAATAATCAGTTGCATATTGCCTTCTATTTTGCAAAACATTTTCAAGTCCTTGACCTGGTTTGATTCCTTCCCAAGCCCTTTGAAGTCAGGAGACCTGATTTACCATAGGACTTTTTCAGATGGATAGCTATTATTCTATCTGTGTGTTTTGTTTTGTTTTGTTTTTTTTCAAAAATTTGTATTCAACCATGTTGGTAATGTGTACCCCTGAGAACCATGTCCTTTAATAGAAACACCTGTATTAACTGAAACTTAACCTAAAGAGGCTGCGTTTTTGCACCCTATTTATAGAGAGAGGTCAATGCAAATGAAATGAATGCGTATCAAAATGCCTAACACTTCACCTTTCAATTAATTAATAGACTTCATTCATTCATTCCCTCACTCATTCATTCCTCAGATACCTATTGAGCATCTATTATATAGCAGGTATTCTCTTCTATTGATAGCTAATTTGTTTTTCTTTTTTCTTTTCTTTTTTATCTGAAATGGAGTCTTGCTCTGTTGCCCAGGGTGGAATGCAGTGGCACCATCTCGGCTCACTGCAAGCTCCGCCTTCCGGGTTCACGCCATTCTCCTGCCTTGGCCTCCCAAGTAGCTGGGACTACAGGCTCCCGCCACCACACCCAGCCAATTTTTTTGTATTTTGAGTACAGACGGGGTTTCACCATGTTAGCCAGGATGGTCTCGATCTCCTGACCTCGTGATCCGCTCACCTCGGCCTCCCAAAGTGCTGGGATTACAGGTGTGAGCCACTGCGCCCAGTCTTTTTTTTTCTTTTGAGATGGAGTCTCACTTTGTCACCTAGGCTGGAGTGCAGTGGTGTGATTTCAGCTCACTGCTTCCTCCACCTCCCATGTTCAAGCGATTCTCCTGCCTCAGCCTCCCAAGTAACTGAGATTATAGGTGCATGTCTCCATGCCCAGCTAATTTTTGCGTTTTTAGTAGAGACAGGATTTCACCATGTAGGCCAGGCTGGTCTTGAACTTCTGACCTCAAGTGATCCGCCCACTTCAGCCTTCCAAAGTGCTGGGATTACAGATGTGAGCCACTGCACCTGGTCTATAGCTAAAATCTTGAAACCAGATTGTGTGAGTCATTAAGAACACAGGCTTTGGTTCAGACAATTTTGGCTGTGAATTCCTGCTCTGTAACTGCTCAAGTGACCTTGTACATGTTGCTCTTGTCTTTCTTCATTCATTTCCCTTCCTCTAACATGTGGGTAGTGGTAGTACTAGCTGACATCTTTTTTTCTCTTTCTTGATACAGGGTGTAACTCCAATCCCCAGGCTGAAGTGCAGTAGTGTGATTGTGGCTTACTGCTGCCTCAACCTCCTGGGTTCAGGTGATTCTCCCACCTCAGCCTCCCAAGTAGCTGGGACCACAGGTGTGCACCACCACACCTGGTTAATTTTTGTTTGTTTGTTTGTTTGTTTGTAGAGGCAGGGTTTCCCCATGGTGTCCAGGCTGGTCTGTAACTCCTGAGCTCAAGCCATGAGCCCACCTCCACCTCCTAAAGTGTTAGGATTACAGTCATGAGCCACTATGCTTGGCCCAGTTGATATATGTATTTTTTGATGGGAGTTCAATATTTCATAAAATATATATGGAGTGTTTATCACAGTGCCTGGTGCATAAAAGGGTCCTAAAAAATGATAGAATAAAATTTTACTCTACAGTGAAAACTGTTGAAAGTTGACCACAGCCATCAAGGACATGTTGGCTCTGTTTAATTGACCACAGGCTGAAAGCAACACTACATTCAAGGGCTAACCCCGTGTACATGGCCATTGTATCAGTTTGCATTATTTTGGTTATAGATCAAATAAAACAATTCAAGTTGGCTTACAGAGTAAAGAGAATTCACTGATTCTTGTAAATCGTCAAGTGGTATGGCAGCTTCAGGCAAGGCTTGATCCAGTAGCTCAAATAACTAGGACCTGGTTTCTCTTGGTCTTCTGTAATGACGACTTCCTCTGAAAGCTCTATGTGGTGGCTCCATATCAACTCCAAAGTGTCTACTCAAAGTGAAAAAAAAAGGTGTGGCAACTGTAGGCTCCACATCCCCACAGGGCAGAGACTAAGCCTAGGGGATTGAGGCACTTGTCTGAGATGCAAAATTTGAGAGGAGAGCTGCCAAAAACACCTCAAGACAAATAGTATTTTGGCCAGGTGGGATGAGTCAGGCCTGTAATCCCAGCACTTTGGGAAGCTGAGGTGGAGAGATGGGTGGATTGCTGGAGGGCAGGAGTCTGATATCAACCTGAAGATGTAGCAAGACCCCCATCTCTACAAAAAATTTAATTGAAAGAATTAGCTAGGCATGGTGGCACATGTCTGTAGTCCCAGCTACTGGGGAGGCTGAGGCAGGGGGATTGCTTGAGCCCAGGAGCTGGAGGCTGCAGTGAGCTAAGATCATTCCACTCACTGCACTCCAGCCTGGATGACAGAGTGAGCTCTTGCCCCTACCCCCACCTTACCCCCCAAAAAATGAATAAACAGAAATTTTAAAAATTAAAAAATTAAATAAAAAGCATAAATGATACTTTGATGCTATATGTAAAAAACAAAACTGATGCAAAAAAATCTGTGATCAATCACTTAGAAAAGATTTTTAGAAAAGATTTGTGGGGGAGGGTTAAGGGGAAGATTTAAAAGAAAGATCAGAGTCAGCTGAAGAGAGATGACTTTTCTCAGTAGTTTCAGCAGACATCTGTTTGCTTTCCTGGCCTCAACTGAGTGCGGTCCCCATCACAGAACCAATTGCTGTGGTCAGGGGTAAGGGATACAGTCTATTGGTGTTAGCTAATAAGGTTCCACCCTAGAGCTAGAGGGTAAAGCCTTGGTGTTCTTATCTACATCATGAGAGTGAATTTTGAATTTTGTTTTTAGGGGAAGAATGCCTTTTTCAAATGAAATCTTTTTTTTTTTTTTTTTTTTTTTTTTCATTTGAGACAAAGTCTCACACTGTCGCCCAGGCTGGAGTGCAGTGGCACATTCTCGGCTCACTGCAACCTCTACCTCCCTGGTTCAAGCGATTCTCCTGCCTCTGCCTCCCGAGTAGCTAGGATTATAGGTGTGAGCCACCGCACCAAGCCCAAATGAAATCTTAAAAAGGTTCAAAGCAGGCTCTGGTGACGGAGACTTGGGGATACCATTGAGATGGAGCTGGGGACCCCGAGCCTGCCAACTCATCAATTCAGTCACACTGAGAAGCTCCTGCGTGCCTGTGGACACAGTTTGAAAACCGCTAAACTAGAAAACCACTAAACTAGACAGAAGTCCTTTTAGGTTCTACCATTTCATGGCTACGATTCTGAGTATTCTTTGAAGAAACCAAAGAAGTAGATAAAGTGGCTGTGCGTGGTGGCTCATGCCTGTAATCCCAGTACTTTGGGAGGCCAAGGGGGGCGTGGATCCCTTGAGGTCAGGAGTTCGAGACCAGTCTGGCCAACATGGTGAAACCCTGTCTCTGATAAGAATACAAAAATTAGCAGGGCGTGGTGGCACACGCCTGTAGTCCCAGCTACTTGGGAGGCTGAGGCGGGAGAATCACTTGAACCCAGGATGTGAAGGTTGCAGTGAGCTGAGATCAGGCTACTGCACTTCAGCCTAAATGACAAAGTGAGACTCTGTCTCCAGAAAAAGAAAAAAAAAAAGTAGAGAGACAAGGAACACAACACGAGCTTTACATTAGCCCAGCATGCTGGTGCGTACTTGTAGTCCCAGCAATTTGGAAGGCCAAGGCAGCAGAATTGCTTGAGCCCATGAGTTGAAGACTACACCTGGACAACACAGCAAGACCCCCACTCTACAAATATTTAAAAATTTACCAGGCATGGTGGTGTCCCTGTATAGTCCCCACTATTTGGGAGACTGAGGTAGGAGAACTACTTGGGACCAGGAGTTCCAGGCTGCAGTAAGGTATGATTGTGTTCCTGCACTCCAGCTTGGGCAACAGAGCAAGACCCCATTTCTAAAAATAAACAAATAAAAAAAAAAATAAAATCACATAGGCTTTGGTTCTGATAAATTTGGTTGTGAACCCTTCTGTCCTATTTCACATGAACTTGTCCATGTGTCTTTTATTTATTTTCTTTTTTTCAGTTTTGGTTTCTGGTGGCATGAAGTAAATGAATACAGCAGCAAGAGAATTCAGAAGTCTTAACTAATTTGAGCAAAACTCATGAGGAAATCGCAGGTTACTCAGTTGGAAATGGAGGAACAAGGAAATTCTTACATCTTGGTAGTGGGTTCTTGCTTTGTTCTCTGAAAGTCTTATTTTTTTTTTCTTTTTCAACATACATTTCTTTTTTTTTTTTTTTGATACAGAGTCTTGCTGTGTTGTCCAGGTTGGAGTGCAGTGACATGACTGCACAGTTCACTGCAGCCTGGACCTTCCAGGCTCGGGTGATCCTCCTGTCTCAACTTCCTGAGTAGCTGGTTATGTTCTTTTTGGACAATACCTTTGTCCTCTCTGTGAGTTCAGAATCCATTATAGGGAACCTCATGAAATGTTGATGTGATTAATGTTAAAGATGATTTGACTGGAGCAGCAGGATAATGAGCATATTAAGCTGGTCTAAAAATGGGTCTGGTTTCGAGAGCCGTAAGCAGTTGGTAAATAATAAAAATGGAAACCCTTTCTTTTTAGTTCTTAAAAGAAATTCATAATGGGTTCTCCTCATAAACTGCAATTATTTTTAAAGAGCACTAATGAATAATTTAAAGACCCACTGGGTTAGGCAATTAGTTTTAAGTGTGGATTAATTGCTTTCTTTATAATATTCCATATTCATTTTTTGCGTAATATGGACAGATATTTCATCTTCTTCAAAAATATTTTATGTTTTCTAAAATGTTCTGATCGGTGAGAAGAGAAGCTGCTGTAGTCATTACAAAGTGGGAAACATGGGACACCAAGCCTGTGTCTGCCCATTTTTAGGGAACAAACAAAATCATGGAGTTTTCTCCCATTACCCCTCCCCCACAATTCAGTTTGGTGCAGTGGCTATTCAACTTTTTTTTTTTTTTTCTTAAGATGGAGTGTCTCTCTGTCACCCAGGCTAGAGTGCAGTGGCGTGATCTCAGCTCACTGCAACCTCTGCCTCCCAGGTTCAAGCAATTCTCCTGTCTCAACCCCCAAGTAGCTTGGACTATGGTGCACGCCACCATGCCTGGCTAATTTTTGTATTTTCAGTTAGAGATGGGGTTTTGCCATGTTGACCAGTCTGGTCTTGAACTCCTTACCTCATGTTCTACCTGCCTTGGCCTCCCAAAGTGTTGGGATTACAGGCACGAGCCACCGCACCCGGCCTATTAAACTTGTTTGATTGTGACCAACAGTGAGAAATTGTGACTCAGTAACATATGCACAAATACACACGCAGGCACATATTAACATAAAAGTTAATATGAATGGAAAATGCCAGATTACAACCATTGTTGGCTCCATTTGATGCCTGCTGATATTTTTGACTCTGCTCCACTTATACTGTGATTTAGCTGGTAACTTTTGGAGAAAGGAAGTGGATTTCTGGACTAGCTGGGCCAAGTTCTAGTTCTTGGCCTGGGTGGGGGTTATAAGGATGTTCACCTTGTAAGAAGTCACCAAGTGGTACGATGATTCCATGTACCTATGCTTTATTTTTCTGTATAAATGTTAAACAATATATATTCCAGCAGTTTGCAAAATATTGTCCTAGGCGGTAGGAACCCGAATGAGTTCTATCATAGCTTCTTGATCACCTTTATGTTTTTTTGTTATTTTATTTACTTATATAATATTTTTTATTTTTAGTACAGACAAGGTCTTGCTATATTGCCCAGGCTGGTTTTGAACTCCTGAGCTCCAGTGATTCTCCTGCCTTGGCCTCCCAAAGTGCTGGAATTAAGGCATGAGTCATTGCAACTGGCTCTTTATTTATTATTATTATTTTTTGAGCTGTAGTCTCTTGCCCAGGCTGGAGTGTAGTTGTGTGATCTCAGCTCACTGCAGCCTCTGCCTCCTGGCTTCAAGTGATTCTCCTGCCTCAGCCTCCTGAGTAGCTGGGATTACAGGTGCCTGCCATCATGCCTAACTAATTTTTGTATTTTTAGTAAGAGACAGGGTTTCACCATGTTGGTCTGGATGTCCTTGAACTCCTGACCTCAAGCAGTCCACCCGCCTCTGCCTCCCAAAGTGCTGGGATTACAGGTGTGAGCCACCACACCTGGCCTTCTTTATTTTGTTTTTGAGCAGGGAGCAGTTTAAATTAAAGTCCCCAAGTCATTGGGGGGGACCATAAGAAGCAGAAGTAGCAGAGCTAACCCTCTGGCCGCGCTGCAGAGTGGGAGTGTGGAGAAATGAAGTCAATCAATCCATAATTCTTGTTTTCAGAGCCAAGTCTGTCCCTCACTGGTGGCCTTCCTGAGTCACCAGACAGGATGCGACCTGGCCAGGTGAGAACTCCAGGCAGGGGTCCACAGTGTCTGTGGAAGGAACCATTTCAAAAAGAGACACTGGAGGGGGTGATCAGGAAGAGAGAGCTGCACAGGGCATTTCACGGTTGTGAGGGTCAAACGTTGAATATCTATCCACCCTCTCAGAAAGTGGTACTCTCCTTTGACTTCCCCAGAGGTGTCCCTTTTCTCTAACAGGTGCCTGTGTGTTAGTTAACACTCTATATCTATTTTATTAATTTGAACTGCCTTGATACTGTCTTTAAAGAACCCAGACCTTTTATAGAAAATGGTGTTTCAAAGAACGCCCGTAGCATGGTGGGAGTTGAAATCTGAGGTGCTAGTCTTGGCACTGACCTGAAATAGCTTTGTAGTCTTGAGCACGAGGAAGGGAATGCCTTTTCATCCATCAAGAGCGACTGATTTTACTATTTCTGCTCTCCAAGGGCACAAGGGCACAAGGGCATGAAGCTTTTATCTCCCATGTAGGACGACTTTATTTATTTTTTTATTGTTAGGAAAAATGATCCAAGGCCAGGTGTTGTGGCTCACGCTTGTAATCCGAGCACTTTGGAAGGCCGAGGTGCGTGGATCACTTGAGGTTAGGAGTTCGAGACTGGCCTTGCCAACATGCTGAAACCCCGTCTCTACCAAAAATACAAAAATTAGCTGGGCATGGTGATGCACACCTGTAGTCCCAGCTACTCAGGAGGCTGAGGCACGAGAATCACTTGAACCTGGGAAGAGCAGAGGTTACAGTGAGTCAAGATCGTGCCACAGCACTCCAGCCTGGGTGACAAGAGTGAAACACCATCTCAAAAAGAATCAAAACCAAAAACCAAAACCCCCAAAAAACTTAAAAATGATCTAGAACTTGGAAATAAGACAAATTGGTGAGTGGCATGTCCTTTCAATGTCATAAACTGACCCAGACCCACCCAAACAAGGGGAATATATTTTATTCAGTTGTTTGCTTACTATGTGTTACAGGTCCAGATTATGTGAGACGACATGTTAACTTGAAGAGTTTTGCCCAATAGAGATAAAAGTAATTTGTCTCTGATAGAACTGATAACCGCAAAGGTTACAGTTTATTACCCTGTTGGACTTTAAGTGGTTTTGTATCTAATCCATACATCATATCCTAATATCTCTTTGGTGAACTGTCTTTGTTATTTATTTGTTTTGGGGTAGGGTCTCGCTCTGTTGCCCAGGCTAGTGTGCAGTGGCATGATCATGACTCATGGCAGCCTCGACCTCCTGGGCTCAAGCAATTCTCCCACCTGAGCCTCCCCAGTAGTTGGGACTATAGGCATAGGTCACCATGCCCAGCTAATGTTTCAGTTTTTGTAGAGATGGGGTCTCACTATGTTGCCCAGGCTAATTTCTAACTCCTGGCCTCAAGAGCTCTTCCCACTTCAGCCTCCCTTTTATCTTTTTGGAAATGTGCTTTTTGTGGTTTGTTCTACAGAGATGCCCAAGGGGACTAACCTGAAGGAGACAATTAAACTGTTTTGCTTAAGAAATGCATTTTGGCCAGCTCGGTGGCTCACTTGCCCGTAATCCCAGCACTTTGGGAGGCCGAGGTGGGCGGATCACCTGAGGTCAGGAGTTCAAGACCAGCCAGGCCAACATGAGGAAACCCCGTCTCTGCTTAAAAAAAAAGATACAAAAATTAGCCAGGCATGGTGGGACATACACGTAATCCCAGCTACTCAGGAGGCTGAGGCAGGAGAATCGCTTGAACCCAGGAGGCAGAGGTTGCAGTGAGCCAAGGTCGTGCCACTGCACTCCAGCCTGGGTGACAGAAGAAAATGCATTTTATGGGCAGCTTAAGCTCACACCAAGAGAGAATCCCAGTAGGTAATAAGAGTTCTAACTTTGCCAGTTCTCTATTTCTCCAGATTCTTTTTTTCTCACCTCTACAGATTTTGTATTTTTGTTTTGTTCTTGGTTTGTTAATCTCATAGGTGTTACTAATAATTAGGGATTTGGTTTTATGATCTAACTATTTGGTGATCTCCCATAGGTGGAAAACAGGTCTGTTCTCTGCTGGGTGAGACAGAGATTCTGGTTTGATAGTCTTTTTTTATTGTTTGTATGTTTGTCTATTTGTAAGCACGAATCAATTACGAATGTTATGTTCCCTAGAAGGACAGCCCTTTGAGATCTAAACCAGTGATTTTTTTTTTTTTTTTAATGTTTCTGGGATTATTTTTAACTTGAGACTGAAGCTATGAGCTTTCTGTGTCTGGAGGGCTATGTGCCTGTAATTCAGAAACCCCCTTGATATCTCATTGTACAAATACGAAACGTTTTATTACCTCTGGATTGTATTATTAAATATCTTAAAGGAGCAGTGATCTGATGAGTTTTCAGAAGTTGATACTTATATAAATCTCATATTTCTCAAATTTACAGAAAATAAGGAAACCTTGCACTTTAAAATGCAAAGTTTAAAAAAATCCCTCTTACTAAAAATGTTAGCTTAGAAACATTAACATAAGAATTCAAGTTCACATAGTTAAGGTAAATCTTTGGAAAAACTGGGTCAATAATTTTGGTTTAAAACCTAAGTAACTGCTGTATGTCTTTCCATTTGAGTTTATTAGTGTGAAGATTTTGGTTTCATTGCTCATAAAATTCCCATCTTTTTCATATTGGTTTCATATTCATTCAAATAAACTAATATTCTTACATAGCATTAGAGATTATGAAAAATGTAAATTTCAGCTAAATTGAATAATTCTGAAACATGTTTTTATAGCAGTATGTAGGCCTTGTAGTATGTTAGCTTTGTTAGTAGGTAATTTCCAACATCCTCAGGTAATTTGAATCCTTGAGTTAATATTAAAATGAGTTGATTAATTGATAATTATTGATAACCCAGGTAATTTCTGAAAAAGAATGAATAATGAAACATTGATTAAAACACTATACTTGACTTATTATTTTTATATGCTATGGAGTGGCTATACGTTTGAGAACTTGTTACTATTAAGGAAACTTGTTCATTTTACTACTACATTAGAAGGTAAGAAGTGTGGTGTTACAGAAAATTCTGTTATAAGATGCTGGCGAAGCTGTGGAGAAATCAGAATGCTTTTACGCTGTTGGTGGGAGTGTAAATTAGTTCAACCATTGTGGAAGTCAGTGTGGTGAGTCCTCAAGGATCTACAACCAGAAGTGTCATTTGACCCACCAATCCCATTACTGAGTATATACCCAAAAGTTTATAAATTATTCTACTATAAAGACACAGGCACACGTATGTTTAATGCAGCACTATTTACAATATCAAAGACTTGGAACCAACCCAAACACCCATCAATGACAGACTGGGTAAAGAAAATGTGGAATACTATGCAGCCATAAAAAAGAATGAGTTCCTGTCCTTTGGAGGGACATGGATGCAGCTGGAAACCATCATTCTCAGCAAACTAACAGAAACAGAAAACCAAACACTGCATGTTCTCCCTCATAAGTGGGAGTTGAACAATGAGAACACATGGACACAGGGAGGGGAACATCACACACCAGGGCCTGTTGGGGAGCAAGGGGGAAGGGGAAGGAGAGCATTAGGACAAATACCTAATGCATGTGGGGTTTAAATCTAGATGATGGGTTGACGGGTGCAGCAAGCCACAATGGCACATGTATATCTAGGTAACAAACCTGCACGTTCTGCACGTGTATCCCAGAACTTAAAGTAAAATAAAATTTTTAAAAAAGGAAATTCTGTTATGTGTATTCAAGAATTTTGGTAGCCTACTAAAATGTTTGTATATGACAGTGGGTTTTCAACTACTCTCTTCCCAGTATTCTTTGTGAAAAAGAAGTGATTTATTCTGGCTAAAAGTTATGATTAGTTTTGGGGTGGATGTTCTGCCATTTCTATTTGACATTATCCTGGATGTCCTGGTCAGCCCAGTAAGGAAAAAAAGCAACAAAAAGAAATAAAAACTATGATAAAAACTATGTGGATTAGAAAGAAATGTATCCCTACTCTCAGATAGCATGAGTGTCTATCTAGAAGATCCCAAAGAACATGCAAAGACAGTGTTAGAACTGGTAGGTAAGTTTAGAAATAATGGAATACAGGCCAGGCATGATGGCTCATGCCTATAATTCTAGCACTTTGGGGGGCCGAGGCAGGTGGATCACAAGGTCAGGAGTTCGAGACCAGCCTGGCCAATATGGTGAAACCCCGTCTCTACTAAAAATATAAAAATTAGCCAGGTGTGGTGGCACACACTTGTAATCCCAGGTACTCGGGAGGTGGAGGCAGGAGAATCGCTTGAATGAATCCAGGATGGGGAGGTTGCAGTGAGCCAAGATTGCACTACTGCACTCCAGCCTGGGCAACAGAGCAAGACTATGTCTTAAAAAAAGAAAGAAAGATAGAACAGAATATATAAGGTCAATGTATAAAAATCAACTGTTATACATATGTATTGCATATACACATATAGGTTATATGTATGTATTGCAACACACATGTTACATGTATGTATTGCATATACACACATATGTTATATGTATATGTTGCACACACGTTATGTGTATGTGTTGTGTATACACACATGTTATATGTATCGCATATACACACATATGTTGTGTGTATGTATCGCATATACACACATGTTATGTGTATCACATATATACACATATGTTATATGTGTGTGTTGCGTATACACATGTTATATGTATGTATTGCATGTATGCACATATGTTATATGCATGTATTGCATATATACACATATGTTATATGTATGTATTGCATATATATATGCAATGAACATTTGGAAATGAAAACTTTAAAACCCAGTACCATTGATAATGGGATCAAAACCGTGAGCTATGTAGATATAAATCTACTAAATTATTTGCAAGATCTGTATGCTGACAACTGCACAAAAATGATCAGTAAAATAAATTCTAAATAAATGGAGATATATTCATGGATTGGAGGACTCAAAATGTCAAGATGTTAATTCTTCCCAAGCTGATCTATAAATTCAATGGAATGCCAATCAAATCTCAGTGGGATTTCTGTAGAAATTGTCACACTGATTCTAAAATTGATATAGAAAAAGGAAATAAATATAGAATAGTTAAAACAGTTTTTAAAAGGAACGAAGTAGGAGGACTTGCCCTACCTCATTTCAACACCTTATAAGTCTCCACTAATCAAAATAGTGTGGTACTGGCAAAAGAATAGACCTGTAGATCAATGGAACCGAATACCAGGTCCAGGTGTAGACTCTGACATATATGACCAGTTGATTTTGAAGAAAGATGCAAGGACAATAATGAATTATAGTACTTCCAATAAATGCTAGAACAGTTGGATATCCACATGCAAAAGAATAAATTGTAATTCATACCTTATACCATACACAAAAATAGATTATAAAACTACATGTAAAGACCAAACTACAAAACTTCTAGAAGAAAACATGGAATAATTTTGTCATCTTGAGTGAGGCAATAATTTCTTAGATACGACACTGAAACCACAATGCCTAGAAGAGGGGAAAAAAAGATAAATTATACTTTATCAGAATTGAAGACTCTTGCTTTCAAAAGACACTATTAAAAGAATGAAAAGACAAGCCACACATTGGCAAAAAATGCTTGTAAAACACATATTAGATAAAGGTCTCGCATCTAGAATACATAAAGAACTCCCGAAACTCAACAAAGGAAAACAAACAGCTCAATTACAAAACAGTTACAAGACTCGAGAGGAAATTTTACTAAAGAAGGCATACGGAGTGCAAGGGCCAGGTGTGGTTACTCAAGCCTGTATTTCCAGCACTTTGGGAGACTGAGGTGGGAGAATTGCTTGAGCTTAAGAGCTCAAGATTACAGTGAACTATGATTGTGCAACCGCACTCTGGCATGGGTTATAGAGCAAGGTCCTGCCTCTAAAATTAAAGGGGGAGGAATGCAAATAAGCATATGAAAATATGCTCATCACATTATTCATTGAGGAAATATAAATTAAAACCATAATAAGATATCACTGTATACTTACTGGAATAGCTAAAAACCACCACCACCACCACCACCACCACCACCACCACCACCACCACCACGACCACTAACAAATATCTAACAATACCAAGTGCCTGTGAGGATGTGAAGCCTCTGGAACCTTCATATGTTGCTAGTGATGATGCAAACTAGTACGATCACACTGGAGATAGTTTGGCGGTAAAACACTAACTTACTATAAGACACAGCAACCTCATTTCTAGATATGCCCAAGTGAAATGGAAATATATTTGTACAAAAGCCTATCCAGAAATATCTACAGAGTCTTCATTCATAATTGCTCAAAAATGGAAACAATCCAAATGTTCTTCAATGTGCCAATTGATAAAAAAGCATGTACATCCCTACAATGGAATACTACTCAGCAAAAGAAAGGAACCATCTATTGACACTCAACTAGACAAAAGAATCTCATATGCATTATACCAAGTGATGGGAGCCAGACTCAAAAGGCTATATATTGTACAATTCTTTTTAGATGACATTCTAGAATAGTCAATACTAGAGGGACATAATATGGTTTGGATATCTGTCCTCTCCAAATCTCACTTTGAAATGTGATTCCCACTTTTGGAAGTGGGGCCTGGTGGAAGGTGATTGGATCAAGGGGATGGATTCCTCATGAATGGTTTCATACCATCCTCTGGTGGTAAGTGAGTTGTCATGAGATCTGGTTGTTTTAAAGGGCATGGCACCTCCTCACTCTCTTTTGCTCCCACTCTCACCATGGGACATGACTGCTCCTGTTTTGCCTTCTGCCATGAGTAAAAGCTCCCTGAGGCCTTACCAGAAGCTGAGCAGAGGCCAGCACCATGCTTACACTGCCTGCAGAACCATGAGGCAATTCAACCTCTTTTCTTTATAAATTATCCAGCCTCAGGTATTCCTTTATAGCAATGCAAAAATGAACAAGCAGAAAGTTGGTACTGGGAGCAGGGTGTTGCTATAAAGATGCCCAAAAATGTGGAAGTGGCTTTGAAACTAGGAAACAGGCATAGGTTGGAAGAGTTTGGAGGCTCAAAAGAAGACAGGAAGATGAGGGAACATTTTGAACTTCTTAGAGACTGGTTAAATGGTTGTTACCGAAATACTAATAGAAATATGTACAGTGAAGGCTAGGCTGCTGAGGCCTGAGATGGAAATGAAGAAGTTATTGGGAACTGGAATAAAGGTCAGGCCTATTATGCTCTAGCAAAGAACTTGGCTGCATTGTGTTCATATCCTAGGGATCTGTAGAAGTTTGAATTTTCAGGGTCATGACTTAAAAGGTACCTGGCAGAAGAAATTTCTAAGCATCAGAGATGCTTGACTTGACTTCTTGTAACAGCCTGTGATCAGATATGGGAACAAAGAAATGATTTAAAGTTGGAACTTGTACTTAAAAGGGAAGCAGAACATCAAAGGTTGAAAAAGTTGCAGGTTGGCCATGCGGTAGAGAAAGAATCCAAACAGGCTGCGGAGCAACCACTTGCTAGAGAGACTCGCATGACTATAAAGGAGCCAAATGCTAATTTCCAATGGGAAAAAGGCCCCATAGGCATTTCAGAAGTGTTGGAGGGGCCAGGCCTCAGGGATGCAGCTGAGAAACAGACAGCCAGGCCAGTCTGTTTGAGGGGCCAGGTCTGGGATGCTGCTGCCCTGCTCAGCCTCAGGCCATTGCTCCCACATCTCAGCTGCTCCAGGTACAGCTGTGGCTCAGATGGCCCCAGGTACAACTCAGGCTGCTGCTCCAGAGAACATAAGCCATAAGCCTTGGTGGCTTCCACATGGTATTAAGCCTTTGGGCACATAGAATGCAAGAGCGAAGGAGGCTTGGCAGCATCTACCTAGATTTCAGAGTGTTTATGGAAAAGCCTAGGTGTTGAGGCAGAAGCCTGCTGCAGAGGCGGAGTCTTTGCAGAGAACCTCTGCTCTGGTAGTGCCAAGGGAAAATGTGGTGTTGGAGCCCCATATAGAATCCTCACTGGGGCACTGCTAGTGGAGCTGCAGGAAGGGACCTGCTGCCCTCCAGACCCCAGAATAGTAGACCCAGCAGCAGCTTGCACCTGACAACTGGAAAAGCTGCAGGCACTCAGCTTCAACTCATGACAGCAGCCACAGGGGCTATACTCTTCAAAGCCACAGGCGCAGAGCTGTCCAAGGCCTTGGGAGCCCACTCCTTGCACCACTGCCCTGGATGCAAGACATGGAGTCAAAGGAGATTATTTTGGACCTTTAAGATTGAATGACTGCCCTGCTGGGTTTCAGACTTGCATGCTTATTGTCCCTTTCCTTTTGGCCAGTTTCTTTTGGAATGGCAATGTTTTACTCAATGCCTGCACTACTATTTATGGCTTAGGCGTAAATAACTCATTATAACTTAAGAGTAAATACAGACTCACAAGGAGAAGAAACTTGCCTTGAGTCTCTGATTATGAGACGTTGGACTTGGGACTTGGGACTTTTGAGTTGGGGCTGGAACAAGTTAAGACTTTGGGGAACTATTGAGAAGGGATGATTGCATTTTATAATGAAAGAAGAACATGAGATGTGAGGGGCCAGGGGCAGAATGATATAGTTTGGATGTGTGTTCCCTCCAAATCTTATGATGAAATGTAATCTGCAGTGTTGGAGGTGGGACCTGGTGAGAGGTGTTTTGGTCATGGGGGTGGATCCCTCATCCCTCATGGATGCCTTGGTGCTGTCCTTACGATAGTGAGTGAGTTCTGGTGAGATCTGGTTGTTTAAAAGTGTGTGGCACTTCTCCTCTGTCTCTTGCTCCTGCTCTCACCAAGTGATACACCAGTTCCCCTTCCCTTCTGCCATGATTGTAGCTTCCAAATGCCAGCACCATGCTTTCTGTACAGCCTGCAGCCTTCAGAACTGTGAGCCAAATAACACCCCATTTCTTTATAAATTACCCAGTCTCAGGCATTTATTTATAGTAACACAAGAACAGACCAATATGGGGTAGAAAACAGATCAGTGGTTGCAAGGCCTGGGAGTGGGGTAAAGAGGTGATTGAAAAAAGGCAATTAGGAGAGGGGTCCCCAGACCTGAGGCTATGGACTGGTATTGGTCTGTGGCATGTTAGGAACTTGGCTGGCTGCACAGCAGGAGGTGAACAGCAGGTGAGAGTGAAGGTTCATCTGTATTTACAGCCGCACTCCATCACTCACATTACTGCCTGAGCTCTGCCTCTTGTCAGATCAGCAGTGGCATTAGATTCTCTTAGAACCATGAACCCTACTGTGAACTGCGCATGCGTGGGATCTAGGTTGCACACTTCTTATGAGAATCTAAAGTCTGATGATCTGTCACTGTCTCCCATCATCTCCAGATGGGATGGTCTATTTGCAGGAAAACAAGCTCAGGGGTCCTACTGATTCTACATGATGGTGAGTTGTATAATTATTTCTTTGTATATTACAATGTAATAATAATAGAACTAAAGTGCACAAGAAATGGAATGTGCTTGAATCATCCCCAAAGCATCCCCCAACTCCTGGTTTGTGGAAAAATTGTCTTCCACGAACTGGTTCCTGGTGCCAAAAAGGTTGGGGACCACTGAATTAGCAGATTTTGAAGTTGTAGCCAAAAGAATGTTTTATGCCTTCATTGTGGTGGTGGTTATCTGATTGAATGCATGTGCCAAAACTCCAGGACTGTCCACTAAAAAATGGTGAATTTAACTATATGTAAATTATACCTCAATAAAATAATATTGGTTTTCAAAGCTATATGAGGAGCTATAGTGATAAAGAAATACAAGAACATATGCGAGATGATGGGATTAGATTTTGTTTTTCAAGAAAAATAGAGTTGATTTGTCCTGAAATGTATTTGTTCCAGAATACAAGGGCTTAGTAAGTATGTACAACAGGATACAGAGGATTTGATGGAAATGAAATTTATTCATTTGGGTTCATAACACCAGAGTCTGAAAAGAAGATACAAAATGTGTTAACATTTTGGCAAAGTTTACTGAATTTGATGGACTTCTTCACAAGATTATGTAAAAAAAGAAAGAAAAAACTCATGAAACCTTTTTTGCTAACAGTTATTTTAACTCAAAACTTGAATTTGGCTTTCTCTCTATTAAAATGATAAATTGTGTTTACAGTTCTTCTCGCCTAGATAGTAGGGTATGTGTCTCACTAAAATAATTTTCTGGTCTTTATGTTGACTTTGTCACATCTTTGATTATTTAAAAATAACAACAAAGAACAAAAGATCTTCACTGTAAACAAGCTGATTTCTTACAGTCATGTTGCCTTTAAAACATTTTATAATATTTTATTGTCACTTTAATGAACTACACAACCAATTAGTTTTCCTGAAGCATTCCTGATTCTCTGTTAATCAAGTGACCAAACCGGCTTTGATAACTCTTTTGATTTTGCCCAAATTGGGATCCTAAATTTAGAAAAATAAAACAACTTTTTCAGAATATTTCATACACCTAAAACAGTATTTTAGATTTTCAAGGGATCCCCTGATTATCATAAAGATTGCTGTTTCACCTTATAAAAACACATACGCCAGAAACAACTAGTTTTTTCTTTCATTTTTCTTCATATCTCTAAATTAACTCAGCATTATTATAATAGCTTCACGGGAAAAAATTGTCAAAGCAAAAAAGATGTTCAGCTTTCCCTAGGTTAGGCTTCTATAGTTGAAATGTTATTAATTTAAATATTTCAGAAATTGTACATGTTCCAGAAATGCCTCTGGAGACTGGTCATTACCATGCTATCCACAGGT
Source organism: Piliocolobus tephrosceles (assembly GCF_002776525.5). Lineage (NCBI taxonomy): Eukaryota > Metazoa > Chordata > Mammalia > Primates > Cercopithecidae > Piliocolobus > Piliocolobus tephrosceles. The sequence continues at coordinate 16,373,883 of NC_045441.1, read as the reverse complement.
TAGTATAATGGGTTCTTACCCTCAGGGAGAACAGTGATCAAACTCTGATGAAGTAGTCATGCACTCTACTGCAATATAAAATTTTCTTCTTCTTTCTGATATTGTTGATTATTTTACAAATGAACCACAGACATTCAGTTTCATAATAAAATAAGTTTCCAGTTTCTTCTGATGTTAGCCCGAAGGTCCCACAGGCTGGAATTCATCTACAACAGAAAGGTCAGCCTCAGATCCTCTTGGAAAAGGATGGCACTGAAGGGTAGGAAAAGTAATGTCTTTTTCTCACCAATCTCAGCGTTCATGGCTGACACTCTATAACAAAAGACAGATTAGTAAGAAAAAAGCATAACAAATGTATTTCCTATGTCTTACATGACCCAGGAGCCTTCAGAAATAAAGACCTATAGACCTAGTGGAAACTGTATTTTTTATGTTAAGGATGATGAAAGAAGCATACAACTGTGGAGAAGCATGATTAGACAAAAAGGGGTATGATTTAATGGTAGTAAACTTGGTGGCAGGGGGAAGGGAACTTAGCAAAGCCTGTTTGCTCAGATTCTTTTCTGTGTCACTTTATGACATCCCATCCTTCCTGAGTAAAAGTAAGACTCCTCAGGAATAAAGTTCTTATGGCTTACTTTCAGGGGAGGTAGGTCAGAGAATTATTTTTATGGCCTCAGGGGAGAAGGTCAGAAAAAGAGGAGGTCAGAGTGATCTTTCCTTCAGCGTACAATACTCAGTATGCCAAAGTGACATATTTTAGGGTAATGTTTCCTATAATCCCATCAGCACCAACTACTCTAAACTATTGCTATGTCTAAGAATAAACTCTTGGGTACTGGCTTCTGAGCTGACAGAGCTTAAACAACTTTCAATTTGCATCAGTAGACAGAGTCAGCATTTCAGTAATTCTTTTTAGTCTACATTATGAAATCAGATGGCTCCCCAAACCCAGCAGAATGAGAATTAATTATGTAGGACTGAATCGATTAATTGATTAGCTACATACCTCCCTCACAATTTACCCACAAGGAAATCCCTTGGGGCCCTCAAGGGTAATCTTACCTTTAGGGTAAGATCTTTACCCTAAAACAGTTCTATTGAATTTCATCCTGGCAATGTAAACTAATAGCTTATCTTCACAGGAGCAGAACGGAAAGCCATCCCTCTGCTCACCTGGGAGAAGGTGAGGGAAAGCTAATTCTGGTTATTTGTTGGTGTCCATTTGTGTTGCAATAAAGAGATGTATTCGTCAATTAGTCCATTTGTGTTGCCATAAAGAGATTTCTGAGGCTGGATAGTTTATAAAGAAAAGAAGTTTATTTGACCCACAGTTCTGCAGGCTATGCAAGAAGCATGGTGCCAGCATGTGCTTCTGGTGAGGACTCCAGGAAGTATCCAATGAAGGCAGGAGACAGAGGAGAGCTGGCACCACAAGGTGAGAGGAAGGAAGCAAGAGAGAGAGGGGCTCTAAGAGGTGCCAGGCTCTTTTCAACAATCAACTCTTGAGGGAGCTAATAGAGTGAGAACTCTCTCATTACCTTGAGGATGGAACCAACCCATTCATGAGAGAACTACCCCCAGGACCCAAGCACCACCCATCAGGCACCACCTTCAACACTGGGAACCAAATTGCAACATCAGATTTGAAGGGGACAAATATCTAAACTATATCATTTGGAATATTGTTAATCTTTTTTAATGCTCTATATTCTTATGGACATATAAAATGTGAGAGGTCTTCTCCCTTTCTTCTTCTGTAACCCTCAATTTAGTAACTTCTGCTTTTAAACTGTAGTGAAACTTTTAATGGTACCTGATTCTCTCCAGATCCTCCAGAATTCAGAAATAAATAACTTTACTGTCTCATTTTTTATTTCAATATAGTTTTTCACAGGTTCGTAAGAATCTGTCCTCTTTTTTTAACCAAAATATAATTGGACAAGTCCATTGTGCAATTAAGGCCAGACCTGAAGTGCCATGTTTGAGAAGATTTCTCATTTAATAGCTAAGTATGACAAGCCCATTATTAAGGAAAATTACTGTACAGGTTAATTTTTTGTGTCAACGTGACTGTCCCAGGCAGTGCCCAGATTAAACATTATTTCTAGATGTGTCTGGGAAGGTATTTCCATTCAACTGGATGTTCCTTCCCACTGTGGGTAGACATCATGCAATCCTTTGCTGGCCTAAGTAGAAAAATCTGTGGAGGAAGAAGGATTTGCACCTTATGCTCCTGCCTGCCTGCTTGAACTTGGACATTGATATTCTTCTGCCTGCTGGGATTTATATCATCAGCTCCCCTACTTCTCAGGACTTTGAGCTCAGACTAAATTAGAACACCACATTTTCCTTGGTCTCCAGCTTGCAGATGGCAAAAGGTGGGCTTTCTCAGCCTCTTTAATCATGTGAGCCGATTCCTTATAATTTATTCTATTGGTTCTGTTTTTCTGGAGAACGCTGACTAATACAATTACTGACCATTTATGTGGAGCTAATGCCTACAAATTCCTCCTAAGGACACTAGCTTGGTATCTGGCTTGCAGCATTCCAGTGTCACAGTTGGTAGAGAAGCTCACCTCCTTCTACGCCAGAGACCTTTGCAAATTGGGGGGACCCCAAGAAAAGGAGAATTCATTCTTAAATATAGGTACATATACCACCAGGTAAAATCTGGTGGAGAGTGTCTTGTGCTTGGTTTCCTAGCCTTAGGATAGAAGAGCAGATAATACAGGCTTTCAAAAGTCCAATCCAAGATTCTTTATGAAAACGTCTGCACAGAACTTGCTCAATATTATATAGGACTATCAATTTTCAGAGCAAAAATAATGAGACATACGTGGCTAATAAACACTTTTTACACATATCTACATAATCAGGACAAACATACTGATACCAGACTTTATGATAGATTATTTATAATTCCAGAAGTGTGGTAAAGAAACTGGTGAACTATCCAAAATTTTGAAATAGGCAAAAGGGGGATGACATACTCTTTTACTGTCCTTCAGAAACACAGGCACATTCCATTTTAGAGGGCTTTATCTTGATAACTCACTGTTTACAATTGATTAAATCTCTCAGGTTTAGTGAAGTTACATATAGAGCTTTGTCCAGGAGAGATGTAAATAATTTCTGTCTGATGGAATATGTAAATCTGAAGTTTACAGTTTATTGCTCTACTTGACATTAAAGGGTTTTGTATCTAGTCCAGAAGTTTTATCCTAACAGCTCTTTATTAAGCTACCTATAAAGACCTGGTTCCATGAATGCTCTTTGAACCTGTTGTAACATCTTACTGGTGCCCTCAGCAATTAGTGACTAGAAAAAGAAAATCATTGACAAGTGTTTACTTTTATATTTGCATGAATTGTGACTTAACATTTTTGAAAATTATACTTTAACATAGGTAAATATTTGCCTTTTATTTTTGTTAATCTCAGAAATAGAGTAGGGGATCCCAGTGTGATCAGTGATATATAACTGAATTGATGCAATTGCAGACAAAAGTAAAGAAATTTAAACCTTTTAGCTTTTGCAACAGTCATTGCATGGGTTTGGCCATGTTTTTATGAGATGTATTAAAAAATAATTCACAGATCGACTAGAGATCTGGGCCTCAAAATGAGATCTTTGATGTGGTTTGATACTTATCTTTTTCAGCCTGATATGGCTTGATTCTGCAATATACATGCTCTTGTTTCAACTAGAGATGAAAACGGTTTTTTGAAAGGAAAACAAATCTCAGGATCCCTAAATCACTAAGATGAGAGAAAAGTCAAAGGTGGGAACTACATCAGGCAAACCTGACTCCCATTTTAATTCTTAAATAAGATAACTAAAAGGATAGAAGAGCTACATACCTCCCTCACAATTTGCCCACAAGGAAATTCTTTGGGGCCCTGAAGGGTAATCTTACCTCTAGGGTGAGATCTTTACCCTAAAAGAGTTCTGTTGAATTTCATCCTGGCAATGTAAACTAATAGCTTATCTTCACAGGAGCAGAACAGAAAGTCATCCCTCTGCTCACCTGGGACAAGCACATATCTGATTGCTTCCTCTGTCCTATTGTTTATGTAAAAATGTAGATTCACTGAGTCAGATTAAACGGTGTGTATTCAGTGAAAGGCTGATTAAGGACTCAGAAGAATGTAGGCTTTTGTCTCTTATCTACCTATAACCGGGAAGCCCCCAATTCAAGTTGTCTTGCCTTACCACACTGAACAAGTATATATCTTACACATATTTATTGATGTCTCATTTCTCCCTAAAATGTATACAAGCAAATTGTACCCAGACAACCTTGGCCATGTGTCATCAGGAGCTCCTGAGGCTGTGTCATGGATGTGTCCTTAACTTTGGCAGAATAAACTTTCTAAATTTGTTGAGACCTGTCTCAGATATTTTAAATTCACAGTTTCATTTCAAAAGAACCATAGTAAATCCTAAACATACCTGTTGAATGAGCATCAACACAGAGAATCACTAGCTGCTGAAAGTCCAGAATCATTATACTCCCAGCCTTTCTAATAGGACCCCTGGTTCTCCACATTCTCTTAGTTTAGAATTGAGTTTGTTGGCTGGAAGCAGTGGCTCATGCCTGTAATCCCAGCACTTTGGGAGGCCCAGGCAGGTGAATCACTTGAGGCCAGGAGTTCGAGACCAGTCTGGCCAACATAGTGAAACCTGTCTCTACTAAAATATATAAAAATTAGCCGGGTGTGTTGGCATGCACCTGTAGTTCCAGCTATTCCAGAGGCTGAGGCCTGAGAGTTGCTTGAACCCAGGAGGCAGAGGTTACAGTAAGTTGAGATTGCACCATTGCACTCCGGTCTGGGTGACAAAGCAAGACTGTCTCTCAGAAAAAAAAAAGAATTGAGTTTGTCATACCTCATCGGACATGATGTTTTGTTGGCTCTGCTTCCACTTGAGTCCATTTCTTTGTCTTGACTTAGTTTTTGCTTAAATACAATTCACTCATATTTTTTTCTGGGCCACAGCCTCTATCATGGCCTATCATGACTGCATCATTTAGGACCAGCCAAATGCCAACAAATCTAGGAAAGCTCAACATGTAACTTGGTTCATTAAGGTCAGGCAGTTAAGGCAGAGTGAGGAGGAGGTAGATAGAATCGCAGTGGAACTCAAATTCTCCTCTAGTTTGAAAAAAAGTGACAAAGTCACCTCATTCGTGACTTGTTCCATTCTTAATATAGAAAAATAAAGTGGCCAGGTGCAGTGGCTCACGCCTGTAATCCCAGCACTTTGGGAGGCTGAGGTGGATGGATCATGAGGTCAGGAGTTCGAGACCAGCCTGGCCAACATAGTGAAACCCCATCTCTACTAAAAATACAAAAATTAGCCAGGCATGGTGGTGCATGCCTATAGTCCCAGCTACTCAGGAGGCTGAGGCAGGAAAATCATGTGAACCCAGGAGGCAGAGGTTGTGGTGAACTGAGATCACATCATCGTACTCTAGCCTGGGCAACAGAGAGTGACTCCATCTCAAAAAAAAAAAAAAAAAAAGAAAGAAAGAAAGAAAAAGAAAGTGTCAGTTTAACTCTATTGACTCAAGAGTTCTTGAGCCCTTAAAGAAACTTAGGTTAAAATCCAGTACACTTTTTGGGAACAAACAAAATTGTATTTAAATACTTAAAAGTAGGCATAGCTGGGTTGGGAGTAGACTGCTAGAGTCATCCAGGCAGTAGGCGATAGTGACTTGTACTAGGCTTGTAGCAGTGAGCATGGTGAAAAATGTCAGAGTCAATACACATTTTAGAGTCAATATATATTTTACAGGCTGAGTGTGATGGCTCATTCCTGTAAATCCCAGCACTTTGGGAGGCCTAGGTGGGAGGATTGCTTGAGCCCAGAAATTTGAGAGTAGCCTGGGCAACAAGGCGAGACCCTATTTCTGTAAAAATATAAAATAATTAGGCGGTCATGATGGTACATACCTGTAGTTCCAGCTACTCAGGAGGATCACTTAAGTCTGGGAGTTCAAGGCTGCTATGATCACGCCATTGCACTCCAGCCTGGGCAATAGAGTGAAACCCTGTCTAAAAAAAAAAAAAAAAAAAAAAAAAGAAGTACAGAGCAGAAATAACTTATTGATGAATTTGAAATAGAGTGTGAAATAGGAGATGACACCTAGGTTGTGGCCTGAGTAACTGGGTAAATGGTGGTGCTATTTATGGACAAGAGTTGGAAAGAAGAGAGCAATATGCAGGGAGAGGAAGCCAGTCATTCTGCCTGGGATGTGTTACATTGGAAAAACCTTTGAGTCGTTCATGTTTTCACATTAGGACATCTGAAGCTCAGAGGCAAGTTCAAGGTGGGGAAAGAAATTTGAGAGTTAGTTCATTGGAAGTTGTAAGGCAAAACATATGATGTATGAAAAGAGTATTGATGGGGAAGAGAAGGGCATGAGAATAGAACCATGGGATTGCCTACTTTCAGGAGTCTAGGGAAGGAGAATAACCTAGCAAAGGAGCAGATAGGAGAAAAACCAGGAAAATGTGGTGTCCCAAAGCCTAGCGATGAAAATATTTCAAGGAGAGGTGCTTAGCACTGTTAAATGCTACTGACGGATTAAGGGATATGATGAAGACAAAAAAAGAAAAAAAAAAAAAAAGCAAAAAATGACAACCACTGGCTTTGGTCTGATATAGGTCATCATTGACATTGACAGGAATTCTAACAGAGTAAAGATCGGGGGAAAGCCTGGTTTTTACAGAGTGGCTAATAACATGGGTTTTGGATTCAGTCAGTTGACAATAATAGTTACCCTTAATTATGACTCAGAATCTACCAGGTGTTTTATGAAAACTGTCTCATCTGTGAGGAGGGAAGATTGCAAACAACTCTATGAAGTAAGTAGAGGCAGTGCCATCATACCCATTTTATAGATAAAGAAATTGAGCTTAAAGCATTGAAACAAATTGACTAGTGTCATACCCTATCAGAGGCAGAACCAAGAAATAAACAGAAGCTATTTGACTTAAGAGCCATAGCTCACTTTGGGAGGCTGAGGCGAGCAGATCATGAGGTCAGGAGATCGAGACCATCCTTGCTAATACGATGAAACCCCATCTCTACTAAAAATAAAAAAAATTCAGCCAGGTGTGGTGGCAGGCACCTGTAGTCCTAGCTACTTGGGAGGCTGAGGCAGAAGAATGGTATGAACCCAGGAGGCGGAGCTGGCAGTGAGCTGAGATCACAGCCACTGCACTCCAGCCTGGGAGACAGAGCAAGACTCTGTCTCAAAAAAATAATAATAATAAAAGATAAAATAAAATAAAATAAAATAAAATAAAATAAAGAGCCATACCTTAATCATTTTGAAAGCCTCTTTCTATAGCTAGTTTAAAGCCTTGCCATCCTATTAACTACCCATGTGATTCTGGGTAACTCAATGTCTCTAGACTTAGCATCTACATTTTTCATAAAATGGAGACTCTGTGTGTAGAGTGTGTAAGTATCAACTGACTTATTGTCTGCAAAGCCTCTGGGCATAGAGCCTGACGCACAGTAAGTGCTCATTCATTATCTAGTACAACCTAATCATTTCACACACAAGGAAACCAGGCCCCAGGGAACCCAGGGAACTTGTCACAGGCACACAGGATGTCAGAGGGAAGACTGTCCAAAGGCCATGACTCCTGGCCCAGAGTACGAAACACTGAGGACCTCTGACCAGCTGTCTTTTTTTGGAAGTCTCCCACCTAGGGACCCAAATCTTCTTTGATGCTGCCCCAATGCACTCCTGAGTCACTCAAAATATTCCCTGCTCTGGCAACAAATAACTCACAATGTCATTGCTTGCCTGATGCTTTTTGAAGCAGCACTGTTCCCAGGAGCGCTCCGTCACTGGAGTGACATCTCCCAGAAGCTGACACTCTGTGTTTGTGTTTTGAAATGCCCAGGATAGATCACAGAAAGCGCCAGTTCATTCCAGCAACCTTCTGCTATACTTTAGGCTCTCCTGTGAATACATGGGGGAAATGTCTGATAATATTTAACTTTTTCCAGGTCGATCAGTCATTCTAAAAGATGAATTTGATTTTGGATGGTTTTGAATCTTGGAAGTTTACATGGTGCTTTAGACAGAAACGTGGGCCATGTTGTGGAAGGAACTAGAGAAAGGGATTAGATCAGTGGCCTTTATACTTGAAACTGTCAGGGAATCTAAAGGACTCCTCCAAGATCCCCTGTGAGGCAAGGAAAAGGGTGAGAGATGGTGGGGCAGAGCCCATGCCCCTCTTGATATGGTTTGGCTGTGTCCCCACCCAAATCTCATCTTGAATTGTAGCTCCCATAATTCCCACATGTCATGGGAGGGACCCAGCAGGAGGTAATTGAATCATAGGGACAGGTTTTTCCTGTGCTGTTCTCATGATAGTGAATAAGTCTCATGAGATCTGATAGTTTTATAAAGGGGAATTCCCCTGCATAAGCTCTTTTGCCTGCTGCCATGTAAGACGTGACTTTGCTCTTAATTCGCCTTCAGCCATGATTGGGAGGCCTCCCAGCCATGTGGAACTGTGAGTCCATTAAACCTTTTTCCTTTATAAATTGCCCAGTCTTGGGTATGTCTTTATTAGCAGCTTGAGAACAGATTAATACACCTCCCATCCATCCCTTATCAGAATAGCTCTTTCTTTATCTGCTTTACGCATCAAGCTTGCCATAGTCTACTTTTGGGGAAAGAGTTCTGGGCTAAAACCAAAACAAAACAAAGTTTAAAAACCACTGGTCTCATCTAACTTTCTTACCTTACAGATGGGGAAACTGAGATCCAGATAGGGGAAATGATTTATCCAATATAAAAGAGTAAGCCTGTCCCAGAATGTAGATTAGAACTTAAGTCTCCAGTACCTCCATCTTGTCTTTATTTTTCTCCACTCAAGAGTGCTACATGTTTACTTTAATTCTTGACCTTATTTCCATCACAGGGATTGGTAAACTTTTTCTGTAAAGATCTACATCATAAATACATTCAGTTTTTCAGGCTCTGTAGTTTCCATGCAATTATCTAATTCTGGGCTTGTGGTGTAAAACAGCCGTAGACAATATGTAAACAGGTAAGCATGGCTGTGTTCCAACACAAAATACTTTACAAAAACAGGCATCAGGCCAGATTTGGCACATGGAGTGTAGTTTATTGACCTCTGTTCTAGTATACCAAGAAACAAGTGGGTTATGGGTCAGTAGGAAGACAGCATACTCATACATGCTAAAAATGAATTAAATTATTGATTTATTTAGCTGGAAGCTCAGGGTGCTGTTGGAGAGATGGACAACAGACCTGGTTAGAAAGCAATGTGACTATGCTATAACAGATGGTCACTCAGGAAGGGGAGGACACATTCTGCCTGAGACTGTGAGTGGGATATCGGGGAAAGCTTCACGGACAGAACCATGAGTTGGCCTTGGGTGTTTTGAGTTGGACTTGGGTGCTTTGCAGAAACAACTGTGAGTTGGCCTTGGGTGTTGTGAGTTGGCTTTCGGTTCTTTGCAGAGAGAGCTGTGAGTTGGCCTTGGGTGTTTTGCAGAGAGAACTGTTGAGTTGGCCTTGGGTGAAAGACCACCTGAGGTACAGGAAACCAGACCTGGCAGAACGCTAGGGGGTTTAGGAGTAGGAAGGGTGTGAGGCTGGGGGTAGATTTCAAATGGCTTTGGACGTCCTGTTGGGACAACTGACTTTATTCCTAAGGATGACTGGGATTCTTTAAAGAGATTTTAGGCAGAGGTGTGACATGAACGTTTCATAGAGATTGATGTGGCACCAAGGGGTGAATAGGATGGTTTAGGGAAGGTGATACATTAGGGAATATTTGAAATGATTCAGGTAATAGATGTTCCCCACAGAAATTCCAATCAGGAAGAGTCTCTGTGTATGATGAGTGATGCATGTTTGTTGCTTTAGCTTATTGATTATTGTCTTAGAGCCTGGAGACAAATGTAATGCCTGTCTCTTTTTCATTAGCTGTGTGGACTTAGAAATATCACTTTTCCTCTCTGAGCTTTCATGTCCCTCATCTCTGAGTGGAGATTATGACACCTACTGCCAAAGATTGTTAAGATTAAATGGGATCACTTATTAAAGCTCCACTTTAAGTCTTATTTTTTTAATGTATAAATACATAAGGAAGTGTTTTTCTTTAGTTACAAACTGAATTCTCAAAGAGATTAAACCTGAAGAGGGATTTATCCTTACGGCGATGGGCACTGTTCTTGAAGTTGTAATCCACTGTGGAAATGGGGGATCATGTAGACATTACTCATGGATCATCAGGACAGTCTCAAAGGCCTGAGAATGGATTTTGAGATGTCTCCTGTGCTGGAATTACAATAAAATGTATATTCCTGTAAATTACATTGCCCAGATGAAAATGTGCTACACGCTTCAAATAGAGATTGCTGGTAACATCAATGGCAAATGAGGGTTGTATTATTTTATTTATTTTATTATTTTATTTTTTTGAGACAGAATCTTGCTCTGTCACCCAGGCTGGAGTACAGTGGTACCATCTTGGCTCACTGCAACCTCCGCCTCCCGGGTTCAAGCGATTCTCCTACCTCATCCTCCGAGTAGCTGGGATTACAGGTGCACGCCTCCACACCTGGCTAATTTTTTTGTATTTTTAGTAGAGATGGCATTTCACCGTGTTGGCCAGGCTAGTTTAGAACTCCTGACCTCAGGTGATCTGCCTGCTTTGGCCTCCCAAAGTGCTGGGATTACAGGAGTGAGCCACCACGCCCTGCTGCATTCTTTTAAATTTGATAGATGTTGTCCTCTTGCGCATTTCTGAAAGAAATGTACTGAAGTCAGGTGACTCCATAGTAGTCTTAAGTGACACTTAACATGATGGTTCTTCAATAAAGATGTTCTCCTTGAATGAGCAAGAGGCACCAGGACAACTAGATTCAATTTCATGCTGAAGTGTGTGAATATTCATTTCTCCCGATTGTTACCGAGAGTCCAATTTTAATTTGTTTGCTGTTTCTGTTAATACCAAGGCCTACTTAATCTATCCATTGAAAGTCCTTAAGAATATTCACAGGGAATCCTCCTAGAATTGCTACAGAGTTTTTAAATGTTTGTGAATTACCCTGACAGGCTTTTAGTTTCAACTCACATTAAGTAGATTTCATTGTTAACAAGAATATATGCAAATTAAAATGAGGCCATTAACATCTTAAATACACTGCATTTTTAAAAAGAAAGCAAGTTTGCAAAAAATTGGGAGAGTGAAATTTTTTTAAAAAATTTTTGGAAAAAAAAAGTTGCCAAAAATAAAGAGAGAAGAGAAACCAAATGTAACCATCCTATGAAAGGCATACTTGGCTTACAATGAAATACTGAGAAATATTTCAAACAAAGTAAGTTGGACTAGAAATCTAGGGTCTGAGTTCCAGTTCTGGGTCAGTTTTCCATAAACCAATTTGCTGTCAGGTGAGTCACTATATGGTCAATTTGCCAAATAAATGTAAAGTATTTATTAAATTTACAAAAAGTAGTACTTATTTTAAACTGTTGGATAAAATTGTGTGTGTGTGTGTTTTGAGATAGAGCCTCACTCTGTCACCCAGGCTGGAGTGCAGTGGCACGATCTCGGCTCACTGCAAGCTCCACCTCCTGGGTTCACACTATTCTCCTGCCTCAGCCTCCCGAGTAGCTGGGACTACAGGCAACCGTCACCACGCCCGCCTAATTTTTTGTACTTTTAGTAGAGACGGGGTTTCACCGTGTTAGCCACGATGGTCTCCATCTCCTGACCTCGTGATGCGCCCACCTCGGCCTCCCAAAGTGCTGGGATTACAGGTGTGAGCCACTGCGCCTGGCCAACATGATTTTTTTTTTTTTTTTTAACATTATATCCACCTAAAGGAAGATGCTAATGCTAATGGAAAATGAATATAGTGAATTTATTTGGGCCAAGGTTAGGGACTGCAGCCCAGGACACACTTCCAATTTGCCTGGAGGAGTGTTCCAGTGAACAAAAGAGAGATTCAAATCTTTAGAGATAAAAGGACAATTCAGGAGAGGGGGTGATTACAAATGCTGTTTAACAGGAATTCTCATCGGTTTACAGAAAGAACATTGATTCCTGATGAGCTATATGTTGTTGAACTATAGGGTAAGTTTTATGGTGTCTAGCTTACGACGCTGTGCGGCTAGTAGGCATGAGTTAGTTCAGAGACCACAGAGCAAGTGGCTTGAAGAAGTAATTATTTAGCACAAAGGGGAGTATGATGTGGCAGTGATTGCTGTTATATTTTGAATGCAGCTCTGGGCCTGATCATTTAAAGGGGCTCACAGTCCTTAGATAATTTTTTTTTTTTTTTTTTTTGAGATGGAGTCTTGCTCTGCCACCCAGGCTGGAGTGCAGTGGTATGATCTTAGTTCACTGCAACCTCCACCTCCCTGGTTCAAGCAATTCTCTGCTTCAGCCTCCTGAATAGCTGGGACTACAGGCACCCGCCACCTAGCCCAGCTAATTTTTGTATTTTTTAGTAGAGACGGGGTTTCACCATGTTGGCCATGTTGGTCTCAAACTCCTAACCTCAGGTGATCTGCCCTCCTCAGCCTCCCAAAGTGCTGGGATTACAGGTGTGAGCCACCACGACTGGGCAAAAGTTTTTTTTTGTTTCTAATGCTTTAGAAAATTTCAGTGACATTTTAGGTGATCAGCATTCATTTTGCCTTCAGAATAAGCTTTTAAGAACTATTCATCTTGCCTTCATCCTACCTCCCCATGGCTGGAGCTTAGTGAGCCAGGATCAGAGAGGGGACCCTCTGATGGAGGAAGACAGAGAAAACAGTGAGCTGAGAACACAACCTGGCTGCTGATCCAGTAAGGAAGCCAGTAAAGAGCAGAAAGCAGAGAGCAGGCAGAGACAATGCTTCCAAAGAAAACTTTTTCTTTGCATATGTTTCTTCTTTTTTCTTTTCTTTTTTTCTTTTTCTTTTTTCTTTTCTTTTCTTTTTTTATTTTTTTTGAGATAGAATCTCACTCTGTTGCCCAGGCTATAGTTTAGTGGCATGATCTCGGCTTCCTGCCACCTGCACCTCCCAGGTTCAAGCGATTCTCCTGCCTCAGCTTCCCAAATAGCTGGGATTACAGGTGTGCTCCACCATGCCTGGCTAATTTTTGTATTTTTAGTAGAAATAGCGTTTCATCATGTTGGCCAGGCTGGTCTCAAACTCCTGGCCTCAGGTGATCCACCTGTCTCGACCTCCCAAAGTCCTGGGATTACAGGCGTGAGCCACCACGTCTGACCTCTGCACATACATCTGACACCAAATGTATAGATTTTCCCTCCCATACCAACTAAGCCTCCAACTCTCCAGACACCAACTGGTATCCTATAGTTAATTTAATTCTGACACTAACTACCTTTAGTTAGTGCAGATCCCATAGGTTAAGGGCTCAGTCCTACAAGATTACCCCTACTTCAGATGCCAATGGCAAGTAATGGGTCTCCAATCTGACCTGGCTACAAACCGAGGCTCCTACAGTCCTCTCCTCAGTTTCGATACTTTGCTGTAAAGGCTCACGGACCTTAGGAAAACATTTCACTTACATATAATGGTTGATTATAAAGGATGCCAATAAACAGGCAGATGCAGAGGTGCACAGAGGAAGGTATGGGGAAGGTCTGCAGAGCTTCGATACCCTGTCTGGGCACACCACCCTCCACTACCACAACGAGTTCACCAGCCCAGAAGCTGTCTGAATCCTGTTCATTGGGGTTTTTTATGGAAGTTCTGAAACCATTCTTATACATTTTATAACATTAATTAGGAAAGAAGACAGGGGTACAAGTGAAAATAAACCAAGTTTGTAGCACCTTTGGCATTCATCATTAGGTCACCTTGCTCTCTGACCTGCTTCCTCATAGTTGCTTGGTGACTCTTGCCCCAGAATCACACAGACCCTGTCACAAGATTATAGTTCCTCTTAACAGCTCTATAGATAACAACTTAAGCATTCTGAAACACTGCATTTTCCCTCTGAGATATTCCTTTAGATCCTGCATACCAATGAAACTACTGACATCAGCTGATCTGAAGGATCCCACAAGGAACTGACTCACCAAAGAATGCAGTTTCCATTTCCTGATGATTTCTTCCACCTTTCCTCAACCAGTCAATGACACCAATTTTCCAGCCTCTTGCCTGCCATGGTCCCCTCAAAATTCCCAGCCCAGAACTCCTTGGAGAGATGGATTTGAGAGTTCCTCCCATCTCCTCATTGGCTTCCCTGTGATCATTAAACTCTTTCTCTGCTGCAAACCCTTCTGTCTCAGTGTATTGGTCTGCTACTGTGCAGTACGCATTGGAAGCTGGTGGTCCTGTAACAGTTTCATTACGTGGGTATAATTGTTGAAGTTATTGGCCATTGGTGATTGAATCTCCAGACATTCTCCACTTCTGATAGCAAGTTATTGATGATTTGGGGGAATATCAGGGAGTGGGGCTAAAAGTTCCAATCTTCCAATCACATAGGTGGTTTCTCTGACAACCAGCTCCCATGATCTGATAGTCACCTCATTAGCATAAACTTAGGTATGATTGAAGGGCTTGCTAAGAATAACAAAAGATGCTCCTCCCAGCCTCATCACTCAGAAAATCCTAGGGGTTTTAGAAGATCTGTGCCAAGAACCAAAGACAAAGACCAAATATCTATTTTTGACTATATCACAGTATCATAGGCTAGGGCAGGGTAAATGGAGAGTACAGAGGTGGAGGATAGAATGAGGAACCCAGCACTTTGACGGTAGAGGAAGATACTGGGGGAGGGGGACACTAATGGTAGAATGGATGGGAACTGGGGGCAGTGAGAGAGAGACCCAAGGGATATGCTGAAGATGTGAAGGTATGAAACCATCTTTGCAAAATTATGACAGTAAGCAAAATCCGACATGGCTGACTTCATCTTGCTTCTAGTCTCACAGGTTGGCCATCTTTGCTCATTCCTGGGCATGGGCCAAGCTAACTTTGGGATAAATTTAGTTTATAGTTTATAAAATAGCCCTTTCCCCAAACTAAACTGCCATTGTAAAACTAATGAAAGGCTACTAAGTTAGGAGGATGAGAAGGGCCTCAATTCTCTAAGGTGTAAGTACAGTTAGGTGATTACCAGTCATTACTCCAGAAATCACAAGATATTACAACTTGCCCAATTATTCCTGCAGATAACATCACTATTGCAGAAACTAAGATTGGCCTTTTGATATGACTTTTCAGGTTTTTGCATTTCTGGTGACTGATGGCTCCACTTGGACTCACCAACCAGTACTGTGCCTCCCACCCAGGAATCGATTCAGTGCAAGAGGACAACTTTGACTGCCTATGATTTCATCTCTGCCCAACCAATCATCATTCCCCACTCACTTGTCCCCTGCCCACCAAACTATCTTTGAGAAACCCTAGTCTCCAAATTTTCAAGGCAACTGATTTAAGTAATAATAAAACTCCAGTCTCCTGCTCAGCCCCCTCTGCATGAATTAAACTATTTCTCTGTTGCAATTCTCCTGTCTTGACAAATTGGCTTCATCTGGGCAGCAGGCAAACGAACCCATTGGGTCACTATAGGTATCTGGATTGAGTGCAGGCTTCCCACATTTCTGCCCATGGGTCCAACATGAATTGCGGCAAACCTAATCAAGAGTTTAAATAGCAAGTTATTGATGATTTGGAAAACTCAGATATTAGTAATTTGATGACTTGGCATTCAGTGGACTAATGTAAAGTGCGGTGATTTTCATCAAACTGACTTAGTGAAGTGGCTGTTTGTTGAACTGGTGGTTCAGAAACCAGACTTAGTCCCAGGTGAAGAGGCTACAAGATGTGGCTCTAGCCAAGTCATCCTCCTCTGTGGGCCTCCACAGTGGAGGAACTAGACCAGGTTGGAAGACCAATGAAAGACCCTTCTCCAGGGAGGTTCCTTGAGGGTGTTAATGAAGAATCTAAACTCCGTGAAATATTTAAAGAGGTTTATTCTGAGCCAATATGAGTGACCATGGCTCCAGGGAACAGTCTCAAAAGGTCCTGAGAATGCATGCCCAAGGCAGTTGGGTTACACTTTTGTTTTATACATTTTAGGGAGACAGAAGTTACAGGAAAATACATAAATCAATACACGGAAGATTTACATTGGTTCAGGCCTGAAAAGGCAGGACATCTAAGCAGAGGCTTGAGGTTATAGGTAGATTCCAAGATATTGTTTGATGAGTTATGATTTATCTGAAGTCTTGAGGTCGGTAGAAAGAAATGTTTGCATTAAGATAAGGGAGGTTGTGGAGATCAAGGTTCTTGTTATGTAGATGAAGCCTCCAGGTAGCAGGCTTTGGAGAGAATGGAGGGTAAATGTCTATTTTTTTGACTTAAAAAGGTGTCAGGATCATAGTTAATGTCTCCTAGACCCCAGAAAGACCTGGTTGCATTAATGGAGATTCTCTACAAATGCAAATTTCCCCCACCAACGACAACTCTGCATGGCTATTTCAAAATATGTCAAAGAAATATATTTTGGGGTAAAATAGTTTTATTTCCTTCAGGGTCTGTGATACTATACCAGAATCAAGTTGGAATTTGGTATCTTATTGCCACAAAGAGTCAATTTTGTCAGTCTTATGATCTCTATTTTAATGTTAATGCTGGACAGTTTTACCTAAACTCCAAAGGGAGGGGGTGTAATGAATTGTGTCCAATCTGAAGCTGGGGATTCAGTTTTTCAGGTTTCTCTGCAGTCCCTTTGGCCCAGAAGGGGTCTGTTCAGTCAGCTAGGGGGTGCTTAGAATATTGTTTTTGGTTTACAGATGTTAAGTTTAGCCCAAAGCTGCCTCCTTACATATTTTAAGTTTCGCCTAAAAGTTTCTCTGTACATTGTGAACTATCACCTAGATGGAGGTGTTAACAGACTGTAACTTCCTCTTGTGCCACTCAATGAGTTTTGACCAATCAAATGCAGCCAATGGCTCAAATGGTGTTCAAATAAGGCAAACGCCAAGCTGTAACCAATCCATCTGTTTCTGTACCTCACTTCTGTTTTCTGTACATCACTTTCCCTTTTCTGTCCATAAATCTCCCACCGCATGGCTGCATTGCAGCCTTTGTTAGCCTACTCTGGCTTGAGATGCTGCCTGATTCCTGAATCATTCTTTGCTCAACTAAACTCTGTTGCATTTAATTTGGCTAAGTTTTTTCTTTTAACGCAGAGGCGCAAGAGGCCTAAGTAAAAAGGATTCTGGGCTTTGAACCCTCAAGTCCACCAGACCTGCTTCTTTTACCATATGAGGTTTCTTTAAGAAAAAAATGTTTATCTGCTAAAAACCACCAGAAAGATATTTGGAAAACCACTAGCAAGATGAAATGCATTCTTTGGAATAGTAATAGCAATACCTTTTGAGCACTTACTGTACCCAGATGCTGTGCTGAGTACTTCAAAGTCATTCCCTTATTTGCTCCTCTCTTCTCCTCTTGGAGGAAGGTGACTGTCACCCTTCTATTAAAAGTGAGGAAATAGGCTCGGAGGGTCGTCAAGGCATGATTTGGACCCAGGATCTCTGACCTGTTTCTAGAAAACAGCACATTCCAGAATATCCCTGCAAGCTGCAAATGGCCTGTGGTCTCTCTTTTGATCCCATTCATTTGGAGACTCTCTGGGGGATTTTTAGGCAGCCGTTAGGACCACTGTATAATCTGACCCCAGCCTCCTTGTTTAACAGAAGCTCTGAGGCTCTTCCACATATGCCAGCTGGGCTGTTCTTGTGCCGAAATGCGTCTCATGCCTTGTCGTGACCTTTGCTTTCATCCCTGCCTGGCCAACCCTTTAAGTTCTAGCTTCAAGGCCATTCTTTCCACAAAGACTTCAGTGTCCTCAGAGTGACAACGGCAGCTTAAGAGCTGACATGGAGTATGCTTAACATGTTCCTGGTACTGTGCACAGGGCTTGCTTCACAGCTATCACCCAAGAGTCCTAACATCCTTGCCTTTTCACAGAGAGGGAAACTGAGGCACGAAAAGTTAAGTCACTTGTCCAGAGTCACCCAGCTGGTGAGTGCCGAGCCTATCCCCAATGCATTACTGCTTTCTCACCTGTATTTGCTGACCTCTCTCCCTCTCTCCCCAGGCCACAGGGACCCCTGCCTTCTTCCAAACTCCTCTAGCTTTTTGAAAAGCATTTCACATTGGGAGGCTGAGGCAGAAGTGCTTCCGCCCAGGAGTTCAAGCCTGCAGTGAACTATGATCATACCATTGCACTCCAGCATAGGCAACATAGTGAGATTGCCATTTCTAATAAAAATATTTAAAAATTAGCCGAACTTGATGGCACATGCCTCTGGTCCCAGCTACTTGGGAGGCTGAGGCAGGAAGATGGCTTGAGCCCAGGAGTTTAAGCCTGCAGTGAGCTCTGATTGCACCACTGCACTCCAGCATGGGCAGCACAGTGAGATCTCCATCTCTAACAAAAATATTTAAAATTAACCCAGGTTGATGGCACATGCCTGTAGTCCCAGCTACCAGGGAGTCTAAGGCAGGAAGATGGCTTGAGCCCAGGAGTTCAAGGCTGCAGTGAGCTGTGATCACGTTACTGTACTCTGGCCTGGGTGACAGAGCAAACTCTGTCTCAAAAATAAAATAAAATGAAAAACAAACAAAAAAAAAAAATTGGGAGGCCAAGGCGAGTGGATCACTTGAGTTCAGGAGGTCAAGACCAGCCTGGCCAACATGGTGAAACCGGTCTCTACTAAAAAGACAAAAATTAGCCGGGTGTGGTGACAGGTGCTTGTAATCCCAGCTACTCAGGAGGCTGAGGCAGAATAGCTTGAGGCAGAACCCAGGAGGCAGAGGTTGCAGTGAGCTGAGATGGTGCTGCTGCACTCCAGCCTGGGCAGCAGGAGACTCTGTCTCAAAAAAAAAAAAAAAGAAAGAAAGAAAGAAAGAAAGAGAAAGAAAGAAAAGAAAAGAAAAGAAAAAGAAAGCAGCTCACAATTATTTGGCCTATGACAGAGTGTGTCTGCAATTGTAAATTCACTTTGTTGGGGAGTGCATTTCTCTCCTCTCCAGCTAGGGCGTGAGGCACGTAAGGGTTCTTCTTCTCATCATGCCCTCCAGGGTGTTCCCATAGATAGCTGGCCACAGGATTCAAGGATGTGCTTGTTCATTCTTTAAGGAACCAGCATTGGAAGCCATTTCCCTGGTAAGTGATGGCTCTGGGTTTCTTTGTATTGATTACCATGGGAATTTGTTTCCTGTCCTTCTGTATAAATGTCTTTGTGGAATAATTGGGGCAGTGTTATAGAGAAGGTTGACACTTCTTGGAGAAAGCGCCCTTTGTTTTGTTTGGCCTCCATCTCCCTTTTCTTCAGTTAAACATCAGCAGCTCTGAGTCCATTGTGACCCGCCCAGGCTCATCCCACACTGGCAGACAACCTCATCCTTGTTCTTCCACGAGAATGTGATTGTCTAGGCCAGTCTCCCTAACATCAGACCCCCCCATCTCCTTGTAACAATCCTTCACGTGGCTGAGCCTTATTCTACAGACCCTCCTCTGCATTAAACTGGGACAAAGATTGGGGAAAAGATTCTGGGTCATATGTTTGTTTGTTTTTCTTCATAAGGATGGACTTTAGCCAATAGCTAGAACAGGCAAAAGGAAGACACCAAATAGACGTGGTACCTCAGGGTGATGACATGCTATGCTCCTGGACACGAGCTGGAGGAATGACAGGAGAAACCTCACTATTATCTTCCTCATTGGAAAAATCTGCCTATGCTGCTGTATCTACTGTGGTCAGGGGAATAACAGCTCCATCAAGACAGATATATTCTATTAGGTTGGTGCAAAAGGAATTACGGTTTTTGCCATTAAAAGTAATTGCACATTGGCTGGGCACAGTGGCTCACACCTGTAATCTCAGCACTTTGGGAGGTCAAGGCAGGCGGATTGCCTGAGGTCAAGAGTTCGAGGCCAGCCTGGCCAACATGGAAAAACCCCATCTCTACTAAAAGTACAAAAATTAGCCAGGCGTGGTGGCATGCGCCTGTAGTCCCAGCTACTTGGGAGGCTGAGGCAGAAGAATCGCTTGAACCCACGAGGCAGAGGTTGCAGGGAGCTGAGTTCGCACCACTGCACCACAGCCTAGGTGACAAAGCAAGACTCTATCTCAAAAAAAGAAAACAAAAACAAACAAAAAACCCCATCTTAACATCTGCTGGAACTTGGGACTATGATAAGTTACGTGGCCAAGAGGAATTAAGAGTGCAGATGGGCTTCAGACTGCCAATAGTTGACTTTAAACAGAGAGATTAGGCCAGGTGCGGTGGCTCATGCCTGTAATCTCAGCACTTTGGGAGGCGGAGGCAGGTGGATCATGAGGTCAGGAGATAGAGATCATCCTGGCTAACATGGTGAAACCCCGTCTCTCCTAAAAATACAAAAAAATTAGCCAGGCATGGTGGCGGGTGCCTGTAGTCCCAGTTACTCAGGAGGCTGAGGCAGGAGAAGGGTGTGAACCTGGGAGGCGGAGCCTGCAGTGAGCCGAGATCATGCCACTGCACTCCAGCCTGGGCAACAGAGCAAGACTCCATCTCAAATAAATAAATAAATAAATAAATAAATAAATAAATAAATAAAAATAAAAAATAAAATAAAATAGATTATCTTTAACAATAGAAGAGGGAATCAGAAGAGATACCAAAGAGGTGGCAGTTTGAGGACTCAGCTAAACATTGCTTGCTTTGAAGAGGGAGGAGAGGGCCATGAGGTAAGGAAAGCTGGCTACTTCTAGAAACTTGAAAAGACAAGAAAAAGGACTCTTTCTGAGAGCTTCCGGAAATCACTGCACCCTGCCAACACCTTGATCTTAGCCTAGTGAGTTGCAAGGCAGACTTTTGATCTACAGAATTGTATGATAAACTGGTATTTTTTAAAGCCACTAAATTGGTGACAATTTGTCATAACAACAATAGAAAACCAGCAGGATTGGCTGGGCACGGTGGTTCACACCTGTAATCCCCGCACTTTGGGAGGCCTAGGTGGGTAGAGCACCTGAGGTCAGGAGTTTGAGATCAGCCTGGCCAATACAATGAAACCCCGTATCTACTAAAAATACAAAAAATTAGCCTGGCGTGTTGGCAGGTGCCCTGTAATCCCAGCTACTTGGGAGACTGAGGCAGGAGAATCGCTTGAACCCAGCAGGCAGAGGTTGCAGCGAACCAAGATCACGCCACTGCACTCCAGCCTGGGCAACAGAGAGAGACTCCATCTCAAAACAAACAAACAAATGAACAAACCTACCTTAAATATGCTCTTTTCGTGAATCTTTTGTCAATTCACATTTTAAAGCTTTCATACTATTGCATTTTAGATTCAAAACTCTCCCAGACTTTGCAAGCCTGGACTTTTCCCTTTTCATGCCTCATACAGGTTGGCAGAGCTGCTTTCTAGTTGTTTTCAAACTTTGCTATGAATTTCTTAAGAGGTATGAAAAGTTAAGCGCTGGTTAGCTGGTCATTTCAGTTTTGCCTCTGCCAATTCTTTCTAAATGCAATTTTCTATTGGAACCAACTTTGTTAAAATTGTGAAAGATAGCCATGGTTGCTAAGAGAAACTGCTAGGGTGTTGCCATGGGAACAATTGTTTTAAAATCAGGAATAACAGTCTCTAACTGTTAAGAGCTAAGGTGGAGAAGGTGGGGGCGATAGCTACCCCACCATTCCTCCCCATTAGGAGAAAACAGCCTGGGGTTTCCTGCCAATTCCATATATTCGGCAGATGCTGCTGTGCCTCTCTGTGAAGGACAATAGTAAATGTATGAGTTTTGGATTCAAACAGACTCTTGGGTCTGAATACCTGATTCACCAACATTGTCATCTGCAGGATCTAGGGTAACCTACGGAACTTTCCTGGGACTCCATTGTGTTAATCATGAAATGGGGTTTTCAACAGCATTTATCTTTGAGAGTTGGTGTAATTACATGAGAGGACATAGGCAATTTGTCTAGCACAATGCCTGGAGAGCAATGAGAAGGTAATAATTAATAGAGCTATTATGGTGAGACAAGAGATTGTCTGTGATTGCAGGGCTCTAGGTGGCGTTTCCCAAGCCAACCTGGAGAAGGACCTCCAATCCATCAGTCACTGATAAGTGGTCCTCTTGGATACTACTGGTAGGTAGCTCAGCCCACACGTGACTCACCTTGAGTCAGCCATACCTGAAATTGTCAATACCTTGCACAGTAAGACAAGTCCGGTGTTTCTGCACTGGGCTGTGCTGGCAATGCCATCACAGTTTGACATGCTTGCCATCAGTTTCTGCTCTTTGCTTTGTGGGCCAATAACAAACAATTGTGGACTGGCAACAGCTGTGAGGGGCACTGGTCTAGATGCCATCTGATCATGCCAGGCAGTAGCTGTTTCCTCTCTCTGATTTCACCCGTGGGTGACTGGTTAGAAGGCCAACGGGGCAGAGGGAGCAGCGCCATGCGTAGGGTGAGCCTGCATGAAGGTGATAAACAGGTACAGCAGTTTGAAGGCTGGTTGTTTTCAGAGCTGCTACGATGATGAGAAAAGGCTCCACTGAGTTCAGAGAACCAAATCTACCACGTGGAGCTGGGAAAGTAGCTAAATATTGGATGGAACTGGGAGGACTGGGCAGGAGAGAGCCAGGAGGAGGATCAAGTGTCAGCATAAAGAGAGCAGCAAAACAGGGTGGGGTACAAGTGATGGAGAAGCAAGGCCCCCGTAGCAGCTATGCCTTGGTTTGGCAAATCCAAAAGAGGCGCAATGGTGAGATGATGTCTGAGCAACTTGGCCCGTAAGCTCAGCCGATTTGAACAATGCAACTTGGTCCCAGCAGAATCTGCCTTCTTCTGAGAGTTTATAAGATAAGTTTCCGTCTGGGCCCAGAGTCAAGAAATACTATACCTCTCTGGGATAATTGGTCTGTTTCTGTCTGAAGGTTGGAGCTGTGGAACTACTCAGGTATCCTTTTTTTCCACTTGGCTGCTGAAACCTTAGAGTCAGATATATGGCCTACTCAGAGCACATGCACGGTCTCTGGGGGTCTGCATGTTTGTTTAAGATTCAGTCCTGGATTTAGTTTATGTTTTGACTCTGGTTTGTCTTTCCTACTTACACTTGAAAAATGCTTGCTTCAGACAAAAAGAAAAATGATGTTTTTAAGTGTAATTCTTCATTTGACAAATAATTTTTTATTTAATTTTAATTTTAATTTCTCTTTTTGGAGACAGGGTCTCACTCTTGCCCAGGTTGGAGTGCAGTGGCATGATCATAGCTCACTGCAGCCTCTACCTCCTGGTCTCAAGCGATCCTCCCACCTTGGCCTCCCAAGGTGCTGAGATTACAGGCATGAGTCACCGCACCCGGTTACAAAGAATGTTTTAAATTACAAAATACGTAGTATAACCCATAGTATAGTAAAATCTGTAACCAAATCTATGTACATAGTGTATCTATAATACACTAAAGGATACTGTATCTATAGTATAATCTATGATCAAATCTGCAATCAAGATAGTACAACATGCAAAGTGGAAAATGTAGACAAACACACAAAAACGCTTAGCTCTAATCCTGCTACAATTAACATTTTGGAACATATGTTCACTGCATAGTCATCAGTGTGATGGAAACCAGTTCTTGACCTTCTCACCCAGTGTTCCATGAACTTGCTGGTGCAGATGCTGAGGCTAGAGAATTTCCCTTTGGAAATGTAATTGCATTTGAGAATAATTACAGAGGTCATGCATATGTACAGACCACCTCCCCAAACAACAAAGAAACCCAACAAAATCTGAACTAAAACTGGCTTAACAATGGCTTCCTTTTGTGGGCATGGTGGCTCATGTCTGTAATCCCAGCACTTTGGGAAGCTGAGGCAGAAAGATCACTTGAGCCCAGGAGTTTGAGACCAGCCTGGGCAACATAGTGAGACCATTCTCTAAAAAAGTAAAAAATTTAAAACTACCCAAAAAGCCAAATAATAGTTTCAAATTGCCCCCCAAAAATATAGTTTCTTTTTCAATGACTACTAACAGCCATTATTATGGTTATTTGCTGTTAGCCTATTTCAATGAATTCTGGAAATTTCAAATAAATTTCTGTGGATGAATAGCCAGGATATTAGCAAAGGTAAGAAAAAGAATATCAAGGAGCAATCTGATATATTAAGTAGTTGTTGAGTTGCATCTTCTCACACCCTAAAGAGGAAGAGAGGCCGAGTGCCGTGGCTGATGCCTGTAATCCTAGCACTCTGGGAGGCCAAGGTGGGCAGATTGCCTGAGCTCAGGAGTTTGACACCAGCCTGGGCAACATGGTGAAATCCTGTCTCTACTAAAAGACAAAAAATTAGCTGGGTGTGGCTGTGTGCATCTGTAGTCCCAGTTACTCAGGAGGCTGAGGCAGTAGAATTGCTTGAACCCCGGAGGTGGAGGTTGCAGTGAGCTGAGATCATGCCACTGTACTCTAGCCTAGGTGACAGAGTGAGACTCCTCCTCAAAATAAAATAAGATAACATAACATAAAATAAAATAGATGAAAGGCACAAAGAAGAACAAATTATTTAATATGGCATTATTGCAATCATTTAAATTTTTATTAGCCTGTAATTATGCATTGCTTTGGAGCTTAAAAAATGTCAGAGGAATGTTTTTTTCTACATCTAAAATAAGCAGTAAAGTCACACACCATAGCCGTTAGTTCATCAATTCACTCAAGTAGTATTTATTGAGCACCTGATTTGAACAAAGCAGCACTCTTCAAGGAACCAGGGATAACTTATTCAAGGCCCTTACCTTCAAGGAGCTTCTATTCTGGTGGGAAGACCGCATGCTGAATTTTAACTTAGTTTTGCCTCTCTGGGAATTTTGGTAGCACAGATAGAAAACAAAATAAGTCAGTGTAAGAAAGCAGGAGATGGGGAACCCAAATGAGTGGAATTTCTCCAGACAGAGAAGGAGCAGCCAGGACTACGAAGGTAATGAACAGCAAACTGCAAAAAGATCATAGCTGGCAATATCACCATTGGCCTGAGTTACTCTGAGCGTGGCTGGAGGGGCTGAATGAAAAAGTCGGAGGGCGCGGCATCTTCTCGCTGTCTCTAGTTTCTGGGACAGCTCATCTCCCTGTGTCCACATCTTTATATCTAGTTTCCCCGTATTTAATTCCCATGATCGCACTCCTTGACCCGGGCTCTGTTTTCTGGACTGCACGCAGCTGAGAGATCGTGGAAGGAATTCAGTAGTTGGTAAGTGCCCAATAAATGTCAGCTATTTTTATTATCAATGTAACTGGCTGCTCTATTTCTATAAAGTTACAGTCACTCGAATTTGTGCGTCAGTTAGAGTGGGCATGGAAGCTTTACAGCTAAAGGGAAGCAGATCCACACTGGATGGAATCTTTTAATTGTAATCCTCATGAAAATCTCTTTGTGGCATTGACAAGTGAACATCTTTCCTCATGACAACTAATCTTGAGAGAACTGTAGCTTCTGCCTTGCTGAGCCCAGAGTCCCGCGCCTAGGACTCAGTTCCCAGGAGGACAAGGGGACAATGTAAAGAGAAGTGAACCCCAGCGGCCATGTTTTTTCAGGGACCAGGTGGCAGCCCTGCCTCTGTGTCCTCCTAAACAGGGGATCATGTGGCTTCACCTTCCCCAAACCCTCCAGCAAAGAGTATATCCAATCCGAAGGCCAGGACATGAGCGCGGAATCATTTGGCTAGAAAGCCATCCCTTCCACTTTTACCTTTTGTGGGGGATTGCTGATGTGTCTGGAATTGGTGCATGACAAACACACCAGGCCATGATGCATAAAACCCACAACAGTCACGTTTTAAAATGTCAGACCTTTGAGTTTAAAAAGAGACTTTAAAGAGCTCGAGAACCTGGCAATTTATCAGCACTCTCTGCTCAGAATGAAAGCACAGGACAGGTTGGTGTGTCTCGACGCACGGATGGATATGGCTGGATCTAATTACTTTTTCTCTATGGTGCTCAAACACCCATTTGTTTGATGTTTCTCCCCCTCTATTTTGTTATTTATTGCTTGGCATTTGGTAGGCATAGCCCAGTATTGCAGGGGGTTTGGAAATCATTTTTAAAAAATTGGC
The DNA here is from genome assembly GCF_002776525.5 of Piliocolobus tephrosceles. Classification (NCBI taxonomy): domain Eukaryota; kingdom Metazoa; phylum Chordata; class Mammalia; order Primates; family Cercopithecidae; genus Piliocolobus; species Piliocolobus tephrosceles. The sequence goes on along the minus strand of NC_045441.1, from coordinate 16,347,737 downwards.
GCCGCTGTTGTATGCAGAACAAAATCTACTGCGGTTTTGACCACAGTGAGATCGGGTTCTCATTGTCTTACTGTCACTTGATCAATTCACAGAGCCAGGGACTGGAATTTTTTTTTTTTTTTTTTTTTTTTTGAGACGGAGTTTCAGTCTTGTCTCCCAGTGCAATGGCGTGATCTCGGCTGATGGCAACCTCCGCCTCCCGGGTTCAAGTGATTCTCCTGCCTCAGCTTCCTGAGTAGCTGGGATTTTAGGCATGTGCCACCACGCCCGGCTAATTTTGTATTTTTAGTAGAGATGGGGTTTCTCCATGTTGGTCAGGCTGGTCTCGAACTCCCGACCTCAGGTGATCCTCCCACCTCAGCCTCCCAAAGTGCTGGAGTTACAGGCATGAGCCACAGTGCCTGGCCGGTACTGGATTCTTTTGCTTGGTCTCCTGGTTTCTGTCTTAGCAAACTGCAGGAGTTTCTGCCTTGGTTTCTTTAATTAATGTCTAAGATTTACTCCACATGTTTGTCCCCTTGGAACGCTGTATTTTTGTCCCCTTCCATGGAAAGTTTCTCTTGACTTTATTCCTCAGACTTATTTATTCCACAGTCAAGACGCATTTATTGATTTCTTATTCTGCGCTAGACACTAAGGGTATGGAGTGAAACAGGTCACTGTTGCTAGCCTTTGGGAACTCACACTGGGGCTTATGCAGAAGTCTGAGCTGCGTGGAAACACAGACAGAGAAAGGCACTCAGCAGCAGGCAGCCAGCACAGCTTGGGTAGTAGGAGAGATTGATGGGGAGGCTTTGGAATTGTTTCCTTTTTGGAAATTGACCGCTTTCTGATTTAGACTTTAGACAATGTTGATCAGGCATGGTGTCTTTCTCCTGCAATCCTGGCACTTTGGGGGGTCAAATTAGGAGGACTGATTGAGGCCAGGAGTTTGAGACCACCTGGGCAATGTAATAAGACCCCGTCTCTACAAAACACACACAAAAAGATTAGCTGGGTGTGCTGATGTGCACCTGTATTCCCAGCTACCCAGGAGGCCAAGATAGGAGGATACCTTGAGGCCAGGAGACTGAGGCTGCAGTGAGCCATGAAGCCACTGCACTCCAGCCTAGGTGACAGAGTAAAACCCTGTCTCAAAAAAAAAAAAAAAAAAAAAAAAGAAGGAAAGAAAGAAGAGAGAAAATAAAAGGAATTCAGAGAATATAATAAGGCAATAGAAATTCTATTTCTTTCTAAACATGAGATCAGAAAGGTATTAAAAACATTACATTGTGCCAATCTGGCAGAGTGAAAAGAACTTGGAAGCTGAGGAATATCAGAACCCTTCTGTAAAATGGCGATTCTCAGGATTGGACCTGACACCACGTGTGTAAAGATTACATTTAGAAAAGGCTTGCCTTATGAACCAAATAGGTAAGACATCTTGTACATCTATGTATGATTAATTTTCTAATATTTGAAAATGTTGAGATTAATAACATACATTTTTATTTTAAGGAATTGCCTCATTGATTGTATCTTTTTATAGCAGTTGTTATTCACTTCCTCCAAAAATAAATTGAAAAGTATAATTGCTACTATTTTGGGGGAGAAGGTCTTTTGGATTTATTTGATGATAGAAAGGTGTATTAGTCCATTTTCACGCTGCTGATAAAGACATAATCGAAACTGGATAATTTATTAAGAAAAACAGGTTTAATGGACTCACAGTTCCATGTGGCTGGGGAGGCCTCACCATCATGGTGGTAGGTGAAAGGCACATCTTACATGGTGGCAGGCAAGGGAGAATGAGAGTAAGCAAAACGGGGAAACCCCTTATAAAACTCTCAGATCTCGTGAGACTTATTCACTAGTGATGACTGTGTGGCAGTAACTGCCCCCATGACTCAATTACTTCCCCCTAGGTCCCTCCCACAACATGTGGGAATTATGGGAGCTACAATTCAAGATAAGATTTGGGTGGGGACACAGCCAAACCATATCAGAAGGGCACACCATACTCTGAAACATTGGGAAACATTGAAGATTCTTTAAAGAATAAAGCCAGTCTCTGTTTTCTGCTCTGCATGGTCCAGGAGCCTATAAATGATACACTTGTCTGAGCATTCCTCCAACTTGGAAAATGACCAAGAAATGTCTTCCCAGCAATGGTAATCTACATTGTGCTTTTGAATCCTGCTGCTCTAACTGGAAGGGATTAAGGTAGAGGAAGATTGGCTTTTCTCAGGTCCCATCTGTCAGGTTTGCCTTTGTTTTGTCATGGGGTAGGAACTGGCTCAGGCAGGATGCCTCTAAAAAGCAGCCTGAGATGAGAAAGACTCTGGCCAGTATTTCCAGTTAGAAGAATACTGTTTTCTTATTTTGCTATTTCCTACTTCTCATTTGTAGACTGTTGCTACAGATGAGAATTTTCAGACCATTCCTTGCCCAATTCTTAATGAGTCCCAGTGATCTCCTAATACCTGTGCTGACTCTCTCACCCCAGGGTGACAGACTGGGCCTTCTGCCTGCTTGTGGATTTCTGGCACTGGCCTGAATATTTCTGGTTTTCATGTCTCTTCAGCCCAAACTACACCAGGTCCAGTATCCACCATCTTTATCTAGAATCTTAAAGAATTCATCCTCTAGCAAGGAGGGAGCTGTTGTGCGTTAGACCATGATATTCATCTCTCAAGACATAAATCCTATCTGTTCTTTATTATCTTGAATGGCAAGCTATGGCATGTTCTTTAGTCTCTCTGTATCTCAGTATCCTAATCTGTAGAATGGTACTGTATTGGCTCAGGTCCTCCGGGAAGCAGGTGCCAAGATGTATTTAGAAATACAAGAGCTTTGAGTTGGGCATGGTGGCTCATGCCTATAATCCCAGCACTTTGGGATGCTGAGGCAGGTGAGTCACCCGAGGTCGGGAGTTTGAGACCAGACTGACCAACATGGAGAAACCCTATCTCTACTAAAAATACAAAAATTATTAATCAGAGGTTATGGCACACGTCTGTAATCCCAGCTACTTGGGAGACTGAGGTAGGAGAATGGCATGAACCTGGGAGGCGGAGCTTGCAGTGAGCTGAGATCACACCACTGCACTCTAGCCTGGGTGACAGAGCGAGACTCCATCTCAAACAAACAAACAAACAAACAAAAAACAAAGAAATGCAAGAGCTTTACCTGTGATGTGAAAGGTAAATAGGAATAGAAGAAAGAGGCAGTGAAGTCTTCAGACCATTATGATATGGGTTGTTAAAGAAAAATTATTCCATGTTACTTGTTAAAGCACAATAAGAAAGACTTTATTTAAGACCATCGCAATTGGGCTGGACATTCACCTGTTTCCTGGCTATCATTCAACTCTGAACTATTGGCACCATGGTGTCCCCTGCAATGAAGACCACCACAACAGGGACTTGTAATGGAAGAGAGGGACTGGGCTCAACTCCAAATCCAGTAGGGGCTGGTGGACATTTATAGCCACGGAGCAAGATGTGAGTTAGTAGACGGAAACTCACTAAGAGAAGACATCACGGGTAAGGGGAGTTTTGGCTAAACTGATCTAACAGGAGTTTTGCTGAAGACAGGACAGGAGGATCAGACACACCCGAGGGATGGTGGAGGATAAGAAACCTGGTCACATATCAAGGATTATCAGATATCAAGGATGGAAGGTGTCTTAGTCTGTTTGTGTTGCTACAAAGAAATATTGAGGATGGATAATTTATAAAGAAAAGAGGTTTATTTGGCTCACAGTTCTGCAGGCTGGAGTTTCCCAGGCTGGAATGCAGTGGTACAATCATCATAGCTTATTGCAGAGTGTACAAGAAGCATGGAGCCAGCATCTGCTTCTGGTGAGGGCCTCAGGAATCTTCCACTCATGGCAGAAGGTGAAGGAGAACCAACCCTAGCAGTACATGGTGAGAGAGAAAGGAAGAGAGAGGAGAGGAGGTGCCAGGTTCTTTTTAACAATCAGAACTTACAGGAACTGGCAGAGTGAGAACTCGCTCATTACTGCTGGGACAGCACAAAGAGATTCATCAGGGATCCAACCCCCACGACCAAAACACCTCCCATTAGGCCTCACCTTCAACACTGGGTATCACATTTCAACATGAGATTTGGAGGGAACAGATATCCAAACTATGTCGGGGCGGTGGGGGGGTTCTTGCTAAACTGACTTAGCAGGGCTCTTGCTAAAACTGGATTGTGTAAGAAAGTGTACAGACAGGCCTAGCAGAAGATTCAAAGACCTAACTGAGGTTTGACCAAGAAAAGTTTTTGTCAGGGCAGGGAATGCCCTGAGATCATTGTACAAGCCTGGTACCTGTGAAAGGAGAAGGGGAAGAAAGGGAGATGGAGTAGCAAGAGTCTGAGATAGTGGTGGTACTATAAAAATGTCTAAGCAAGCTGAATGGGGACCTCTAGTGCAGAGAGGTGTCCCATGTTGTGTGGGATTGGCCAAGCCCTGGTGCCCTTTCCAAGCTCAGTCACTGACTGGGCACTATATGGGAAGACTGTGGCCTCAGCTCAACTGCTGCAGCTAGAATGTCTCTTTGTAGTTAAATGGCAAATTCATTCATTCTTTTTTTTTTTTTTTTTTTGAGACAGAGTCTTGCTCCGTGGCCAGGTTGGAGTGCAGTGGTGCGATCTTGGCTCACTACAACCTCCACCTCCTGGGTTCAAGTGATTCTCCTGCCTCAGTCTCCTGAGTAGCTGGGATTACAGGCATGCATCACCACGCCCAGCTAATTTTTGTATTTTTAGTACAGACGGGGTTTCGCCATGCTGGCCAGGATGGTCTCCATCTCTTGGCCTCGTGATCTGCCTGCCTCGGCCACCCAAAGTGCTGGGATTACAAGTGTGAGCCACTGTGCCTGGCCCAAATTCATTCTTGGAAAGAGATCTGAGAGGCATATCTGCATGACTTCTTTTCTTTATTTTTAATGAAGAGCCATGGCTGGGCATGGTGGCTCACATCTATAAAACCAGCACTTTGGGAAGTCAAGGAGGGAGGATGGCTTGAGACCAGGAGTTTGAGACCATCATGGGCAACATAACCAACACATCTCTACAAAAAATAAAAATTAGCCCAGCATGGTGATGGCTGTCTTTAGTCCTTCTATTTGGGAAGCTGAAGAGGGAGGATATCTTGAGCCCAGGAGTTTGAGGGTGCAGTGAGCTATGATCACAGCACTGCACTCTACCCTAGGCAATAGAGCAAGACCCCATCTCAAAAGAAAGAAAGAAAGAAAGAAAGAAAGAAAGAAAGAAAGAAAGAAAGAAAGAAAGAAAGAAAGAAAGAAAGAAAGAAAGAAAAAAGAAAGAAGAGAAAAGAAAAGAATTAAAAAGGACCAGGGTGGGGCCAGGTGCAGTGGCTCATACCTGTAATCCTAGCACTTTGGGAGGCCAAGGCAGGAGGATCTCTTGAGCCCAGTAGTCTAAGGCTGCAGTGAGCTATGATTGCAGCACTGCACTCTAGCTTGAGTGACAGAGCAAGACTCTGTCTCAAATTAAAAATAAAAATAAAGAAAGAAAAGAAAAGAAAAGAACCAGGGTAGGACCAGGTGTGGTGGCTCACGCCTGTAATCCTAGCATTTTGGGAGGCTAAGGCAGGAGGATCCCTTGAGCCCAGCAGTTTGAGACCAGCCTGGGCAATGTAGGGAGACCAGATCTCTATAAAAAATAAAAAATATATGTAAATTTAAAAAAGAAAAAAGAAAAGAACCAGGGTAAAGCCATCTCTAATGTTTCAATGCAAGCTGCATGTATCTCTTCACAAACATTTTAATTGTGTGAACATTTCAAGCATGAGCATAAAGAACTCTCTGTGTTTCCTTGAAGCTAGGACATGCTTCCCCTGAACATCCGAATGCATTTCACCAGGGTTGGTGCCCTGGACCTACATGCCACTATGTCACTATGAGTTGGCAAAATCAGAGACCCATGATGAGACCCAGGAAAGCTCTGGACACACACAGATGGAGAGTGAGTTCTGAGCTGCCTGCCACCTGAGGAGAAGCTGGAGCTCCAGAGAGAAGCTGGCGAGTGGGTGCTTCTCACTTGCCAGGAAGGGCCTCACACCCGCCTCGTCAATCCTCTCTGGGCTTCTTTCCAGGTCCAACAGTCGAGGACGTCTTAAGATCCTCACTGTTTCCTGACTTGCCATTTAGGTTTTAGGAAATTAGATGTAAGAAAACACATCTTGCTTTCATTTTTTTTTAAGCTGGTGCTTTTGAAGATGGGGTTTAGGAAGAGGCTGTATGATCCCTGAGCCAAAATGCTACAGCAAAGGGGTACCAATCCAGACACCAGGAGAGGGTTCTTGGATCTCATGCAAGAAAGAATTCAGGGCAAGTCTGTAAAGTGAAAGCAAGTTCATTAGGAAAGCAAAGAAATAAAAGAATGGCTACTCCATAGCCAGAGCAGTCCTGAGGGCTGCTGGTTGCCCATTTGTATGGTTATTTCTTGATGATATGCTAAGCAAGAGGTGGATTATTCATGCCTCCCCCTTTTAGACCATATGCGGTAACTTACTGATGTTGCCATGGCATTTATAAGCTGTCATGACTCTGATGGGAGTGTAGCAGCAAAAACGACCAGAGGTTACTCTTGTGGCCATCTTGGTTTCGGTGGGTTTTGGCTGGTTTCTTTACTGCAATCTGTTTTATCAGCAAGGTCTTTGTGACCTGTATCTTATGCCGACCTCCTGTCTCATCCTGTGACCTAGAATGCCTTAGTTGTCTGGGAATGCAGCCCAGTAGGTCACAGCCTCATGTTACCCAGCTTCTATTCAAGATGGAGTTGCTCTGGTTCAAACGCCTCTGACAAGAGCATTGCAGGAAAGAAAGAGTTTAATTGACGCAAGCCCAGCTACTCCATGTCAAAAGTCGGGTTATTACTAAAATCCATCTTTCTGAGCATTTGGGGGGTATGGTTTTTTCAAGGTAGTTTGGGGGAAAGGTTGGGGGTGACTAGGCAATGGGTGCTTGCTGTTGATTGGTTGGAGGTGTCATCATAGGGGTGTAGGAAATGATCCTCCTGCATATGGAGTCACTTCTTGGAGGGGACACAGGAGCGGTTGGGGTTGGTGGGTCCAGGTGGGGCCATCTATCGTCAGAAATGCAAAAAATCTGAGAAGATATCTCAAAAGGCCAATCTTAGGTTCTGCAATAGTGACGTTATCTGCAGGAGTAAATGGGGAGGTTGCATATCTTGTGACCTCTGGAATAATGGCTGGCAATCGTTTATGTCTATACCTTAGCAGGAATCAGGCTCCACTCATTTTCCTAGCCTGGCAGTCTCTCACTGGCTTTATGAAAGTGGTTGAGTCTGGGGCAAGGGCTATTAGCATTTAAACTATAAACTCAATGTCTCCCAAAGTTAGCTTGGTCTAAATCCAAGAATGATTAAGAGCAGCTTGAAGGCCAAAGGCAAGGTGAGGGTTGGCTAGACCAGATGTTCTAACTGATACAATTTTTGCAAAGGCAGTTTCAGTGAGGTTGAGCTAAGTTTACAGGTAAAAACAGGAAAAAAAAAAAAAAAAAAGAAAAAAAAAGGTGAATGAAGCAAAAGTTGGGTAATGAATAAAATATATTCCAGGTTAACTGTTCCAGAGTGCCACAACTTGCGACTCAACATTAGCATTTCTTTCAACTGTAACTGTGGTTTCCATGTTGTTAGTGAACAGTTTCCTGGTAGTGAACTTTACCCTTGGATAGCTAGCTGTTTCCAGGTGTTTGTGGCCCTGTGGACTTCGATAGCCACATGCATCTGAAACTCCTATGCAGTCATAAGGTAGAGGCAGTTGTTTTACATATTTTATTGCTCAGATAAATACGTTGATTAGCAGGGCATGACGTCATGCACCTGTGGCTCCAACTTCTTGAGAGGCTGAGGCAGGAGGAGGATCACTTGAGCCTGGGAGTTTGAGTGCAGCCTGGACAATATAGTGAGATCCTGTCTCTTAAAACAATAAATAGATAAGTTGGTCTTGTGTCTACATGCAGATTTGGGAGCTGGAGAACAAACATGAGTTTGCTTATGTTAGAAATGATTGCTCCTTGGTGCCATAAAGAAACAGCACTTGAACCCAAATTGATTCCTCAGCAAGGCCATTTTTACTTTCTGCAGAAAAGGTACACTCACTAGCAGTTTTGCAACGTGAGGACACTGAACAAAGGAGACAGTCATTTATAACCTGACGCGTCCACCCTACTGTTGTTACCAGTTTCCATTGGTTGGAACGGGACCTCACTTTCTGTATTTGTCCTGATTGGCTAGCAACTTAGAACTTTTTAAAACAGGCAAAGGCAGAGGAGAACAAAGGAAAGAGGAAGTAACTTGTGGAATGCTGAGAAAGGTAAAAACACCTTCAAATAAGGAAGAGGAACAGGCTATATGACCTAATGTTTACTTGGACCAGTATAAGCATGCCAGGGCAAATATTTAGGGCTAAATTGTGAGAGCTAAGAATATAAAGTACATTGATTTCTTTATTACGGCTAGCAGATATTTAAGAATGTTAGCACAGGTCTTCGAATAAATTTCGCTTTCTAAGAGAAGTTACTATTTATTCCTAATTAGATGGGGAGGAAAGTCTTTGAAGAGGAACCTCTACGTTGCTTTTTACACTTAGAACTCGTTTCCTCCCATCGCGGCACTTTGATCTGGCAGAAGATAGGAGGATGGAATACACGAGGTCCAGTGGCTGAAGAAATCAGTGGCTGAAGAAATTACAGTGCATTTGTAGAAATGCTAATGACTCACAGTGGATGGAGCACAAGGCTTGGGGAGACTCATACCCGGAATGAGCAAAGCCAGGAGGTCTTTGCCCAGCCGGTGAGGAGCCTGGGCTCAGGCTTGGGAAGAATAGGAAGTTCTGCAGGGCTTTAAGCAGGCAATGACACCATCAGCTTTGCTTGTAGAAAGATCACTGGCAGAAACATGGAGAGACCGAGAGTTGGAGTGGAAAACTGTTAGAGGGTTTTAGAAATAATCCAGGTGAGAGAACGATGGTGACCTCAATTAAGGTGGTATCCCTGGACAGGGAGGCAAGTTCACTGCTTTGAGAGCAGAGAAACAAAATACAGTTAGGAACGAGAGTGTGAATCACAGCTGTGGACAAAGTCAGCAAGGGGTTTGCAAGGAAACAGGCTCAGCTTCCGAGACTGAGACCCCCAACGACCTGTTGTGATAGAATCTCTTTAAAAATTTTCTTTTCAAATATCCAATTGACAAGGATCGAATTGAAGGAGCATTGAGAATTTCACCCCCAAACATGGCTTTCTGGTATAATGAAAATTTTGAAAAATCCTTCGAAATCCACAGGACTTGGAAGAGACTTTTCCCTTACCTTCATAAAGATCAGATGGGCCCACCAAGAAGAACAATGGTTTATCCTTCTCTTCTCTGCTATCTCATTATCCATTTCAGGAAAGGAGAGGAAGAATGTAGCCAGACCTGGCCTCACCATTTTACAAAATAATGCCTGTCTTCCTGGTTCATTCAGCTTCCAAAGAGAACCATTTACAAGTCAATCTCTCTTCCCAACTTCCATTCATTCTCCCAAATACTCATTCATTTTTATCTTGGTAATCATTTCATGCTACTCAACAGAATTACCTATATTCCTCATCTGTTATAATATTTAATGATTAATTAATCATTTAATGCCCCTCAACAGAATTACCCTTTTGAAGGGAGGTTCTGTAACTGCCCAGTGGGTTCACCTTGCCTGCTGCTTAGACAGAGGCGAATTATAAAGACAGGAATTGCAACGCAGAAAGAGTAATTCATGCAGAGCCGGCTGCGTGGGAGACCAGAGTTTTGTTATTACTTAAATCAGTCTCCCCAAAAACTCCGGGGATTAGAGTTTTTAAGGAGTGTTTAGCGGATTGGGGGAAGCCAGTGAGCCGGGAGTGCTGATTGGTCAGCGATGAAATCTTAGGGAGTCAAAGCTGTCTTCTTGCCCTGAGTCAGTTCCTGGGCGGGGGCCGCAACTTCAGATGAACCCGTTAATTGATCTGGGTGGTGCCAGCTGATCCATCAGACCCAGGGTCTGCAGAATATCTCAAGCGCTGATCTTAGGAGCAGTTTATGAAGGGTCAGAATCCTGTAGCCTCCAGCTGCATGACTCCTAAACCATAATTTCTAATCTTGTGGCTCATTTCTCAGTCCTACAAAGGCAGTCTAGTCCCCAGGTAAGAAGGAGATTTGTTTTTGGGAAAGGACTGTTATTGTCTTCGTTTTAAACTGTAAACTAAGTTCCTTTCAAAATTAGTTCAGACTACACCCAAGAGTGAACAAGGACAGCTTGGAGGCTAGAGGCAAGATGGAGTTGGTTAGATTAGATGTCTTCTACTGTCTCAGTCATAGTTTTTCAAAAGTAGTTTCAGTTCTGTAAATATTTGAGTCCCATTGGGAAACTGGATTATCATCCTGTGACTCACGCGCATGGTTAAATAAATTTATATGCTTTTTTTTCTTATTAGTCTGCCTAATTGTGAGTTGATTTTTCAGTGAACCGTCCAAGGCTGAGAGAGAAGCTTCCCCTCTTCCCTTACAGAATATATTCGAGATGTACAATGTGATGATTTTCTTTTCTTTTTTTAAAGACAGAGTTTCACTCTTGTTGCTCAGGCTGTAGTGCAACAGCGCGATCTTGGCTCACTGCAACCTCTGCCTCCTGGGTTCAAGCAATTCTCCTGCCTCAACCTCCCCAGTAGCTGGAATTACAGGCACGTGCCACCACACCCGGCTAATTTTATATTTTTAGTAGAGATGGGGTTTCTCCATGTTGGTCAGGCTGGTCTGGAACTCTCAACCCCAGGTGATCTGCCCGCCTCGGCTTCCCAAAGTGCTGGAATTAGAGGCATGAGCCACCACACCTGGCCGATGATTTCTTATATGCATAAATTGTGTTATGAATACTACAATCAAATTAATGAACACATTCATCACCACCCAAGCTATAATTAGGTCCTCAGAACTTGTTCACCTTTTAACTGAAAGTTTGTACTCCTTGACCAACATCTTCCCATTTTCCCCCGTACCCTAGCCCCTGGCAACCACCATTCCACTTCTTGGCTTCTATGAGTTTGACTTTTTTGCATTCCACCTATCAGTGTGATCAGGCAGTATTTGTCTTTTTGTGTCTGGCTTATTTCACTTAGTATAATGCCCTCCAGACTCATCATGTCACAAATGGCAGATTTCACTCATGGATGAATGGTATTCCATTGTATATCTAAGACCATGATTGTATCCATTCATCCATTGACAGACACTGAGGTTACTTCCATATCTTGTCTATTGTAAATAATGCAACAATAAACAGGTAGGTGCAGATATCTCTTTGAGATACTAACTTCGTTTCCTTCATATGCATACCCAGAAGAAATATCGCTGGATCCTATAGTAGTTCTACTTTTGATTTTTTGAGGAAGTGATGGGATTTTTTGGAAAGGCCAAGGCTTCTTGCAACAGGGAACTCATATTTGTCTTGGAGATTCTTTTCCAACTTGGCATCCACTCCTATCAAGCATTGATATTGGCACATCCAGAAGGTGAAAGCCATGTGAAATTAGTGTTTTCTGATTATCTAGTGAATATAAGCTAGTCTAGATGAGGCTCTTGAAACTGGATGATTTCCGTGGAATACTACACAGCCATAAAAGAGGACGAAATCATGTCTTTTGCAGCAAGATGGATGAAGCTGAAAGCTATTATCCTAGGTGAATTAATGCAAAACGGAAAATCAAATATTGCATGTTCTCACTTATAAGCAGGAAGTTAAACATTGGGTTCACATGGACATAAAAATGGGAACAATAGACATTAGGGACTAGTAGAGGAGAGAAAGAGGAAGAGGGGAAAAGGCTGAAAAACTACCTATTTGGTATTATACTCACTACCTGAGTGATGGAATCATTCATACCCCAAACCTCAGCATCATGCAATATACCCAATGTAACAAACCTGCACAGGTACCCCCTGAATCTAAAATAAAAGCTGAAAAATGTTTAAAAAGTGCCAGCAAGACCGGGTGTGGTGGCTCACGTCTGTAATCCCAGCACTTTGGGAGGCCGAGGCAGGTGGATTATAAGGTCACGAGATCAGGACCATCCTGGCCAAGATGGTGAAACCCTGTCTCTACTAAAAATACAAACATTAGCTGGGCATGGTGGTGTAGGCCTGTGGTCCCAGCTACTCAGGAGGCTGAGGCAGGAGAATCACTTGAACCTGGGAGGTGGAGGTTGCAGTGAGCTGAGATTTTGCCACTACTCTTTAGCAACAGAACAAGACTCCGCTCAAAAAAAAAAAAAAAAAAAAAAAAATGGCCCCAAAAACTCACAAAAAAAAAAAAAAAAGGCACTAGGTGATTTGGTTGATTCAATCAAACAATTCATAAAAATATCCAGTGATATTTTGGCATCATGTCTCAGCTTTCCTCTTCCCATTGCAATGACATTGTACCTGTTCATTCAGGCACCACCATAGTTGACTGCAGCTTGGGCTTTGGCATTTAAAAGACCTGGATAAATGACTTCATCTTTCCTGGTCTCAGCTTTCACATCTGCAAACCGAGGATAATAATAATAGCACCTGCTTTTCTATGGCTGTTGTGAAGTTCAAATGAGTAATGTTCTCAGCACAGCGCCCGGCTTGCAATAAACCTCCATAAATGTTAGCCAATATGAGTATTATTACACGTCCCTGTGCGCCAGAATGTCCCGGCCTCTCCATAGCCTTCTAGCTCATTGGGATGTCTGCAATTGAAAGAGCCATTCCTATGCTCTGGTTCACGATGAGTCTCTGCTCAGAAATGCACCTTCCACGTCTGCCGTTCTTCCGCTAGCTTTCCCTCACTGGTCCTTCTGCCCTCTTCTCCCCCAGACCCTTTCAGAATGTCTACATTCATGAAGGAAACCATGAAGGAAACCTGTTTGATTACAGTCAGAAGTCTCTCTGGGAAGCTCTAACCCTTTCAGGGTAATTTGGCATGATTTTATGGAAGTGAGCCTTGGGGAAAATTCAAATGTCAAGCATAATTTGGTACTTGAAACATGAAAGAAAAAGCCTTCTGATTTCTTTTCATCTACATTTCCCCCTCTGCACTCTGTCCAGCTTTCCCTCTTCTCTCTCAGGGGTCATTACCCCACAGCAGGGACTAGAGGTGAAGCAACAGAAGCAGGTGGCAATCTTTCAACCCTTGCTTCTTCCATCAGAACCCAGGCATTTGGCCTCACTCATTTGCCCAGGGACCTCTGCTGACCTCTTGTGTTTTCTGGGTGCTGGTAAGGTTGGATGCTTTAATGAATGCCAAAGACTCAGCTGAAGGAGAAGGAGCAGCAATTCTTATTTTTTTCTTTTTCTTTTCTTTTTGAGAGACAGTGTCTCACTCTGTTGCCAAGGCTGAAGTATGCAGAGATGCAATCATAGCTCACTGCAGCCTCTAACTCCTGGGATTAAGAGATCCTCCAACCTCAGCCTGCTGAGTAGCTGGGACTACAGGTATGCACCACCACACCTAACTAATTTTTAAAATTTTTTTTAGAGACAGGGTCTTGCTTTGTTACTCTGACTGGTCTTGAACTCCTGGGCTCAAGCAACTCTCCTGTCTCAGCCTCTGGAGTCGCTGAGAATACAGATCTGAGCCACCACGGCTGGCAATTTGGTTTGGATCTGTGTCTCTGCCCAAATCTCATGTCAAATTGTAATCCCCAGTGTTGGACTTGGGGCCTAGTGGGAGGTGATTGGATCCTAGGGTCAGAGTTCTCATGAATAGTTTATCACCACCCCACCTTGGTACTGTATAGTAAGTGAATTCTCATGAGATCTGGTTGTTTAAAACTGTGTAACACCTCCCCCTCTCTTCTCTTCCTCCTGCTCCAGCCGTGTAAGACGTGCCTGCTTCCCCCTCCCCTTCCGTCATGACTGAAAGTTTCCTGAGGTCTCCCCAGAAGCCACTATGCTTCCTATACAGCCTGCAGAATTGTGAGCCAATCAAACCTCTTTTCTTTATAAATTGCTCAGTCCCAGGTATTTCTTTATAGCAATGCAAGAACAGACATACACCTGGCTAATTTTTTTTTTTTTTTTTTTGAAAGATGGTGTCTCTCTATGTTGCCAAGGCTGGTCTCAAACTCCTGGCCTGCAGCGATCTTCCTGCCTTGGCCTGCCAAAGTGCTGGGATTATAGGCATGAGCCACTGCACCTGCCCAGGAGAAGCAATTCTTTATACATAGTCGATGATGAGCTAAAGTTCTCATACATGTTTTCTGAATGTCTATTTTATTTAAAAAGACACAATACAGAGGAAAAGTTGTCTTTTCAGGTTAAGGATGGTTCATTTTCACCCCTGCCCCTATTTGAGTTTGGATTAGTAGGCTTCCTGGTTAGTTGCATCCCAAGGTTGGGATTTGTATTAGTCTAGTCTCACGTTGCTATAAAGAAACACCTGAAACTGGGTAATTTATAAAGAAAAGAGGTTTAATTGGCTCATGGTTCTGCAGGCTGTACAGAAAGCATAGTGGCTTCTGCATCTAGGGAGTCCTCAGGAAGCTTCCAATCATGGCAGAAGGAAAAGGAGGAGTGAGGAATCTTACATGACAGGAGCAGGAAGGTGGTGGCAGGGGCAGGCGGGGGGACGTGTCACACACTTTTAAACAACCAGGTCTCATGACAACTCACTCACTATCACAAGAACAGTACCAAGGATATGGTGCAAAACTATCCATCAGAAATTCACCTCCATGATTCCTTCACCTCCCACCAGGCTCCATATCCAACATCAGGGATTACAGTTTGACATGTGATTTGGTGGAGACACAGATCCAAGCTGTATCAGGATTCCAGTTTCATCATTCACAAGCCATGTGACTGGCAAGTTCCATCACCATGCCAGCCAGGTGTGCCAGAGATGAGGGACAGTGTACCTGAGCAGACACTGTGCCTGGTACCCAGTGCCAATCACCTAAGCAAATAAGAAACATGGCTGCTGCTTTAGGTCCATCTTCTGAATCTCATGTAGAATGTCTCCTGGGTCCATGCTAACCCAGAACTATGCAGGGAAGGGAATTCTTGGAAACGTAATTTCACTGTAGCCAAATGGACCCAGAAAAAAATCCACAGAAAGGATTATACATTGCCTGTGACTGGGTTTGGTGGCTCATGCCTGTGATCCCAGCAACTCAAGGGGCCAAAACAGAAGGGTCACTTCAGATAAGGAGTTCAAGACCAGCTTGGACAACATAGTGAGACTCTATCTCTACAAAAATTTTTAAAAATTAGTTGGGTGTGGTGGCACTCATCTGTGGTCCCAGCTACTCCTCAGGAGGCTGAGATGGGAGGATCGCTTGAGCCCAGGAGTTCGAGGCTGCAGTGAGCTATGATTGTACCACTAGACTCCAGCCTGGGTGACAGAGTGAGACCCTGTCTCAAAAAAAAAAAAAAAAAAAGAAAAGAAAAGAAAAGAAAAGAAAAGAAAAAAGAAAGTCAAGCGTCCAGCCCATGAGGACACTCAGTGGTCATGAGTTGCCATTCTTCTTTCTCTTTCTTCTTTCACCAATAAGGAGGACTCTTGCCCTCCTGAGTTTTTGGACAGCAACGGGGCATGGAGGTAGATGTACAGTGAGTTGAAGGATCCTCTGTGTGTGTGTGTGTTCACAGAATGGGTGCATACCACTCTCAGATCAAAGAATACAGATTAGGGAGAATTTGTTTTGAACATTCTGGTCTTCTTTTCTCTCTGTCTGTTTTTTAGTGTGGATGATAGTGAGTTTTTCCAGCTTTACTGCTCCGGTATAAGCATCTGTCCCTGGCTAGGAAAAACTAGCTTCTAAAAGAGCTGACAGGCAGGAGTTCAAGACCAACCTGGTCCACATGGTGAAACCTCCTCTCTACTAAAAACACAAAAAACAATTAGCCGGGCATGGTGGTGCATGCTTGTAGTCCCAGCTACTCAGGAGGTTGAGGCAAGAGAATTGCTTAAACCTGGGAGATGGAGGTTGCAGTGAGCTGAGATCAAACCACTGCACTCCAGCCTGGGCGACAAACCAAGACTCCGTTTCAAAAAATAAAATAAAATAAAATAAAATAAATAAAAGAGCTGATGCGGCCACACACCTCATTCCTCTTGTCCTTGGTTTTTCTGGGGTTCCTGGTTGGAACTACAGTCTCCTTAAGCCAACCATGTTTTCTGGTTTTTTTGTCAAGCAACTAACTTTTACTGATGATAACTTTGTCATCTGTGACATGATGGATAACCTGCCTTAAATGCTGCAACACTCGGTCACAGGAATTTTAATTCCTGTACGAAGCCTTGGAGACAATTTTATTATCTTAACCTGTTGGAAGTTCCTGGGGCCCAGCCACAGGTACATGGAATTTGCTTTCCAATAACCCCCTCACAGTCTGGGATGAGCAGATGGATCCCAGTCTGCAAGAAATGAGACAGAAAGCAACTATGATGGCCACCTTCTAGGCCTACAGGGACAACATAATATGTGGTGAAGGCAGGGCTTCCCTTATCTGGCTTTCTGGGTCTCCTTGGGTGCACCTCTTCTAGATTCCTTTAGTTGATGTCTATCTCTCTGTCTACCTTTGTATCTATCCCTAGATAAGGCGAAGTTACATGTCTATTGATTACAGGACATACAACCAGTGCATATCACTGGACTAACCATCCAAAGACTTTGTGTGACTTGGTTTTACAGCTCCTGCAAAATAGGGATTTTTTCCATTGGCTTATTTCAAGATCACACCCTCTTGCTCGGAGGTTAGTTTGGTCAGTTACGGTGGTTGTTGTTCCCCCAGTCAATGAAAGCACTTGGATGGAGAGATACCTCATTTGTTGGGCTTGTACCATTTGATGTCATCGCAGGTGGGCAGACACAGTTGGGAAAGGGGCCAGATCCAGTGCTTTGGAAGGCTGAGACGGGGAGATCACTTGAAGCCAGAAGGAGTTCCAGACCAGGCAGGGCAACATAGCGAGACTCCATGTACACACACACACACACACACACACAAAACTCACACACAGAAGAAAAAGGAGCCAGGAGTGAAGGTGCACACCTGTAGTACCAACTACTTGGGAGGCTGAGGAGGAAGGATCGCTTGAGCCTAGGAGGTCCAGGCTGCAGTGAGCCGTGATCACGCCACTGCACTCCACTTTGGGTTACAGAGCAAGACCTAGTCTCTAAACAAACAAACAAACAAAAAAAAGTGGGAAAGGACAAAGCTCTAGTTATGGCACAAAAAGGGAGGGGTCAGAGTCTTGCATTGGATGAGTTTTCTTATCTTTAGGGAAGTAGTTCTCCAAGTGTCATCTCTGGACTGATAGCAGCAGTGTCGCCAGAGCACATACTAAAAATGCAAATTCTTGGGCCACGCCGTGAACTTACTGAATCAGAATCTCGGGGGATGGGGCCCCGCAAACTCTGTTTTAACAAGCCCTCCAGGTGGTTGTGAAGGTAGCTAAAGTCTGAAAATCACTGAGCTAACGCTGGAAACAGACTAATTTTCTTGACACCTGCAACAGCTGCAGCACATTTGCTCAGACAGCTCACACAAGAGGCACATATGCGATGTTAAAATGAGCTGGAATGCTCAGACAAGAGACGCAAGCTTTTCTTCTCAATACATTTGTCCAAATCCTTAACTTTCATGGGTAAAAGCTGTGAGGCTAAAGGAAAAAACAGGAAGAGGGACCAACCAAAGGTCACATAGTTGGTTGCAGAAATTGGAATCAATGTTAGCTCTTTCCTTTGCCGCTTCACTGTTACTTTTTTTTTATCCTAAGTACTCAACATGCATTTGCAACGGTAAATGGAGGGTAAGGATAAGGGTAGACGCTGGTGGTAGATAACAGTGTATTATATTGGGTTTAGCATTTCATCCAAATTCTGGCCATTTTCTAGGCATGGCCAAGGGAGAACCACTGTACTCTCCCCTCACAGGTCTCAGTTTCCTCATCTGAAAAATGGGAGCAATAACTCATGTTCTGTCTACCTCCAATGATCTGCAAACTGTAACATGAAATCCGGAAA
The DNA here is from genome assembly GCF_002776525.5 of Piliocolobus tephrosceles. Lineage (NCBI taxonomy): Eukaryota > Metazoa > Chordata > Mammalia > Primates > Cercopithecidae > Piliocolobus > Piliocolobus tephrosceles. The sequence goes on along the minus strand of NC_045441.1, from coordinate 16,329,699 downwards.
GCAGCAGCAGGCTCCACCACTGCCTTTTCTGCCAGCATCCAGCTCTCCTGCTTGCCTTGCTCTGGGGGACCGGAGGGAGATAGCATACCTCACTGTTGTCAAGGAGGCCACAGAGCTCTCTCACCACGCGGAGAAATGATCCTTTCCTTTCACTGACTAATTCAGATGACAGCCTTTTCCATTCTGCTTCCAGCCCTATTAAAACCAGCAAAACAACCACTTATGTGGTAATAATTTTATCACACAGCTGCTATTGTAAATAAGGGGGGGAGGCTCCTGTGCCTGGCCATCTTTACAACAGCTCCATCTAAATGCAAATTTCAGATCCTCTGCCAAACCAGGAGGTGAAGGCTTTCTTATTAGCAGGTGGGAGATAGGAGAGTTAATTTAATGCTAAAACATTCCCGTGCAAGGAGAGCAATTCCCCCTGTTGAGCAGTGGCCTCATTTTCTCTCCATGACCACCGTGCCCATAATATGATAATTTTTACCTTTTTAAACTTTGCTGAAGGAAAAAGGACAGTCATCCGTCTTTGGAAATAGCTCCTCCTGCATTCATTTTATCTGTAAAAATGCAGATATTTGTCTATGTGGTGAGTGAATGGCCTGGGAGAAGCTGAAAGATGAAGATGCCGTGGACGCTCTGACATGCTGGGATTCAATGCCTGTGCTTGACTCATGAACTTGCCACAGGCAGGCTCGCTGTGTGACGGTGTTGGCCAGGTCTAGACTAATGGTCTCCTTTGCTTCCTTCATGAAGCCAGTCTCCCTGGGCTGAGAGAAGAGGAATTGAGGGGGAAAAAAAAGAAAAGAAAAAGAATATGAATAGCCAAGTCTATGTACATAGCAGTTATTTTAGCAGTGGGTTGACAGGAATTAAAATGGGTCATTTTTCCTAATTTTTTTTTTGAGACGGAATCTCACTCTGTCACCCAGGCTGGAGTGCAGTGGCGTGACCTCAGCTCACTGCAACCTCTGCCTCCCAGGAGGATCAAGAGATTCTCCTGCCTCAACCTCTCAAGTAGCCGGGATTACAGGCACGCACCATCACGTCCAGCTAATTTTTGTATTTTTTGTAGAGATGGGGTTTCACCATGTTGGCCAGGATGGTCTCGAACTCCTGACCTTGTGATCTGCCCGCCTCAGCCTCCCAAAGTGCTGGGATTACAGGCATGAGCCACCATGCCCAGTCCTTTTTCCTAATTTTTTTGGGTTGGATGCTTTCAAGTTGTGGGACTTTGAGCACTCACTTAGGCTTGCAGAGGCTCCTTAAGAGTTGTTGGGATTTGAGACAATTTATTATTATTATTGTTTATAGAGACAAAGTATTTCTCTGCACTCCTGGCTGGAGTGCAATGGCACAATAATAGCACACTGCAGCCTCAAACTCCTGGACGCAAAGGATCCTCCCACTTCAGCCTTCCCAGGTGCATGCCACCAAGCATGGCTATTTTTAAAATTTTTTGTAGAGATGGGGTCTTGCTACATTGTCCAGGCTGGTCTCAAATTCCTGCCCTCAAGGGAACCTCCCACCTCGACCTCCCAAAGCATTGGGATTACAGGAATGGCCCACAATTCCTGACTTGAGATAGTTAAGTAATGCATGTGCCTGGGTAAAGAGAGAAGGAAAGGAATGCTGTCTGAACCTATTTCATAAAACTACCACTGCCTGGTTTTTTGCAGTGTCACCATTACAGCCACTGCAACCCTGAGAACAGGCTAGTATTATGCTCATTTTACAGGTGAGGGAACAGACTTGGATGTTCATCTCATCAGAGGCTATACAGCTAATGAAGAAGCTACAGTCACTCCTTGCCATTCAGGAATTTTGACCTTGTGGATTTCCTTACTCCATAAACTTTATTTGTAACCCTCAAATCCTGCAGCTCTTTCATGGTCATTCTCAGACAGGCACAGAACTTTGAAAATATTGAGTTGCCCGAAGGACACATGCCCAGCTGAGGCCAAAGGTGACTCTGCCTCCTTGTTCCAGCTCATTCTGTAAATAAGCATCTTTTCTGTGATCTTCGTGCCACGTTTTCCCATTTTTTGGGCTTTTGTTGGTTATTTTGCTGTTTAAAATGCACCACCCAAATGTCGTGCTGAAGACCTCTCTGGTGTCCCTAAGCAGAAGGTTTTGTGACGTGTCTTATGGAGAAAATACATGTATTACATAAGCTTCATTCAGGCATGAGTTATAGTGCTGTTGGCTGTGAATTTAACATTATGAATCAGTAATAGATATGAATAATAGATATGTATTGTTCTATGGAAACCCATGTAAACAAGGTTGTATATTGATTGATTGATGTAAATGTGATCAGAGGCTTGCAGGAACCTAACGCTGCACTTCTGCTAGGAACAATGGTTCAGTATTCACTGATTCACTGTTGGTGGTGACTTTAGGGAACATTATTACTGTGAATAATGAAAACCAACTGTACTGAGTCAGGTCTGTTTGTCTCTTCCATCATCCTTAAGAAGGAATGGAAAAGACCACCAGAGTGATCCGGTCCTTAACCCATGCTATCCTCACCCCAGCCACAGTTCTATTCTTCTCCTTCAGGGTCAGATCTTCCCAAGCCCTGGATCAGCTTTAATGGGGCACAGGGAGGCATTGAGGGTTTGTTGCTTCAAGAGGCAAGTGAGCTGTTTCTTTACCAATTGGGTAATCTTGGGCAAGAGTTCTTAATGCTATTTGTCACAGTTGTTGGGGCAATTGGGTGAGATTCATGTACATCATGTGCTTAGCACAGCATCTAGATCATTGCAAAAGTAGCAGTTACTCATAAAATTATTAGGATCTTGGTTTGGAGCTGTGTTGTGACGCTGGTGTTCCAGCTCCTTCCTGGCTGGTTATTGTGGATCTCACCTGGACCCCTCTTTAACTCTCTGCCTGTCTTCTCTGCAGCTAGCCCCTTTTTGAAGGTCTCTCCTGGCTTCTCTGGTTCTTGGCCTTACAGACCCAGGCCTTACTGGTTCTTTCTGGTGCCCAGGCCCCATTGGCTTTCTGTGGTTGGAAGGCTGAACGAACTGCCCCAACTAAGAAGGGAGCAATGAAGCCCATGATAGGGAGGGGGCAAGAGGTCAGATGGTCCCAGTATATATCAGGAGGCATTATTCCATTGTCATGGAGGTCCAAGAGATACCACACTCCACAACCCCAATTGGTCAAGTTCATTGAGAAGTCTGATATTTGGAGTTTTTCCCGCATTGGTTTGTACAAGAACACAAAGGTTTACACAGTCCCAGAAAGATCAGGGTGGGATGCCATGCCCCCTGGGGGTAGCTGTGATGTCTTTGGAGCAATGCCCAGCACTTCCCAGTAATGTCCTTTAGTCTTCTTCCAAAGACAGGCTTGGCAGCAAGGGTGTTGCTGATGGTCCCAAGGCTACAGCCCCAAGCATCCATGAGCCTCCTTGCAGCCATGGCCTACCGGGGTCCTGACTACTCCAGGCACTATGAAGGTATGGACATAGGTTTCCACCCCTACTGGAAACCCAAAGCCTGTTTCTATTCCTTGCCCTGAGGTAAAAAGACTGGAGATTAGGTGAGAAGGAGGGCAAGACTCCCACTAATTTCTCACTTGGTTATACCACATAAGAATTTGAATAATTTCTATAGTGGAAGCAGAGCGTGAAGGTGGCTATTCTGAGATAACAAGGAAGATACCAGGAAGATCCCCCATGGTGGCTAAATTGGATGAGTTGGGATTGGTTCATCATGGAGCACACCTCACTGCTAAGGGACATCTTTGAAAGCTCTGGACCATCTTTAAGGTGTTTCTTTTAGATTTAAAAGGATAATCCCACAGGTTCAGGTTGAAAAACATAGTCTTTCTGCTGTCAGTTAATGATGTTCGTACCTTCCTGTCTGGGCTGTGGTTGAAAGGTTGCCCAGTAGTGCTTGGGAGATAGTGAAATCCTGTACTTTGCTGGTACTATGTTAAGAGGATACTGATGTTCACATTTCATCCTTGCAAAAATTTTGGAGTTACATACTAGGGCTATCTTTATTTTAAAGATGAGTAAACAGTACTTGAGAGTTAAGAGATGTGCCCAAAGTCAGATAACATGTAAGAGGAATGAGCATTTAAACTGAAGTAGGTAAGCACGTTTAAAACCATTGCTCTCAACCACTGAGTCCTTATGAGCAGTATCAGAAAGATGAATTGGGCATAGATCCTGTCCTCAACAAGCTACCAGCCTGTTAGGAGTTTGCATTCCATTGCACTCTATTTTTATTTTTTGACCAGGGTAAATGACAATGAGATTGCCTTGGATGGTCGTTTTGGGAATTGGCCACCCCACTCTCAGGGATGGATCTCCAAGACACCATGACACTTCCATGGGAGGAAAGACACTTCTCTCCAGGCCATGGCACGTTGGTCAAAGGGAGAAGTGACTTTAGGGGGTCAATTAGGGTCTCTCTCTCTCTCTGTTTCACGGATGTTGGGAGCAAATTCAAGTAAAATCAAGGTTCAAGAACAAAGATCTATTAACTCTTCTTGATGGAAACTCAAGAGCGTCTGCGGCTTCCCATCTTTCTATTGGTTTGCTTGTTCAGCTTGTCATTGGATTCTTTGAAATATCTCTGTTACCATCATCACCATCATCATCATCATTACCATCATTGCCATCATTATCATCATCATCACCATCACCATCATCATCACCATCATTGCCATCATTATCATCATCATCACCATCACCATCATCATCACTGTCATTATCATCACCATCATCATCATCATCATCACCATCATTGCCATCATTATCATTATCATCACCATCACCATCAGCATCATCACCATCACCAACATCACCACCATCATCACCATCACCACCATCACCACCATCATCACCATCACCATAATAATCGTCATCACCATTATTACCACCATCATCTTCATCACATCATCACCACCATTATCATCATCACCATCATTATCTCCTTAAGCTCACCCACATTGTTTTCTATTATTGCAATCAGTGTAATTTTAAGAAATACAAAAATCCACTCCTTAACGCAATTTCACTAGATACGGGGGCCTTGGTTCTGCTGAGTGTCAACTAGACTAAAAAAAAAAGATTGAAATTCTTACCAGTCAAAACACCCAGTACCCAGATCCCAGGCTTTCTTGGGTCAGCTCTTTGGCTATTTCTATGTTTAGAATCTGTCAAAATATCAGAGGTTGACTGTTGGAATTCAAGCCATCTTTTACTGACAGCAATTATTCTGTAGTGTCTAACATGCAGATATAGCCAGGACCTGTGAGAATCAAAAGGGCATGCCTAACTCACAACTTATGGTGAAATGACAGGAGTTGAGAAAGATGGATACAAAAATTATGTAAGTCAGTTACATGAAACACAGCGTTTCCCTAAAAGGGCTAGTCTCTCTTTATTAAATAAAATTGGTTGACTATAATCTGTAAAATATTTGTGAAACTCACATCCTAGAGCCACTGATATTCGTCTAGAACTTTTGTTTACCTAATTAAATCAAGAAGGCTTAAATGCATCCGCTTTCTTCATGGCAGCTGATTTCCCTTGTTTATTCAACTGGGAAGGTAGTGTCAGATTCAAATCCTGTTTTATTCTGGCTCCAAAGCCCATGAATTCATTTAACATGCCAGTGGTTTTCAAATTTTTGCATGCATAGGAACTTCCCAAAGAGGCTGAGACATTTCCAATATCTGGCCCTATCCCTCAGAGATTTGCAGCCAGTAGATCTGAGAGTGGCACCCAGAATCTGCATTTTTAACAAGCCCCTGAGCCAGTCGATTCAAGGACTTCAACTGGAGAAATATTTTAGCAACCTAGATTGTTCTCAAAAAGGTAGCATTTATAAAAAAAAAAAAAGAATTATACACTAGGTGAATACACTCAGAAACCTTTAGCAAACGGGGAGAGGAAATTTTACCAAGAACAATTTTTCTACAACAGGAGTGGATTTTGCTTTTTGTCCCCTTTCGGAAGATTGAAGATGCTTTTCCCTCTGCATTTTCTATGGGATTATAGCATTTTTGGCTAAAGATTATTACCTCAAATAAAAAAATAAGTATTTCCGATCTTACTACAGAAATGTATGAGAGGGATGAAGGTGGTTTTCTGGCCCAGCCACAGAGGAACAACAGGATCTGATTAGTACATCCTGTTTTCATTTATCAGAGGGGCTGTCAGCCGTTCCAACTTATTTTAAAGCATTTCACACTATCTGTACAGAAAAGGGGATATTATTGCTTGTAAGAATTGGGTGCTTGGGATGCAGGCCATGTGCAAGCTTCCTCTAGAGATACTTGGAGTGAGTTTTTCCAGTTGCCTGGAGGCTGCCTGCTCTGTTCTCCATCCCACTTTCCTCCAAAGGGATCAACCACTGATCAAGGCAGGAAATGGGATTTGAAGTGCCATTGATTCACTTGGCCTAGCTCTTTTTAATATTTTTTTCCTTCTCTGTGCTCAGAAGAAAAAAAAAATACCCATAACTCCAGGGAGTCAGGAGTTGGATAGGTTTATCTGAAAGAGATGCCAAGGGTGAGGCAATGTAACAAATTAAAGAGATAAAAGACAGACTTCAACAATATAGATGACTTACAGTCGCTGCTCCCGTTTGGACGTCTTTGCTCCAATTAATACTTTCTATAGCCTTAAGGTAAGATTATGAAGTAGGTAATAAGATCCTTTAAATCCTACTGTTTTGAAAGAATCCTTATTGTCTAATTCCCTTGCCTTTTCTGTAATGCTTTCAAGAGGTTTCAAAGCCAAAATTCCAGAAATATAGGGCTCCCTCCCCTCCAGCCTGAGAGATAAGTAAAAATAATTGATTCTTCAGGGTCCTTAATTTGTCGAGGATTGCAAACTGAATCCTCAAAAGATTGGGATCCATTTGTTATATAAATGTTTCTAGGTTGAAAAAAGCTAAAGGCAGAGTCAGATTTGAATCAGGTGGAAAAAAAGAGTCTTCGGATTATCTCTGTGTGTCTATAACCAACATTTTAAACAGTGCTGGTGCACGTTAACAAAATTATTTTTAAAAAGCCTTGCTACTCTGTGCTGTTATTTAATACTCTGGCCTCTTTCCCTCATTTCTGTTGGATCCAACGTTCAACGTGGAGTCAGAAACTCTGAAGTTAAGTTCTGGCTCTGCTCCTTTGCATATGAGGATGAAGAAGTCTTTTGTTCTTTCTGGAAGAGAGTTTATCCTGGCGTGGAATTGTGACTGGAAAGGGGTTCTGATCCAGACCCCAAGAGAGGGTCCTTGGACCTCATGCAAGAAAGAATCTGAGGCAAGTTCACAGGGTAAAGTAAAAGCAGGTTTATTAAGAAAGTAAAGAAATAAAAGAATGACTATTCATAAGGCTGCTGGTTGGCTATTTTTATGGTTATTTCTTGATCATATGCTAAACAAGGGGTGGATTATTCATGAGTTTTCCAGAAAAGGGGCAGGAATTCTCCAGAACTGAGGGTTTCTCCCCCTTTTTGACTATACAGGGTAACTTTGGATTCTTACCATGGCTTTCCAAACTGTCATGGTGCTGGTGGAAGTGTCTTTTAGCAGGCTAATACATTATAATTAGTGTATTACGAGCAGTGAGGATGACCAGAGTCCATTTTCGTCGCCATCTGGGATTTGTCGGGTTTGGGGCAGCTTCCTCATTGTATCCTGTTTTACCAACAGGGTCTCTGTGACCTGTATCATGTGCTGACCTCCTCTCTCATCCTATGACTAAAAATACCTAACCTCCTGGGAGTGCAGCCCAGCAGGTCTCCACCTCATTTTATCCAGCCTATTATTCAAGATGGAGCCACTGTGGTTGAAACACCTCTGACAGAATGGGAAAAATAATGCCTACATTAGAAGATTATTGTTTACCTATGCGGCCAGCCATGCATTATTCTCATATTCATCCATTCATTCATTCTGAAGCCGCAAGCATCTACTAGGTTCTAGGATATAATGGTGAATAAGCCATCATGTCTGGCTTTAGAAATCTCAAAGATTGGCTGGACGCGTGGCTCAAGCCTGTAATCCCAGCACTTTGGGAGGCCGAAACGGGCGGATCATGAGGTCAGGAGATCGACACCATCCTGGCTAACACGGTGAAACCCCGTCTCTACTAAAAAATACAAAAAACTAGCTGGGCGAGGTGGCGGGCGCCTGTAGCTACTCGGAGGCTGAAGCAGGAGAATGGCGTAAAACCCGGGAGGCGGAGCTTGCAGTGAGCTGAGATCCGGCCACTGCACTCCAGCCTGGGCGACAGAGCAAGACTCCGTCTCAAAAAAAAAAAAAAAAA
>NC_045441.1:16282934-16321304 GCF_002776525.5 Piliocolobus tephrosceles | reverse complement strand
TCGGAGCTTGCAGTGAGCTGAGATCCGGCCACTGCACTCCAGCCTGGGCGACAGAGCAAGACTCCGTCTCAAAAAAAAAAAAAAAAAAAAAAAAAAAAAAGAAAAGAAAAAAAAAAGAAATCTCAAAGATTATAGGGTTGATATATAGGCAAATGGTCAATTATAACATAGAGGGTTCAGGTCTGTGACAGAGAAAGTAATAGAGAGACGTGGTGGCATATGGTCACCGAACGCAGCAATGGTGGGCGGAGAGTGCAGAAAATAGTGTCGGTTGTTAGCCTCAAATCATCGTCTTTTCTAATGGACTTCATCCAGTTTCTGTAATCCCTGTTTTACTAATCCTATCACAGTAATCCCTCTCTTGCTAGTGATTGATTTAGGCATGGGTTTGTTACACAATGCTGGTCACTGAGAATTGAGAGGAAGTTCAATGAAGGATTCTGAGAAATGTTTCCTCACTCTTAAAGAGAGGCACACAGGGTGGAATAGAGCCTTTTCTTCCTCTGGAAACTACTGTGACCACAAGTTTTGTCTAGACTTGTGGCAGCTATCAATGAACACTGCGGGAACTGATAAGACAGGCAGAGGATGATGGAGCAGAAAGATGGAAATACCATCTTTGATGACATTTTTGAGCAGCTAAACGTACCCATTGAAGAACCCTCTTGTCTTGAGACTTCCTGTTTTGTGAGATAATACATCTTTGCTATTCTTTAAGCCAGCTGAGTCAGGGTATAAGGGCCCTAGCTGTTGATAGCATGGTTGATTCCTGAAGGAGAAGTAGGAGATTCTCAGGAGGTGAGAGTGACACTGTCCCTATAAACTTTATGAAATTAATCGGGGAAGAAGAGTAGGGGAGAAATGAAGACAAACCAAGCTTCCAGCACGTTCAGCGTTCATCATGAGGTCACCTTGCTTGCTCTCCAACTTGCTTGTTTACAGCTGTTTGGTGCCTCTTGTGGTGGAACCACGTAGACCCTGTCACGAGATTATAGTTCCCCTTAACTGCTTTGCAGATAACAACGTGCGCATTGTGAAGTGTTAAGCTTTTCCTTTGAGATACTCTTTCAGGTCCTGGCTACCAGTGAAACTACTGACATCCACTGGTCTGAAGGATTCCAAGAGGAGCTGACTCACCAAAGAATGCAGTTTCCACATCTTGATGATTTTATCTCCCTTTCCTGACCAGTCAAAGACCCTAATTTTCCATCCTCTTGCCCTCCAGGATCCCCTTATAAAATCCCAACCCAGTGAAACCCCGTCTCTACTAAAAATACACAAATTAGCTGGGTGTGGTGGCACACACCTGTAATCCAAGTTATTTGGGAGGTTGAGGCAGAGAATTTCTTGAACCCAGGAAGCGGAGGTTGCAGGGAGCCAAAATCATGCCACTGCACTCCAGCCTGGGCAACAGAGCAAGACTGTCTCGAAAACAAACAAACAAAAAAACCCCACAAAATCCCAACCCAGAACTCTTTGGAGAGACGGATTTGAGGGTTCCTCCTGTCTCCTCGCTTGGCTGCCCTGCAATCATTAAACTCTTTCTCTAGTGCAAACTCTTGCTGTCTCAGTGTATTGGTATGTCACTGCATAGCAGGCATACGAACCTGGTAGTCCTATAACAAGAGGACAAGGGCATTCTAAGCAACTGACAGTGCATAGGCAAAGGCCTTGTGGTTTTTAAAAATAACCTGGCACACTGAGGACATTGCAAAAATGTCCAATATATGCAAAGAGTGGCAAACAATCAGCCTAGAGAGAGAAACTGGATGCAGGTCATAGAAGCTATGGTATCTTTGTAATAACGAGGCAATCTTTTTGAGGACTATGAACTTTTTGAGGACTATAAAGGACTTTGAACAGGTAAGGAGCTAGGTGACCTCCAAGTCTCCTCCAGCACTGATGTTCATCTCCCTGCTGGGACCACTGCTTGGTTTGCAGGACTGCAAGAGGAACCCTTCACAATATAGTCCATGTGAGTGCCAGTCCCATGAGCATGGAGCATCCTTTTTTTGGCCAGGAAAGCACATGAATAGTGTCCTCAGCATTCTGTAGCCAAGTGGACTTGGCTGATTCTGGAGAATCTGAGAGCCAGAGTGGTTCCTGCTGTGGCCATTGTGGCTGGAAAGAACCACAGGGGCTGCCACATCTGCCCCAGTGGCCAATCTTTGCTAGCCTTATCCTTTATACCAACCAGTCCTCAGCCAACACCAGAGAGAGTTCATTGAGGCTGGATTACCATGGAGCACCCTTTTAGCTCCCAAGGGCTCAATTCTTGCAATTCATTATGAACTAATGATAAATGTGCACACACCATTCTATGAAAATCCATAAAAAGGTAAATTCTGCTTGCTTGTAACATTTCATTTGTTTATTATTATTATTATTATTATTATTATTATTATTATTATTATTTTTTGAGACGGAGTCTCACTCTGTCACCCAGGCTGGAGTGCAGTGGTGCAGCCTCGACTCACTGCAAGCTCCACCTCCCAGGTTCATGCCATTCTCCTGCCTCAACCTCTCGAGTAGCTGGGATTACAGGCACCCACCACCACACCTGGCTAATTTTGTTTTTGTATTTTCAGCAGAGACAGGGTTTCACCATGTTAGCCAGGATGGTCTCGATCTCCTGACCTTGTTATCCGCCTGCCTTGGCCTCCCAAAGTGCTGGGATTGTAAGTGTGAGCCACCGCGCCTGGCCTATTTATTCATGTTTGAGATAAGGTCTCACTCTGTCACCCAGGCTGGAGTGCAGTGATGTGATCATGGCTCACTGCAGCCTCTGCCTTCCTGGTTTAGGTAATCCTCCCACCTCGACTTCCCGGGCAGCTGGGACTCCAGGCACATGCCACCACACCTGGCTAATTTTTTGTACGTTTTTGTAGAGATGGGGTTTTGTCTTGTTTCCCAGGATGGTTTTGAACTCCTGGGCTCAAACAATCTGCCCACCTCTGCCCTGCAAAGTGCTGGGATTACAGGCATAAACCACTGCACCAGGCCAAACGGTAAATACTGCTGGCTTGTATAACGAAGCAATCATTCATCCTTGCAGAATACTCAGTATTAATAAGTTCATTGTTCTCAAGGTGGATCTCATCTTTTGGCCATGTTGTTTGAATTTGGGGAAAAAAACAAAATTTTTTTAAATGTTCATGTCTCTCTGTTTCTGCCTGTCTTCAGAAATATGAAATCTACACCTGGCCTTTTAATAAGTGAGACTCCAGTGGTGATTATCATATTTTGGAGATGTGTGTGAACGTGATGTGGTCAGTGTGGGCACCGATGCCACACAGATGGGTCAGTTTTCATGAGCTACTTTGGTTCCCCAAGGGGAAAATGCTGGTGTTACTGAGAGCATAAAGAATCCTCTTAGGCCAGGAATGGTGGCTCATGCCTGCAATTTCAGCACTTTGGGAGGCTGAGGTGGGAGGACTGCTTGAGCCCAGGAGTTTGAGACCAGCCTGGGCAACATAGTGCGACCATATCTGTACAAAAAATACAGCCAGACAGGCTGGGCGCAGTGGCTCACACCTGTAATCCCAGCACTTTGGGAGGCTGAGGCAGGCAGATCACCTGAGGTCGGGAGTTCGAGACCAACCTGACCAACATGGAGAAACCCTGTCTCTGCTAAAAATACAAAATTAGCCAGGCGTGGTGGCAGGCGCCTGTAATCCCAGCTACTTAGGAGGCTGAGGCAGGAGATTCACTTGAACCTGGGAGGCGGAGGTTGCAGTGAGCTGAGAAAAGTGCCATTGCAGTCTAGCCTGGGCAAAACCAGCAAAACTCCATCTCAAAAATACATATATATATATTCAGACATAGTAGTGCACAGCTGTAGTCCCAGCTACTCTTGAGGCTGAGGTGGGAGGATCGCTTGAGCCCAGGAGTTTGAGTCTTTTTTTATTATTATTACTAGTATTATTATTTTCTTCTAGGAGTTTGAGTCTTCAGTGAGCTATGATTGTGCCACTGCACTCCAGCCCGAATGATAGAGTGAGACTCTGTCTCAAAAATAAAATAAAATGAAATAAAATAGTGTCTTTAACAGAAACACACAAAAAGCAAATGTATGTATTGATCAGTTGGTGAAAACACTACAATCAGAAGCTTGAGGGAACTTAACTCTGTACTTCTCCTAGGAGAAGTTCAGTATTTGATAATTCAGGCTTTGCAGTGACTTTATGGAATAGAATTACTGCAAATAACAGGAATTGACTGTATCTTCCTTGTGTTACTGATTTTACCGTAGACCTGTTCCCTTGATGTGATCACAAAATCGTAGAATCTCAGAGTTTATAGGGAAATCCCTTTGTGAAGAGCTTGGATGCTTCTGCTGACGGGGTGCTCACTACCATAGAACATATCCCATCTTAGCTCTAATGACCAGAAAGCACTTTCTTATGCAGACTGAAATACTTGCTCCTTGAAACTGTGCTTGTACATTTTTATTTTTATTTTTATTTGAGATGGGGTCTCACTCTGTCACCCAGGCTGGCATGCAGTGGCATGATCTCAGCTCACTGCAACCTCCGCCTCCCGGGTTCAAGCAATTCTCCCACCTCAGCCTCCCGAGTAGCTGGGATTACAGGTGTCCACCACCATGCCCGGCTAATTTTTTTTTGTATTTTTAGTAGAGACGAGGTTTCACCATGTTGCCCAGGCTGGTCTTGAACTCTGACCTCAGGTGATCCACCCATCACAGCCTCCCAAAGTGCTGGAATTACAGGCGTGAGCCACCGTACCTGGCCGAAACTGTGCTTGTACATTCTAATCCTGCTCTCTGGAGCCTCACAGATTAGGTCTGCTTCCTTTCTTAATATATTGTTTCCTTCAAGTAGTGAAGATGCTGACCTTACTCTTCTCCACTCTGTCTTCCTTCTCTCGTAATTCTGTCTTCTTCCTCTTCCACCCCACCTTTCCTCTTCTGTATCCCAGAGCGGCATTGAATCATTACCCCTTTCTCTAGATGAATCGATTCCAGATTTCCTTCCTTCCTTCCTTCCTTCCTTCCTTCCTTCCTTCCTTCCTTCCTTTCTTCTTTTTTCTTTCTTTCTTTCTTTCCTTTTTTGACAGCATCTTGCTCTGTCGCCCAGCTGGAGTTCAGATCTCTGCTCGCTGCAACCTCCACCTCCCAGGTTCAAGCAATTCTCCTCTCTCAGCCTCCCGAGTAGCTGAGATTACAGGCGTCCGCCAGCACACTCGGCTAATATTTTGTAGAGTTGGGGTTTCACCATGTTGGCCAGGACGGTCTCAATCTCCTGACCTCGTGATCCACCCGCCTCGGCCTCCCAGAGTGCTGGGATTATAGGCGTGAACCACTGCGCCCAGCCCATTTCCTGATTCTTTCAATCCTCCCTTATATGCCATGAATTTGTCCATTGCCCACTGTTGGAAGATACAAAACACAACAATGTTTCTATCCCTGTTGTATTGAAATATGCTTTCCATTTCTATACAGTCTCACCCAACCATAGTCTTTCCTACCTAAAAGTGCTCCTGGATTTCATTTGCTAATTCATTTTAAGTTGGTCCCACTTAAACCAAACTCTTTTAAAATACACCTGTTTTAGAAGTGGGCCACCCAGACCCTTAGGGTGGAGGAACGGTTGTATAACACTGAAATTATCTGTGCTCTTAAGGGATCCCATGTGACATTTTTTTACAGCCTTCTCACATACATACCGTTATTGAGGCTGGATCCCAATTAATGAGGTACTATTTATAATTTTCCTTGAAAGCAACTGTTCGTTTTAAAAATAGCTTTTTTAAAGAAGGGTTGTATTATATTATGGGAATGAAATCTGTTAAGAAGGCTGCCTTCTGCTGCAGAAGAAGTGAGGGGATTATTTAGAGTGGGTTGTGTGTGTGCCACTGGAGAGATTACTGAGCCTTGGGGAGCTGGGAGGATTAGGGAGGTTTGACATAGGACAGCAGATTAAAAGCATACTGAATATGTATTACAGGCTCTCTCTTATTTCACACGATATTTCAGTGCCATCTCCTCTGAATAATTCAGAATTAGAATCCAACCAATAGCTTACCTAGGAAGGTTTATGAATGGGATGAAATAGAATTACAAGTTTTGATCTCACTGGGGACTGTGTCTTCTCATTCACAATCATCAGAATTTGTTCTTCCTGTTTAGAACAAGGAGAAAGAACAGGAAGACTAAAATGGCGGCGGTGGAGGAGCATGGAAATGTATGTATCAAGAGTTTTTTTTTGTTTTGAGACGAAGTCTCACTCTGTCCCCACGCTGGAACACAGTGGCACAATCTTGGCTCACCGCTCCCAGGTTCAAGCGATTCTCCTCCCTCAGCCTCCCAAGTAGCTGGGACTACAGGCGCGCACCACCAAGCCCAGCTAATTTTTGTATTTTTACTAGAGAGAGGGTTTCACCATATTGGTCAGGATGGTCTTGATCTCTTGACCTTGTGATCCGCCCCCCTCGGCCTGCCAAAATGCTGGGATTACAGGCGTGAGCCACTGTGCCTGGCCTTATTGAGCCTTTTAAAGGCACATACAAACTGTAAAACAATTAGATTACACCTCAAAACTAGCACTCAATTAGATTTTGCCTTATGATTTTGGTCTTTCTTTTCCTCTCTTTTTAGACACTAGGACTTAGGTAAGTCAGTCCTCAAATATATAGTAGTGAGTATTTCATATCCAGGGAACTAAAGACTACACTTAACGTGTAGTTTCTGACTCCCTAGCTGCTTTGAGGACTGTGATGTCTCAAAACCGCCAGCACCATTTGTTACCTGTACTCCATGGGACAGTACCCTGTCAACCAGAGTAGGCAGATCCACCATGCACAAAAGCAGAATGAAATAAAACTGAAGAGCAACTGTTCGGCTGAATAAAAAAATTAAAAAGAGGATTGGGCACAGTGACTCACACCTGTAATCCCAGCACTGTGGGAGACTGAGGCGGGTGGTTCACCTGAGGTCAGGAGTTCGAGACCAGCCTGGTCAACATGGTGAAACCCCATCTCTACTAAAAATACAAAAATTAGCCAGGCATGGTGGCACACGCCTGTGATCCCAGCTACTTGGGAGGCTGAGGCAGGAGAATTGCTTGAACTTGGGAGACGGAGGTTGCAGTGAGCCAAGATCGGGCTATTATACTCCAGCCTGGGTAACATAGTGAGACTCCATCTAAAAAAAAATACTTAAAAAATAAAAGGAGGTCAAGCATAGACGCTCATGCCTATAATCCCGGCGCTCTGGAGGGCCAAGGTGGGAAGATTGATTGAGGCTGGGAGTTCAAGACCAGCCTGGACAACACAGTGAGACCCTATTTCTACAAAAAATAAAAAAATAGCCAGTCATGATGGCACGCACCTGTATTCCCAGCTACTCAGGAGACCAAGGTGGGAAATCACTTGAGCCCAAGAGTTCGAGGCTGCAGGGAGCCATGACTGCACCACTGCACTCCAGCCTGGGTGACACAGCCAGACTCTGTCTCTGAAAAAAAAAGAACTGTTTTGAAGCTACTGGTGAAAGTTGGAGTTAGTAGTACACCCAATTCTGACGTCTTCACTCTTTTCCTACAGATGACAAGCTCCTGTATTAATTCATTTCTTGATTCTTGATTGATGGTTCAGTTTGTCCTTTTGATTTTCAAAACCATTTATTGGCATCGTATCATTCCAAGTCCTTTAAAAAACTCTATGTAGACCTTAATTCTGTGGGTGGTTTCTGAGTTTGGGCGGAATCATATGCGAGGTAATTGAAAGAAGTGAGCACATTGATAGATTAATTGCCACTTAATGGAAGGAGGACAGAGTTAGGAATGATTTACTGAAGTTAAATTTGCTTAATGATTGATTCACTTGATTATTTAGGTGTTTCTTTTTTATTGGTTGTGGTTTACTTTTTGTTTTGGGGAAGGTGAGGGTAAGGAAAAAGCAGTTTGCACAGGGGAAAGCAGAAAAGTTTCTCTTTTAAAAATTATATCTGTTCATGGCTGGACACAGTGATTCACACCTGTAATCTAAGCAATTTGGGAGGCCAAGGCAGGAGGATCGCTTGAGGCCAGGAGTTCAAGACCAGTCTAGGCAACATAGCAAGACCCTGTCTCTACAAAAAGTAAAAATAAAAATTAGCTGAGGGCAGTGTTGGCATACACCTGTAGCCTCAGCTGTTCAGGAGGCTGAGGCAGGAGAATCCCTTGAACCCAGGAATTCGAGGCTGCAGTGAGCTACGATTGCACCACTGCACTCCAGCCTGGGCAACAGGCTGAGACTCTGTTTCTTAAAAGAAAATTGTATCTATCCAATGGTCATGAATCAGAAAATTTTTGTTGTTCCAGGCAATGTGTCGTGAAAAGTTCTCTGTAGACTCTTTTCATACTAAAACGTGTGCTTGTTCTGGGCCCACTGTGTGACATGACAACCACTTTGTTACCCAGAACACTCATCTATGATGAAAATTTACGAACAGTTATAAGATTTTATTGGTCTTACATTCCAGCTTTGTCATGTAATTCACGACCTGTATTTCTCGATTATGTATACACAACTGCTCATATTTATGAGGCCGGCTAATGAGTCAGCTCACCAGCCACAGGAGCTGCCCTCCTGTGAGTAGCTCCTGATGGACTCACAGGCATGTGTGTTTCCCGGCCCCTCCCTACCCCGTGATGGTCAGCTTGGTGACACAACAGACCCTGTATCTCATAGGCTTTTGTTGTTCTTCCCAGCACGTACCCCGTGGCGAGCCTGCAGGGTGAGTCTACAGTGTCTTGAGTAAATTTCAACCCACAGCTTGCTCCTCTGTTGGGTTTTTCTCCTCTCTCTGTCTCCCACTTCTTCTTCTCTCCGTCTCTCCCTGCCTTTCTTCCTCTTGCTCTCCCCATGTCTCTTTATCTCTGTCTCACTTTCTCTCTTTCTTTCTCCCTCTCCCTCCCCCTCCCCTTCCCCTTTTCTCTCTTCTTTTCACCTCTCTTTTTCTCTTTCTTTCTCTCTCTCTTTTTCTCT
This sequence comes from Piliocolobus tephrosceles, assembly GCF_002776525.5. Taxonomy (NCBI): domain Eukaryota; kingdom Metazoa; phylum Chordata; class Mammalia; order Primates; family Cercopithecidae; genus Piliocolobus; species Piliocolobus tephrosceles. The sequence continues at coordinate 16,312,319 of NC_045441.1, read as the reverse complement.
CCCTCTCTTGCTCTCTGTCCCTCTCCCTCTCTCTCCCTCTTTATCTCTCCCCCTCTGTCTTTCTCTCTGCCTCTATCTCTCTCCCTCCCCTCCCTCTGCCCCTTTCTCTTCCCCTCTCCTTCTCTTCCCCCTCTCTTTCTTCCTCTCTCTCTTCTTCTCTCCCTCTCTTTCTCTCTTCCTCTCTCTCCCTCTTTCTCCATCTCTCTTTCTCCCTCCCCTTCCATCTGCCCCCCCCTCTCCTCTCTTTCTCTCCCCCTCATTCTCTGTCTTTCTCTCTCCTTCCCTCTCTTCTTTCTCTCCCCTCTCTTTCTCTTTCTGCTTCCTTCTCTTTCTCTCTCTCCGCTCCCCCTCCCTCTGTCTCTCCCTTTTGTCCCTTCTTTCTCACTGTTTTTCTCTCCCCCATCTCTCTGTCCCCCTCTCTTTCTCTCTCCCGTCTTTCTCTCTCCTCTCTCCCTCTCCCTCTCTCACTTGCTCCCTGCCTCGCTTCTTTCTGTCTCCCTCTGTCTTTTTCTGTTCTCATTTCCCTCTTTCTCTCTCCCTCTTCCTCTCTTCTTTCTCGATCTCTCCCCTCTTTCTCTTTTCCCCTCCTTCTCTTGCTCTCTCTTCTCTCCCCCCAACCTCTTTCTCTCCTCTCTTCTCTCTCTCTCCCTTTCTCTCCCCACTTTCTTTTTCTTTCTCCCTCCTTCTCTGTCCTACCTCGTTTCTCCTCCTCTCTCCCTCTTTCTCTCCCCGCATCTCCCTCTCCTCGTTCTCCCTCCCTCCCACTTACCCCCTCCCCCCTCTCTCTTTCCCCTCTCCATTCTTTTTTTTTTTTTTTTTTTTGAGACGGAGTCTCGCTCTGTCGCCCGGGCTGGAGTGCAGTGGCCGGATCTCAGCTCACTGCAACCTCCGCCTCCCGGGTTTACGCCATTCTCCTGCCTCAGCCTCCCGAGTAGCTGGGACTACAGGCGCCCACCACCTCGCCCGGCTAGTTTTTTGTATTTTTAGTAGAGACGGGGTTTCACCGTGTTAGCCAGGATGGCCCCCTCTCCATTCTTCCCACACTCTCTCCGTCTATCTCTGTCTCTTTCTCCATGTGTAGTTGCCTGCTATGGTATTACTCTCATACATCACCTTATTGCCTTTGAAGCATGAGCTATGTTGCCCTTAAAAATGTGCCAAAGGAAGCATCTTGAATGCATTTTCCTTTGACATTTATGAGATTTGCTTGCATCAATTCCCCAGTGAATAGATGAATCTAGTGCACCCTGTGAACTCTCTTCCTGGGGAAGATTTGAGGAGATGCTTCTCTCTCAGAAGCATTACTCTTTCCGCAGAAAACCCCGGTAGTGAGTTCATATACTAATGAGTTGCCTAATAACTCAGCAGCTGTTAGGATATCTTTTTCTCAGGCTTCTATTGATTGTGAAGAAAAATTAGACAGTTGACAATCGGTCAGGCATGCGAGCCAGACAAGCTGGAATGTCAGGGGCGACATATCGGGATGTAATTTTGCATACAGATAGGAACACGGCTGTGTGAGTTTTCACTTTCAGGTTTAAAAGAACAAAACCGTGGGTTTTTCTAAAGACTGAAAATGTTCTAAAATGGGGCTGGCAAAGGAATGTTTTGTGGGAACAAGCAGGAAGAAAGAAAAATCAGGAGGGAAGCCATGGCGAGTAGAAGCGATGTCAGCGAGGAAGGTGTACTAGGTAATTCTAAGCCTGGAAAGGTAACACCGCTCCTTGGGCACGGCACTGAGTGGACAAATAACAGGAGGTGCCTGGGTTAACACCAGGGTCAGGAAAGAACAAAACCTCAAAGCTGCCTAAAGTCAGAGCAGCTGGGCATCTGGGAATTTGTTTGCATTCAGAAAAAGAAAGCAAGAGTCAGATAAAGCCAACATGAATGACCCAAGAAAATGTTAGGCAGTAATGGCCGGGTGTGGTGGCTCACGCCTGTAATCCCAGCACTTTGGGAGGCCGAGGCGGGCGGATCACAATGTCTGAAGATCAAGACCATCCTGGCTAATACGGTGAAACCCTGTCTCTACTAAAAATTCAAAAATTAGCCCGGTGTGGTGGCGGGCGCCTGTAGGCCCAGTTACTCGGCAGGCTGAGGCAGGAGAATGGTGTGAACCTGGGAGGCGGGGCTTGCAGTGAGACGAGATCACACCACTGCACTCCTGGGCGACAGAACAAGACTCTGAAAAAAAAAAAAAAAAAAAAAAAAAGGCGGTATTTCTTTACTGGTATCAGTTATACACCACACCAGTAGGATGGGATAAGGAATGCATGCCCAAAAATACACAGGTAAGTTTTTTCCCACTCTTTTGTTTTAAAATTTTTTAATGATTCCAATTCTTTCAGATATAGTTTGTTTATTTCTTTCTTTTTTTCTTTTTTGAGATGGAATCTCGCTCTGTCGCCCAGGCTGGAGCGCAGTGGTGCCATCTCGGCTCACTGCAGCCTCTGCCTCCTGGGTTCCAGAGATTCTCACACCTCAGCCTCTTGGGTAGCTGGGACTACAGGCACACGCCACCATGCCCGGCTACTTTTTCTGTTTTTGGTACAGACGGAATCTCGCCATATTGGCTGGGCGGTCTCGAACTGCTGACCTCAGGTGATCCATCTGCCTCGGCCTCCCAAAGTGCTGGGATTACAGATGTGAGTCACCTCACACGGCCGATAGTTTTTTTAAATACTCATTTTTGTGGCCAGGTGCAGTGGCTCACGCCTCAAAAAAAAAAAAAAATACTCATTTTTGGAGTTTGATCCTTGGTTCATGTGTCCTCGCTAAATATATAGAAGGAGAACTCTGGGTCTTAGAATTGAGCCTGAGGTCACAGTGGGCTACAAGCCTTCTGAACCAGAGGTGCAGACCTTTTTCTGACTCCCTATATAGAGCTGAGTCTCTAAACACACTTGCAGACAATGGGAAATATGGGCTTGGTGGCTTGTGCCTGTAATTCCAACACTTTGTGAGGCCCAGGTGGGAAGACTGTTTGAGGCCAGGAGTTTGAGGCCAGGAGTTTGAGACCAGCCTGGGCAACACAGAGAGACCCTGCCTCTACAAAAATAAAAAATAAAAAATAAATAAATAAAAAAAAAATCAGCCAGGTATGGTGGAACACATCTGTGGTCCCAGTTACTTGAGAGGCTGATGCATGAGGATTACCTGAGCCCAGGAGGTCAAGGCAGCAGTGAGCTATGATCATGCCACTGCATTGCAGCCTTGGTGACAGAGCAAGACCCTGTCTCGAAAAAAAAAATAAAGGAAGGCAGGAAGGAAGGAAGGAAGGAAGGAAAGAAGGAAGACATATTTTAGAATCAGGGTCTCCCACCTCAGCCTCTTGAGTAGCTGGGACTACAGGTATACGCCACTATTTCTAGTTAATTAATTTTTTTTGTAGAGACAGGTTCCTGCTGTGTTGCCCAGGCTGATCTCAAATTCCTGGCCTGAAGTGATTCTCCTAACTTGGCCTTTCAAAGTGCTGAGATTATATGTGTGAGCAATAGTTTTTTAAAAATTAATGAATTGATATGTAAATAAGTATTAATGAAATAAATCAGAAGACCAGTCTAGACTCCACATAGAGTGTGTCAATCACCAAGGATTGTGATTAATTTAATTTTGTGCCCAATGGCTCTAAAATAAGTTATTAAAAATTCAGTGTAGGCACAGCAAATTAAATGTTCGGATAGAGAATGAGGGATACTGGATACTGGTGCATTGTTTTTTTTTTTTTTTTTTTTTTTGAGACAGAGTCTTGCTGTGTACCTTGGCTGGAGTGCAGTGGTACAATCTTGGCTCACTGCAACTTCTGACTCCCAGTTTCAGGCTATTCTCCTGCCTCAGCCTCCCTAGTAGCTGGGATTACAGGCGCTTACCATCACACCCAACTAATTTTTGTGTTTTTGGTAGAGACAGGGTTTCACCGTGTTGGCCAGGCTGGTCTCAAACTCCTGACCTCAAGTGATCCACCTGCGTCGGCTCCCCAAGTGCTGGGATTAAAGGCATGAGCCACCATGCCTGGCCGGATACTGGTGTCTTGAAAGCTGTTTGTGTGAAAAACACCTGGGCATTTTTGTAGATCACGAGTTCATCTGAAGCCACGTTGTGCAAGCATTCAACTTCTTCGCTGAGTTGGAGTGCACCCAGTGGGAAAGTCAACTGCATGCAGCATCTCAATATAGGTCCAAAGACCAGGCTGACCTGCGCTGGGGTGTTCCATTTGCTGGAAGCAGATATAATTCAAAGGAATAAGTGAGAATTTTGGTCTGGAAATGGAGCCATAGGTCCCATCAGAGAGGAGCTGTAGTCCCATCAGAGCTTCAGGGGAGACTTTGAGGTCAGGAGCCGAGGGGATCAGGAGGTCTGGCAGCCGAGTGCAATAAGCTAAGATGTGGGCTCTAACAGAGCAAGCATACCAGGAGCTGGAACTCTCAGGGTGCTGGCTGCATGCTGAGGAGCAGGTAGGTGGGTTGCAAGAAAGCCATAAACCTGAGAAAACAGCTAGGGAAATCCTAGGTAGCATTAACAGCAGTCGCGCATTAGGGAAGAGTGTGATGTTCTCACTGCACTTTGCCCTTCTGCAATGCCATCTGAACCATAATGGGCAGCTTTAGACACTAAGTTCGTTTATTTATTTATTTATTTTGAGAGGGAGTATTGCTCTGTCGCCCAGGCTGGACTGCAATGGTGTGATCGGCTCACTGCAACCTCCGCCTCCCAGGTTCTCCCAGATTCTCCTGTCTCAGCCTCCTGAGTGGCTGGGACCAGAGGCGTGTGCCACTATGCCTGGCTAATTTTTGTATTTTTGGTAGAGATGAGTTTCACCATGTTGCCCAGGCTGGTCTCAGGTTATCTGACCTCAGGTTATCTGAGGCACCAAGTTTAGGCAGAGGTAAGATCAGAATTGGGGCTCTTGGGGAACAGTGAACTGGTGGTGGTCACCATATCCCAGTGACTAAGTTGTGACTTGTGAATTGACCAATTAGAGAGAGCCGAGGACAACAGGCCAGTGTCACAGATTCATGATTACCTGGCCGCAGTCATATTCAGAGGCCCTAGTAGGCAGCTTCCCAACGGCCTGGTGGTAGCTGGCAGAGACAGAATCATGGAGATCAGGGTTCAGGAGAAGGACTCTGGTATCTAGATGGAGGAGCAACACAGGGAGTTAAAAACAGCTGGAATTTTTGACACAGAACAAAGACAGGAATGGGGAATATGAGGCAGAAAGTGAGAGAAGACAGGGAAGCAGATATGGATCACAAGTATAAGGAGAATCCTGGGTCTTAGAACTGAGCCAGGGGTCATAGTGGGCCATAACACCCCTGAACTACAGGTGCAGACCATCTTCTGGATCCCTGTGTGGAACTGAGCCTCCAAACATAGTTGCAGACATTCAGAAATATCAACAATGGGTGCGAGGCCAGTCTATTGGTTTGATTCTTGCTGGAAAGGCTTCATTAAACTTGGCATGCTTTGATTTTATCTCTAATGTTTACTCATCCACATCTCCATGTCTCTGCATTTCTGGACTCTCTGCATTTCTATTCACGCCTACCTGTGAATTGGCTACTTATTTTCCGAACTACTCTCTTTCTTGTATTACCTGGCCAAATGAAGCCAGGAGCAACCAGCATACGTATTTTGTCTTCCAACTTATTTCTCAAGAGCTACAGGTCAGGCACAGTGGCTCACACCTGTAATCCCAGCAATTTGAGAGACCAAGGCTGGGGGGATCACTTGAGGTCAGGAGTTTGAGATCAGCCTGGCCAACCCATAGTGAAATCCTGTCTCTACTAAAAATACAAAAATGAGCTGGGTGTGGTGGCAGGTGCCTGTAATCCCAGCTACTCAGGAGACTGAGGCAGGAGAATCATTTTAACCTGGGAGGCAGAGGTTGCAGTGAGTCAAGATTGTGCCACTGCACTCCACCCTGGGTGGCAGAGCAGGATTCCATCTCAAAAAACAAAAAAGAAACTGTGTATTTTCTGGCATACAGCAGGTAACAGTTTTACCACCTACTGTAGCCTTCCATGACAAGGGTTGCCATTCTTCCAGCTTCTAATAATGGTTTCCTCATTGTAAGCCCCCTGAATCCTAAGCTAATATCACATACAGTTAGCCCTCTAACAGTGGAAAAGGAGGGTTGGAGACCTGACCCCTAACACAATTAAAAATCCACATATAACTTTTAACTCTCTAATCCACTTTTAAGTCTTCCAAAACTTGACTACTAATAGCCTACTGTTGATCTGAAACATTACCATAACATACACAGTTGATTAATACATATTTTGAATGTTATATGTATTAGATGCTGTATTCTTACAATAAAGTAAGATAGTAAAGGAAAGTATCATTAAAAAATATGCAGTGACTCACGCCTGTAATCCCAGCACTTTGGGAGGCTGAGGCAGGAGAATTGCTCGAGCCCAGGAGTTCGAGATCAGCCTGGGCAACAAAGTGAGACCTCATCTCTACAAAAAAAAAAAAAAAAAAATACATTAGCTGGGCAGAGTGGTTCACGCCTATAATTCAAGCACTTTGGGAGGCCAAGGAAGGAGAATCACTTGAACCTGTGAGGTTGAGGCTGCAGTGAGCCATGATTGCCCTAATGCACTCCAGCCTTGATGAAAGAGCAATACACTGTCTCAAAACAAACAAACAAACAAACAAACAAACAAAAAACTCAAATCTGAAAAGAATACATTGTACATTGTGTCGAGTTTCCAGATTAATGCTCAGGAGATCAAGGATATCTGATTCTGAACATGGTGGCTGAGCTAATTAAATGACCAATGAAGGTCTGTTCTCTGAGAAAGATAGTCAGAGATGTCATGGACAGTAGGTCTGATATACCATAGGACATTCTTATAGGCTTATTTTGTTCTAAGTTAACTTCTAACAATGAATTTCCAGTTTTAGAAACAAAAATCAAAAAACGAAAGAAAAAAACAAAAAAAGCAAAACAAAACAAAAATATTAATAAAGAAAAAGAAAGAAAGAAAAAAGAAAGTAAGGAAGGAAGGAAGAAAGAAAGAAAGAAAAAGAGAGAGAGGGAGGGAGGGAGGAAGGGAGAGAGAGAGAAAGAGAAAGGAAGAAAGAGAAAGAAAGAAAGAAAGAAAGAAAGAAAGAAAGAAAGAAAGAAAGAAAAGAAAGAAAGAAAGAGAGGGAGGAAGGAAGGGAGAGAGAGAAAGAGATAAAGGAAGGAAGAAGGAAAGAAAGTCAGAGAAAGAAAGAAAAGGGAGAGGGAGGGAGGGAAGAAAGGAAGGAAAGAAGGAAGGAAGGCAGGGAGAAAGAAAGAAAAAGAAAGAAAGAGAGAGAGAAAAAATGAAAGGAAGGAAGAAAGGAAAGAGAAAGAAAGAAAGAAAAAAGAGAAAGAAAGAAAAGGAGAAAGAAAGAAGAGAGGGAGGGAGGGAAGGAAAGAAGGAAGGAAGGAAGGAAGGAAAAAGTCATAAGGAAGAGAAAATACAAAATACATTTGCAGTTCATTAGGTGGGAGTGGATCATCATAAAGATCTTCATTTCATCCTCATTGCCTTCACATTCAGGAGACTGAGGAGGAGGATGAAGAGGAGGCGTTGGTCTTGCTATCCCAGGGGTGGTGGAGGTGGGAGAAAATCTATAGGTAAGTGGATGGGCATAGTTCAAATCTGCATTTTTCAAGGGTCAATTAAATTTGAAGTTTTTGTTATGGTAGAACCTCATTTTTAGGTACTAGCTTATGTTCAGTCAGAATAGATTTGAAGTAGCAAACAAATTCAAAATTTCCATGCATATTTACTTCCTGTGGATACTTCCTGAGTCCGCCAGTGGTGGGCTGGGCACTGGCTCTATATCCTCGCTCCCCACTCAAAGACTCAGCCTGAAGAAGGCTCCCTCTCCATGTCTCCATGTTTCCCAAGTTGAGGAAGAAAGGAATATGGTGAAATGCACCCTAGTTCTTTTTTTGAGATGGAGTCTCACTCTGTCGCCCAGGCTGGAGTGCAGTGGCGTGATCTCAGCTCACTGCAACCTCCACCTCCTGGGTTCAAGTGATTCTCCTGCCTCAGCCTCCTGAGTAGTTGGGATTATGGGTATGTGCCACCATGCCTGGCTAATTTGTATATTTTAGTAGAGAAGAAGTTTCACCATGTTGGCCAAGCTGGTCTCAAACTCCTGACTTCAGGTGATCCACCCACCTTGGCTTCTCAAAGTGCTGGAATTACAGGCATGAGCCACCATGCCCAGCCCCAGTTCTTCAAAAAATAAAATTTCTCTATGGAAATGACGTGTGATACTTCAGTGGATATTTCATTGACTTATCTATTCAGGAGGAATCCTATCGTAGTGTACCATGTACTTGGGAGACAGAGGGTAAGGAATATTTGAACAACACTAATGACCACCACAATAATAGTAGCTGTGTTTGTCTGTTCTCATGCTGCTAATAAAGACATACCTGAGACTGGGTAATTTATACAGGAAGGAGGTTTAATGGACTCACAGTTCCACATGGCTGGGACAGACTCACAATCATGGCGGAAATCAAAGGAGAAGCAAAGGCACATCTTACATGGCAGCAGGCAAGAGAGCATGTGCAGGGAAACTCCCATTGATAAAACCATCAGATCTCGTGAGATTTATTCACTAGCATGAGAACAGTATGGGGGAAACTGCACCCATGATTCCATTATCTCCATTTGGCCCCACTCTTGACATGTAGGGATTATTACAATTCAAAGTGAGATTTGGGTGAGGACACAACCAAACCATATCAATAGCTAATGTTTATCAATTGCTATACACTTTTAAAAAACAGTGGTCTATATGTATTAATGACTTTAATTCTCATAACCCACTGAATTAAGTACTAAGTACTGTAATGAATATGCTTTTTTTCATCAGAGACAGGGTCTTCCTCTATTACCGGCTGGAGTGCAGTGGTGCAATCCTGCAATCCTGCTCACTGCAGCCTCAACCTCCTGGGCTCAAGCGATCCTCCCACTTTAGCTTCCTGAGTAGTTGGAACCACAGGTGCATGCCACTCTATCCACCTAATTTTTCTTTTTAATTTTTGTAGAGATGGAGTCTCTCTATGTTGCCCAGGTTGGTCTTGAATTCCTGGGTTCAAGTGATCCTCTGGCCTTGGCCTCCAAAAGCGCTGGAATTATAGGTGTGATGCCACTGTGTCTGGCTAATGCACTTTTTTATTTTTAGAAAGAAAAAAAAAAACACAGGGGTCTATATTTATTAACAGGGGTCTATACATATTAACAAATTTAATTGTCATAACCCTCTGAGATAAGTACTACAATAAGCTTTTTAAAAATGTTTAATTTAATTTAATTTTAAATTCTGCAATACATGTGCAAGATGTGCAGGTTTGTTACATAGGTAAATGTGTGCCATGGTGGTTTGCTACATCTATCAACCCATCACCTAGGTATTAAACCCTGTATGCATTAGCTATTTATCATGATGCTCTCCCTCCCCCCATCACCCCCCGACAGACCCTGGTGTGTTTTGTTCCCTTCCCTGTGTCCATGTGCTCTCATTGTTCAGCTCTCACTTATAAGCAAGAACATGTGGTGTTGAGTTTTCTGTTCCTATGGTAGTTTGTTGAGGATAATGGCTTCTAGCTCCATCCATGTCCCTGCGAAAGACATGATCCCATTTATTTTATGGCTGCATAGTATTCCATGGTGTATTTGTACCACATTTTCTTTATCCAGTCTATCCTCAATGGGCATTTAGGTTGATTCTATGTCTTTACTATTGTGATTAGTGCTGCAATGAACATATGTGTGCATGTATCTTGGTAATAGAACGCTTTATATTCCTTTGAGTATATACCCAGTAATGGGATTGCTGGGTCAAATGGTATTTCTGCCTCCAGGTCTTTGAGGAATCGCCACATTGTCTTCTACAATCTTAATCCAGATTCTTAATCTGTATAATATTCTGCCTCTTAATGTGCTGCTGTTGATCTGAGGGCATAATTACTGTAACTTGCTTGGATGCCAAAATGTCAACTCCCTCTGCCTGCAGGTAAGAGATAAAGGACCCCAGCCATGGGCACTCAAGGAGAGCACCTTAGGGGTGGAGAGTCAGCTGAATGGACAAGAGAAAGCAACAATTGGGCAGCCTCCTCTGATCCAATGGGAGCCTTTCTCTGTTTATCAGAGAGCTCTGTGCCTTTTAACCGAGAATGTTTCTGAACCTGTGAGACTGAAGGCAGAGGCTGGCCCTGCTCATGAAGGTGAGGATGTCATTAATTTCAGAGGCTTGCCGCGGTGGCTCCCACACGACCAGGTAATGCCAGTGAGTCCCTGTGCAAGCATCAATGTGAGGACACCCCTTGATACTGCAGGACCTCCTCTGCCCTGCTTTGCCTGTGGTAATTCAGCTGCCTGACCTCTAAGGGAGCCTCCCCTCTCCTCCTCCAAGAAAGAGAATTGATTTTTCAAACATATATCCACATTTCTCCACCCAGGCAGATTCATTCTCTCTGTGAGCTATACATCATGCTTTCAAAGTCAAGCACTGCATCCTGCCACAGGCAATCCTGAGGATTGTAGAACTCTCTATTTCTTCTCTTTCTGACATATCCAAAATGTCAAGATGCAAGGGAGTCATTTATTTATTTAACTGAAGCTTGGCTGGGAAGGGCACATATATCAGATGGGTCTAGCATCTCTGTTAGCAGCTCAGGACCCCAAGATATATAGCCTCAGGGTTCTTTGTTAAGGACAACCAAGTTCAAATCGGGGTTCCCTGGAACTCCTGGGTGGACTTTTGCAGAGTACCTCCTATTCTCACCACCATTAATATTAATCAATGCATTGCATTAATTATTATTAATGCAATTAATAAATAATAACATTGCATCCTATACTTATAGAGAGCAGGCCTCGAATTTTGCATCACCAAAAAAGGTGCTAGATGCCATAAATGTACCTTGCTTCTTTCCCCCTAACTTTCTAATGAGGAAAAAAAGGATGAAAAGAGCTACACAGATCACAAACGAATACCTTGATGAACTGTCGCAAACTGAGCATGTATTTAATCAGCACCCCGATCAAGAAACAGAACATTACCAGCACCCCAGAAATTCCCTTTCATGTCCCCCCTGCAAGTGTTCTCTATCAAATGTAACCATTATCCCGACTTTTAATAGAATGACCCTGTTGTTTTAAGTCTTAACAACCTTGCCCCATGCCACTTCTATTTATTTTCCCAAGATGCACTCCCCACATGATAGTCCTTAGATGATGAGCTTGGTTTTCTTCTCTAGCTCACAAAACTATCACAAAAAACACACTCTCCTTTGGTTACCCATCACAGGGGCCCGGGGGCCCAGAGATTTTCTGAGATTTGGATGATGTGTTAATTTGGCCCCCGTGAGAAGCAAATACCAGGATGGATGGAAGTAGACATCCAAGAAATTTACTGGCTGGGCACCGGGGCTCATGCCTTTAATCCCAGCACTTTGGGAGGTTGAGGTGGGAGGATTGCTTGAAGCCAGGAGATCAAAACCAGCCCAGGCAACATAGCAAGGCCCTATCACTACAAGAAATTTAAAAAATAAAATTCACAGGGCACTGTGGTGCCTGCCTGTAATCCCAGATCCTCAGGGGGCTGAGATAGGAGGATCGCTTGAGCCCAGGAGTTTAAGGCTGCAGTGAGCCATGATCACACCACTGTACTCTATTTTGGGTGACAAAGCAAGACCCCTTCTCTAAAACAAACAAACAGACAAACAAACACACACACACACAAAACCCCAGAAATTGGTTGAGAGAAATAGTTGCAAAGGATAAAGGTGAGAGTGAGCAGAGATAGGCCAGGGGAGCCTTCAGACCACAATGCTGGTCTGGCACCCATGAAAGAAAAGAGGGAAGGAAGGGAGATTTAATGGGAGAAGCCTTAGGCTACAGGCAGGTGACATTAGAAAAAACATGCTTCGTCAGGCACGAATGGCCTGGCTTGAGTAACCTGGCTCTTCTCAGTTATTGGCTGGGCGTATCCTGGAAAGAGTGTGGCTTTAGAGCAAATACTGCAGAGGTCCTGAAGGTTAGGATGCTGGATCTCTTCCCAGCAGGTTCTCAAAAGGGGAGATCTGGGTGGTGCACCTCCAAGACCATCCATGGTGGCGTCTTCTCTGGTGATGCACACTGTCTTCTTCCTCTGTCCAGCAGTTCTTTATCTGGTTTCCTTGTTTGTTTGTTTGTTTTAAAGGGATGGAGTCCTGCTCTGTTGCCCAGGCTGGAGTGCAGTGGTGCCATTATAGCTCACTGCAGCCTCCAACTCGTAGGCTCAAACGATCCTCCTGCCTCAGCCTCCTGAGTAACTGAGACTCAGGCATGTACCACCACACCTGGCTAGTTTTTAAAATTTTTGTAGAGATGGGATCTTGTTATGTTGCCCAGGCTGATCTCAATTCCTAACTTCAAGTGATCTTCTTGCCTTGGCATCCCAAAGATCTTGGATTACAGGCATGAACCATCAGACTTGGCCTGTTCAGCAGTTATATTGAAAGGATGTCTCTTTGTCTTTGCCATGGCCAGAGAGTGGACTGTCAAACCGACCTACATTTGAGTTGTTCCTAGTTCCTTTATTTTCTAGTGGGATGCTCACACTTCTCTGAGCCACAGTTTCCTCATCTGTAAAATGGGGGAAATCATTCTTACCTCGTGAGCTTGTTATTAGTATCATATGGGATTATTTCCAGTAAGACACAGTCTGGGATACAGAGTAAGCACTCCATAAAGACCCCTTCCCTTGTGAAATTTCTCTTCCTCTTCATCAGGGTGTAGAGTCCACACCCCCAACTTAGGCCTCTAGGCAGAGGCACATTCTGCAGTGATAGGTCTTATGCTTAGAGGTTTCCGGCAGCAGGTTCATTACACCCCACTTAAGCCATGGACCCCTTTCCAATCTGGTGAACCCTGAGAACCCCTCTCAGAATACTATTTCTAAAGAATAAAATAAAATTACTCAGATTAAAGGAGAAACCAATTACGTTTAAATTATGTATCACAACAGTACAAAAACAAATTTATGATTCAATCATAGGTATATTTCTTTATTGACACATTAGGTAGCAAGTTGGAACTGCAGATGTAGTAATGATTCCAATTATTGGAAGTCGTGGTGAGCATAACCGATATTTTGTGGCATCTGCACCAGTGTGATGCGATTGATATAAAAATATATGTGATTTCTATTACGAGCAGTCTCAGATACTGCAAATTCTATGCCAGTTTGCTATCTGCATTGATCATTAAAGGAAATGCTGTATTTCAGTTAAAGGTAAGAGGAAATTAAGGATGTATATTATTTTCTCCGTCACATTTGTGATTGCAAACCTAGGTAAGGACTTCCTACCTTAAATGAATGACACCTATTCATTCACTTTGGAGCACTGAATTCCCAGAAGTTAGGGATACCCCCAGGTATCTTCATTCAGAACCTCTCAATGGCCTTTCCCAATGACACATGTAGAAATGGGTCTGCAGTGACTTTGATACATCGGTCCCAGTCCAATGCCCTGTCTCAGTGATGTGGGCATGTCATTCTGTCCCTTCAAGTTGGTGGGAACAAAGGAACCCTGCATTAACAAACAGGTTAATAATGGTCTCAAAAAGAGTTGTCAAGAATTAAATGAATTGCTACCTATAGAGCATAGAGAATAACGCCTGGCTCATTACTCCATGGGTAATTCTAGTGCCCCAAATAGCTTCCCATTTGTCGTTAGAATGTAGCTCTCACCTTCATTCGTTTTTCCCCTCCTCTTTTTTCTCTCTTTCATTCAACAAATGCAGCATGTTCTCTGCATCATTCTAACTCCACCAAAAGTTCTAAATCAGGACCACGTTTAGAATCTACCCAGTGGCGCTAGTGTGAGTTCAGAGGTGTATCTACCCCAACCATATCTCCCTACTTGATTTTAAGACATTCAAGAATGCTATAATGAGGACAAGTTTTCAGCCCGGTGTGAAATGCAATACTAAAAGCTGATCACATTTGACAGAAACCTATTGTTTTGTGTCAAAGACAGTGTACTAGGTGCATTTCATGTGTTTTATTGCTTAATCTTTTGTTTTCAACAGAATTTTATTTAATAGTTTATAACAGCAATAGGAGAAATTTTTTTTTTTTGAGACGGAGTCTCACTCTTGCCCAGGCTGGAGTGCAGTGGCGCAATCTCGACTCACTTGAAACCTCCCTCTCCTGGGTTCACATGATTCTTCTGCCTCAGCCTCTCTTAAGTAGCTGAGATTACAGGCACGTGGCACCAGGCCCAGCGAATTTTAGTAGAGATAGGGTTTCACCACATTGGCCAGGCTGGTCTTGAACTCCTGACCTCAGGTGATCTGCCAGCCTCAGCCTCCCAAAGTGCTGGGATTACAGATGTGAGCCACTGTGCCCGGCCTGGGAATTGTTTTTTAGAACAGTTAACAACTTACTTTATTTTTAACTTTAATTTTAACTTCAGAGGTGCACGTGCAGGTTTGTTGCACAGGTAAACTTGTGTCATGGGGGTTTGTTGTATAGACTATTTCATCACCCAGGTATTAAGCCTGGTAGCCATTAGTTATTTTTCCTGATCTTAACAACTCCATGAGAAATCAATCACCTTTTCTAACATTTCAAAGAACAAACTAGAATCCTAGTGGTTTTCTCTAAGTAACATATCTAAGATATGAATTTGAAAAACAGCTCTACCTTTTTCCAAATCCTCAAAAAGGACATATCAGACCCCCTTCACAAGGGTCCCTTCATTTGGTTCAGGTATGAGAGACTGACATCACAGAAGTGGGGAAGTCAGTAGGGCACTGAGCATATTGGTTTCATAGAGAGATGATCTGCATTTAAATTCTCCATTTTCCACTTACCAACTGTGTGGCCTTGGAGGAGTTACATAATTTCTCTGTGCCTTTGTTTCCCCACCTACAAACAGGTTAATAATGGTCTCATAAGGAGGTGACAAGAAGTAAATGAACTGGGGGACAGGGACGGTGACTCACGCCTGTAATCCCAGGACTTTGCGAGGCCGAGGTGGGTGGATCACCTGAAGTCAGGAGTTCAAGACCAGCCTGGCCAATGTGGTGAAACTCCATCTCTACCAAAAGTACAAAAATTAGCTGGCCATGGTGGTACAATCTTGTAGTCCCAGCTACTTGGGAGGCTGAGACAGGAGAATTGCTCGAACCCGGGAGGCAGAGGTTTCAAGTGAGCCGAGATCACACCACAGCACTCCAGCCTGGGTGACAGAGCGAGATTCCGTCTCAAAAAATAAAAGGAAAAAGAATTAAATAGATTGATACCCATAGTGCATAGAGAACAATGCCTGGCTCACTGAATATGTTCACTAAATGCCAGTTATTATTATCTTTGTGAAAAAAATCTGACTGTGGCAGATGCATGAATAAAACTTCCGATGATCTTCTTTTGAATTCTAAACTCTTTTTTTTTTTTTTCTTTGAGATGGAGTCTCGCTCTGTTGCCAAAGCTGGAGTGCAGTGGCATAATCTCAGCTCACTGCGACCTCCCCCTCCCAAGTTCCAGCGATTCTCCTGCCTCAGCCTCCTGAGTAGCTGGGACTACAGGCACGTGCCACCACGCCTGGCTAATTTGTTTTGTATTTTTAGTAGAGACAAGGTTTCACCGTTTTAGTCAGGATGGTTTTGATCTCCTGATCTCGTGATCTGCCTGCCTGGGCCTCCCAAAGTGCTGGGATTACAGGCGTGAGCCACCACGCCTGGCCTCAAATTCTAAACTGTTATAGTGAGCAAAGCACTTCACAGTCTGGTCTCTGCTGACCACTTCAGCCTGAAATTGTACCTGTCTCTGACTTTTTAAAAAATTCATGTTGAGGCACCCAAACTACTGGTGGACATTCCCATGACCATACATTTTGGTCTCTTCAGGCCTCACTCATCACATTCTTTTATTTTATTGCTATGAACTTGTTCTTGCCTTTCTTCACCTGATTAACTTCCTGTGGTGCTGTAAGGCTCAGCTCAGGGGTCTTCTTGAGAAAATCCTGCATAAGTCCTCAGGCTGACAGGGATTTCCTCTCTGTATTCTCACCCTATCATGCTCATCAGTAGACTTAGCCTGTCACACCAATGCTGAGTGTAACTTAGCCTATCACACTCATATTGAATGTAGACTTAGCCTATCACACTAACCCTAAGCATAGACAGCCTATCACAGTAAGACTAAGCATACACTTAGCCTATCACACCAACACTGAGCATAGACTTAGCCTATCACACCAATCCTGAGTGTAGACTTAGCTCATCCTATCACACCAACCCTGAGTGCAGACTTAGCCTTATCACATCGATACTGAGTGCAGACTTAGCCTATCACACCGACACTGAGTGCAGACTTAGCCTATCACACCAACACTGAGTGCAGACTTAGTCTATCACACCAACACTGAATATAGACTCAGCCTATCACACCAACCCTGAGTGCAGACTTAGCCTATCACACCAACAATGAGTACAGACTTAGCCTATCACACTGAGTGTAGACTCAGTCTATCACACCAATGCTGAGTGTAGACTTAATCCATCGCAAGAACATTGAGTGTCTATTTACTGACGTGACATAGATAAAGTTCTATCTCATCTCCAGGTGAAAATTCTTGAGGGTGATAAACTATTTTTGTCTTACTGAGAGATCCCTCCTCTCAACCTATCTTACTAGGCCACAGAAGAGAGAGCAGGGGTCTTCTCTGCCTCCCGCTGAGAGTGGTGGTGGTATAGTAAGCGCTCTTCACCAGCCTATTAATTTCTCCCCTGGGAGGGAAGAAGAGTAGCTGATCTGATCGCTGAATTCCAATATCTACTTTTCCCCACTGGGAGTGGTTCCAAGGATGAATTGAGAAAGTGGTAGTACCACTAGAATTGTGGGATTCTAGCCCACAATTATTGTGGTCAGAGCCAATGTACTTAGTGTTTAGTAGGAGAAATCAAATACGAAAATGATTGAGTACAATAAAAAGTTGTAAGTGTGTGTAAGGAGTTCATGTGACCCTAGCTGCTTGAACTGAGCTTGAATGAGGAGTAGGTGAATGGAGGTGGATAAGTCATTCCTGGCAGAAGAAAGCATGTTAAAAGCAAAAGCTCAAGGGGAAGACATTCTGTGTGGTAGGAATGTGGTGTGGGTGTCATGGGTGGTCATGATGGATGGTTGGGTTGGAGAGGTAGATAATATCTTTCCAAAAAAAAAAAAAAATCTTGCAAATATTTGTGAGAAGGAAAGCAACTTGCCCAAGAGAAACTTTTATAATATATTTCTACCCAGTGCTCCACTGGAATTCGGTGCGGATTTTTTTTTTTTTTTTTTTTTTAGAAAGGGTCTCGCTCTGTCACCTAAGCTGGAGTGCAGTGGCACAATCTCAGCTCACTGCAACCTCCACCTCCTGGGTTCAGACAATTCCCCTGCCTCAGGCTCTCTCCCAAGTAGCTGAGATTACAGGTGCCCATCACCATGCCAGGCTAATATTTGTATTTTTAGTGGAGACGGGGTTTCACCATGTTGGCCAGGCTGGTGGCGAACTCCTGACCTCCACCCACCTTGGCTTCCCAAAGTGCTGGGATTACAGACATGAGCCACCGCACCTGGCCCACACCCAGCTAATTTTTGTATTTTTCGTAGAGACAGGCTTTCACCATGTTGCCCAGGCTGGTCGCGAACTCCTGACCTCAGATGATCCACTCACCTCAGCCTACTAAAGTGCTGCGATTATAGGCATGAGCCATCACGCCCAGCCAAATTTTAAAATTTTTGTAGAGATGTGATCTTGCTATGTAACTCCTGAGCTCCAGTGATCCTCCTGCCTTGGCCTCCCAAAAGTGCTAGGATTACAAGCACAAGTCATCATGCCCAGCTTGGGATCATTTTTTATTGCACACAGAGAATTCAGCATCCTGGCTCCTGTCCTAAATTCCATAGTGGCCTCTGTCATTGTAATGCCCCACCTCTTCCACTTGCCTCCCTTGGGGTGGAGACAGGCTCTGACTGGTTGCAACCTGTGGCTCTTAAGTTCACAGTTCTCAAACTTGAGTGTGGTATCAGAATCACCAGGGAGGCTTGTTGAAACACACTTCGCTGGACCATAGCACTTGAGTTTTTGATGTGG
Source organism: Piliocolobus tephrosceles (assembly GCF_002776525.5). Classification (NCBI taxonomy): domain Eukaryota; kingdom Metazoa; phylum Chordata; class Mammalia; order Primates; family Cercopithecidae; genus Piliocolobus; species Piliocolobus tephrosceles. Next base: position 16,294,186 of record NC_045441.1, on the reverse strand, counting down.
TAGATCTGAGATAGAGCCTGAGAATTTACATTTCTTTTTGTTTGTTTGTTTGTTTTGACACAGTCTCACTCTGTCATCCAGGCTGGAGTGCAGTGGTGTGATCTCAGCTCACTGCAACTTCTGCTCCCGGGTTCAAGTGATTCTCCTGCCTCCCGAGTAGCTGGGATTACAGGAGTGCGCCACCATACCTGGCTAATTTTTGTATTTTTAGTAGAGACGGAGTTTCGCTGTGTTGCCCAGGCTGGTCTTGAACTCCTGGCCTCAAGTGATCCGCCCACCTCGGCCTCCCAAAGTGCTGGGATTACAGGTGTGAGCCACTGCGCTGGGCCGAAAATTTGCATTTCTAGTAAGTTCCAGGGGATGCTGATGCCGCTGGTCTGGGGATCATGTTTTGAGAACCTGGTCTGGTTTCATTATTATCTGGGCTCCCTGAGATGTAGGGAAACCTCTCTACCTTGGGCAGGACTTGGGCCCCTCCCTGTGAAAAACTTCCCCAAATGCTTCAATGACTTCATGGGACCGAGCTGTTCACCAGACTCTGCTGGGGTCCCAGGAGCTGCTGCTGGTGATGCTCCTCTTTCTCACGTCATGCGTGGCTGCATTTTCTGCATTCTTTGGCCCTTTCTTTTTAGCACTCAGATGAAGAGCAATTGCCGCTTCGCTCTGCACTTCTCCGTGCGCAATTCATCTCCCCTATTTTGTTTCTGACGTCTTCAGTAATCTGACTCTGACAGTGCTCAAGGATGTGGCAATCACAGCCCACGGGAACAGGAACAGCGCTTGATGAGGGGAGGTCGATTTGCAGTGTGCTCAGAGCACTCGAGATCCTGGGCTTGACTCTGAAATGGCACTAGAAAGAAGAGATGTCATCATTGCCTCCTAACTGCCTTCCTCTCCTCTCTTTTGGACCAACTGACTGTCTGTAGGTAACTCAAAAACGAGGAGCTAGAGGAAACTCACTGACCAAATTGTCCCTTTCATGTCTTTTTCTTTTTTTTTCTTTTTTTTCAGAGGGAGTCTGGCTTTGTCGTCCAGACTGGAGTGCAGTGGCCCAATCTCGGCTCACTGCAACCTCTGCCTCCCAGGTTCAAGTGATTCTCCTGCCTCAGCCTCGTGAGTTCCTGGGATTACAAGCACAAACCACCATGCCTGGGTAACTTTTTGTATTTTTAGTAGAGACGGGGTTTTGTCAGGTTGGCCAGGCTGGTCTCGAATTCCTGACCTCAAGTGATCCGCCCACCTCGGCCTCCCAAAGTGCTGGGGTTACAGGCATGAGCAGAAATGGTAGAAAGCATGAACTTAGAGCCAGTGAGAGTAACTATTTGGATCTGGCTAAACTCAAAACGATTAACCAAATGGAACTGTTAGCTCAGGGCCCCTAGCTAGCATCAGCTGAGCCAGCTGAGCTGATTCTAATGTCCTTAAGGCTTTTTTGTGTTTTTTTTTTTGTTTGTTTTTTGGTTTTTTGAGACGGAGTCTTGCTCTGTTGCCCTGGCTGGAGTGCAGTGGCCAGATCTCAGCTCACTGCAAGCTCCATCTCCCAGGTTCACGCCATTCTCCTGCCTCAGCCTCCTGAGTAGCTGGGACTACAGGCAGCTGCCACCATAACCACACCCGGCTAATTTTTGTATTTTTTTTTAGTAGAGACAGGGTTTCACGATGTTAGCCAGGATGGTCTCAATCTCCTGACCTCATGATCTGCCCGCCTCTACTTCCCAAAGTGCTGGGATTACAGGTGTAAGCCACTGCCCCCGCCCTGATGTCCTTAACTTTGAAGGTCTATGTGCATTCATCTCCTTTACAACAGTAATGGCCCCCATTAACTGAGCACAGACTTTGTGGTAGGCAGCTGCTAAGGCCTGATGGGCCAACATGATGGCAGGAATGCTATGAGGTTGGTGATAGTATGTACCCATTTGACAGCGGATAAAACAGAGAGGAAGAGATGAGGCAGCTGGGATTCAGATTTTGCTCTAATTCCAAAAAGTTCATGTTCCTAAGTCAGAATTAGCAGACAGTGTAGACGCTTTTATTTTCTTAGTGAAAATGGTCCTTTATTTTCTTCCAATTATGAGTTTTTAAAGGGAGCTGGGGGTGATGGCTCATGCCTGTAATCCTAGCACTTTGGGAGGCTGAGGCAAGATCGCTTGAGGTCAAAGAGTTCAAGACCAGCCTGGCCAACATAGTGGAACCCTATATCTACTAAAAGATATAGGAACCCAATATCTACTAAAAATTAGCCAGGCGGGTGGCGCATGCCTGTAATCTCAGGCTACTCAGGAGGCTGAGGCAGGAGAATCACTTGAACCTGGGAGACGGAGGTTGCAGTGAGCTGAGATCGCACCACTGCACTCCAGCCTGGGCAACAGAGCAAGACTCCATCTCAAAAAAGAAAAAAAGAGGTAAGTGGACAATTTGGTTGTGCGTGCGTGCATGCATATGTGTGTGTGTCTGTGAGAGAGAGAGAGAGAGAGAGCGAGAGACAGGGAAAAATAGAGAAAGGGTGTGAGAAGTGAGAGATGAAGGTAGTGAGAGAAATGTATTAAGCTTATTACAACTGAATACAATGACATGTGGGAAGGATTATTGTATGTTAGACTTTGGCAATGGTAAAACAAATATATCTAGATTAGGATAAAAGTGATTTCAATTTTAATGCTTCTTTTTACAAGGTCTTGTCATGAGGTTCCAAAGTAAATCTCGTAAGATGTAGAGAAAGTAACAACAATAATAACAAAAATCAGATAGAAGCCCACGGTACTATTTAAAGTGGGTTGTATGGAATTGTCTGCATAGCACCCCCTCTCCTCTGGGAAGCCCTCCTCACTGGCCCCACCATTCCCATAAGACATCCCAGATAGCTACTACATTCCTTTCCTCTTGCTGTGTGACAAATTGTCACAACCTTATGGGCTTAAAACAACATCCATCCATGATCTTGTGGCATCTCAGGTCAGAAGTCTGGGTGGGCTTGATTGAATTCTCTGCTTGGGGTTTCACAAGGCTAAAATCAAAATGTTAGCCAGGCTGGGCTCTCCCATGGAAAGTCGAAGAAGAATCGACTGCCAAGCTTATTCAGGTTGCTGGCAGAAATTTAGTTCCCCGTGGTTGTAGGACTGTAGTCAGTTCCTGTCTCCTTGCTGTCTGCTGGCTGGGGGTCACTCTCCACTTCTAGAGGTGAGCTCTGGGCCTTGCATGTGGTTTCTCTCCATTTTCTTTTTTTTTGAGACGGAGTCTTGCTCTGTCGCCCAGGCTGGAGTGCAGTGGCCGGATCTCAGCTCACTGCAAGCTCCGCCTCCCGGGTTTACGCCATTCTCCTGCCTCAGCCTCCCGAGTAGATGGGACTACAAGTGCCCGCCAACTCGCCCAGCTGGTTTTTTGTATTTTTTTTTAGTAGAGACGGGGTTTCACCGTGTTAGCCAGGATGGTCTTGATCTCCTGACCTCATGATCCGCCCGTCTCGGCCTCCCAAAGTGCTGGAATTACAGGCTTGAGCCACCGCGCCAGGCCTCTCTCCATTTTCAAAAACAACACCAGCACATGGAGTCCTTCTCCTGCTCTGAATCTCTCTGATGCCTCCTTCTGCTACAAACCAGATAAAGTTCCCTGCTTTTAAGGGCTCACCTGATGGGGTCAGGCCTACTTGATCCTGTTTTAGGTTAACTGACTTGAGACTTTAATGACATCTGCAAAATTCCTTCATAGTCCCTAGATGAACATTTGAGTTAATAATCAAGGGTCAGGATCTTGGGGGTGTCATTTTTAGAATTCTACCCACTGCAGCTACCTTCTTCTGAAATGACTACATCTTTCTGGTCATACGTGGTCAGCCTAGGGACAAACACCTGACTCAAATCTGGGCCAATTTGTTTTTTTCCTGAAAGATTTAAGAGTAAGTAGCTCTGGGCCGGGTGCTGTGGTTCACGCCTGTAATCCCAGCACTTTGGGAGGCTGAGTCAGGTGGATCACGAGGTCAGGAGATCGAGACCATCCTGGCTAACATGGTGAAACCCCGTCTCTACTAAAAATACAAAAAAAAAAAAAAAAAAAAATTAGCCTGGCGTGGTGGTGGGCGCTGTAGTCCCAGGTACTCGGGAGGCTGAGGCAGGAGAATAGCGTGAGTCCAGGAGGTGGAGCTTGCAGTGAGCCAAGATCCCACCACTTCGCTCCAACCTTGGCGACAGAGCGAGACACCGTCTCAAAAGAAAAAAAAAAAAAAAAAGCAAGTCACTCTGGCCAGGTGTGGTGGCTCATGCCTGTAATCCCAGCACTTTGGGAGTTTGAGGTGGGTGGATCACGAGGTCAAGAGATTGAGACCAGCCTGGTCAACATGGTGAAACCCCGTCTCCACTATAAAATACAAAAATTATCTGGGCGTGGTGGTGGGCGCTTGTCATCCCAGCTACTTGGGAGGCTGAGGCAGGAGAATGGCTTGAATTTGAGAGGCAGAGGTTGCAGTGAGCCGAGATCGCACCACTGGACTTCAGCCTGGTGACAGAGCGAGACTCTGTTTCAAAAAAATAAAATAACGTTTAATAAAAGTAAGTCACTCTGCCTTGGGAACTTGTGAGAGGTTCCCCATCTTCTCTTCCCTTCCCTTCCCTTCCCTGCCCTGCCCTCCCTCCCATCTAAGTATGTTCTTAGATATCTTCAAATATGAGACTTAGGGTAACATCTGCTTGATAATCCTGTTCACAAAATTTCCCTAGAACTTATTGTTTCTTCTTTCAGAAGGTTCTTTAAGAGGCAAGATATATTTGGGGAGAGCATGAGTTCCTCATGGGACACGTAGGGGCAAGTTTCCACGGGACAGGTGAAAATGTGGGTCTGAAACTTAGGGGAAAGGAGGAAGCTGGACATCGCTTTGGGGCTTCCTAGGAACTGGGGAATGGTGGACAAATTTGTCATCTCGGTGACAAATGACGTTCAAGGTGGGGGAGGGGATTAGAGCAGAGGTCACCCGAGCTCTGGAGGACCCCAGCATGATGTCTGCATGCCTGGAGTGAGCAGGGTAGAGGGAGGAAGGAAGGGACTGAGAAAGCAGAAGGAAGAAGAGAGAAGATGCTTCTGTACTGAGGTCTGAAAAATAGTTGCGTAATGTATTTTGCCTTGACCAGTCCTTTGCCTCTTTTCCGCAGACCCATAGATGCATTTTTTTCTCTCCTTTGAATTTGGTAAAATGCACAAAAAACTTACCATCTTTTATTTTTAATTTTTTTAGAGACAGGGTCTGGTGCTGTTGCCCAGACTGCAGTGCAGTGGCATGATCATGGCTCGCTGCATCCTCAAACTCTGGGGCTCAAGTGATCCTTCCACCTCAGCCTCCTGAAGCACTGGGACTATAGGCAAAGGCCACTACACCTGGCTAATTTAATTTTTTTGTTGTAGGGATGGAGTCTTGCTATGTTGCCCAGGCTAGTCTTGAACTCCTGGCCTCAGGAGGATCCCAAAGCACTGGGATTACAGACATGAACCACCACTACCTGGCCAAAATATGCCATCTTAATTTTTTTTTTTTTTTTTTTTGAGATGGAGTCTCGCTCTGTCACCCAGCCTGGAGTGCAATGGCATGATCTCAGCTCACTGCAACCTCTGCCTCCCGGTTCAAGCTATCCTCCTGCTTCAGCCTCTTGAGCAGCTGGGATTACAGGCACCCACCACTGCACCTGGCTAATTTTTGTATTTTTAGTAGAGATTTCACCATGTTGGCCAGGTTGGTTTTGAACTCCTGACCTCAGGTGATCTGCCGACTTTGGCCTCCCAAAGTGCTGGGATTGCAGACATGAGCCACTGTGCTCCCCCACCATCTTAATTTTTAAGCATGCAGTGCAGAGACGTTAAGTACATTTACATTGTTGTGCATCCATCCCCACCATCCATCTCTAGAAGTGCTTGTATCATGCAAAGCGAAACTACTCATTAAACAATAACTCCCCATTCCATTTTCTCCCCAGTCCCTGGCAATCACCATTCTACTTTCTGTTTCTGTGTACCCTATGAACTCTGCGTACCCTGTGTACTCTATGTACTACTCTAAGAACCCCATATTAGTGGAATCATATAGTTAAGATTTATATTTTTCTCATAACTGGCTTATTCCAGTTAGTATAATATCTTCGAGGTTCACGCATATGTCAGAATTCCCATCATTGTTAAGACTAAACAATATTCCATTGTCTGTTACATTTTGTTTGATCCATTCATCCATTGATGGACCCTTGGGTGGCTTCCAACTTTTCCACCTTGGCTCTCGTGGATCATGCTGCTACAAATGTGGTCATGTAAATAGGTATATAAAGGTCTCTTTGGCCCAGTACGGTGGCTCACGCCTGTAATCCCAGCACTTTGGGAGGCCAAGGTGGGCGAATCACTTGAGGTCAGGAGTTCGAGACCAGCCTGGCCAACATGGTGAAATCCCGTCTCTACTAAAAATACAAAGATTAGCCAGGTGCAGTCGTGGGTGCCTATAATCCCAGCTACTGGGGAGACTGAGGCAGGAGAATCGCTTAAACCCAGGAGGCAGCGGTTGCAGTGAACTGAGATACGCCACTACTCCAGCCTGGGCAATAGAGTGAGACTTAGTCTCAAAAAAAACAAAACAAACAAACAAAAAAACAATAAAACCCGGGCACGGTGGCTCATGCCTGTAATCCCAGCACTATGGGAGGCCAAGGCGGGTGGATCACAAGGTCAGCAGTTTGAGACCACCCTGGCTAACATGGTGAAACCCCGTCTCTATTAAAAATACAAAAAGTTAGCCGGGCGTGGTGGCGGGCGCATGTAGTCCCAGCTACTCGGGAGGCTGAGGCAGGAGAATGGCGTGAACCTGGGAGGCAGAGGTTGCAGTGAGCTGAGATCGCGCCACTGCACTCCAGCCTGGGCGACAGAGTGGCACTCCAGCCTGGGCGACAGAGTGAGACTCCATCTCAAAAAAAAAAAAAAAAGTCTCTTTGACCCCCTGCTCTCAGTTCTTTTGGGTGAATACCCAGAAGTGGAATAATTGCTGGATCACATGAAAATTCTATTTTTAAGTTTTGGAGGATCCACCATATTGTTTTCCATAGCAGCTGCACTGTTTTACGTTCCCATAAACAGTGCACAAGTGTTGCAATTTCTCCAAATCCTTGTTATTTTACTTATTGTTTTGTTAGAAGCCATCCTAATGGGTGTGAGGTGGTTCAGACATGCTTTGTGAATGAGCGTTAGTTTGTGCTACTGTTTTGCATGATCATGCATTGTGTGTCCTGGCCCTGGGTAACAAGAAGCCTCTAGAAATTCTGTGGGGGCATCTCAGAGACCCAAGTCCCAAGGGTGGTAATGAACATGTTTGATCACAGTGAGAAGGAAGGTGAGGCTTTGGTGAATGTTCTTAGATATTTTCAAATGTGAGACTTAGGACAATATCTGCTTGATAATCCTGTTCACAAATTTTCCTGGAACTTATCTTTTCTTCTTTCAGAAGGTTAAGAGGGAAGATGAAAAGGGAATAAACCTGTAATTGACGATTCAGCGTAAATATAAACCCTGACTATGCTAGACATATGGTACATTATTTTCTTTGCTGAATTCATTCCCACCAGGACAACGGCAATACCTGGAAAAAAGAAAATCTACTTCTCATGGGGCTCTGACAGCTTGGTGAAGGTTTTTATAGACTAACAAGGTGTTGATGATTCAAGTTCGATGTGTTATCTATCTGCTTAACTTTTTTTCTGCATTTACAGCATTTCCAAAAATACATTTCCTAAATTATCCACCCGTACTTTCGGTAAAAGACTATAAGATCATTTAAAATTCCAGGATGCAGGTTGTCTTACATCTGTCCCAGATACCATTTCTGATGGAGAATAATTGCTCACATCTTTGAGCAGAGTGGGGAGGTAGGGATGGTTCAATAACACTTTCTAGTTCTTTTCAGAAGAACTTAAAAAAGAAAGGCAGAGATGGGAAATAGGCAAAAATTCCCCCATCCTGACATTTAACCATAGAAATGTGGGGTGGGAGGGCTCAAATGCAATTAATTGAAAAGTTCATGCATTCATGCATTCCCACATTTAGAATGCAAGGATCGCCAGCAATGCCATTCTGATTTGTCAATTTTCCAGTTCCTGACAAAAGGTAGGCTTGTTGGAAACCACTGAGATCCTAAGGAGATGGTCTGAGAAACACTGTACTAACTGCACATTTTTTGATGCTCCATTCCAGTATCAAGTGAGGTCCCCAGCAATCTGTACACTTGGCCTCTCTTCCTCTGGATTCATGCAGAGATGCCAGCAATTTAACATTATGTTTTTGGCTTTTATTGGAGGCATGAAATAAGAACTGGCCAGAAGGAGAACATTACTGCTTTTTAAAAATCTTTTTATTTTTTTGCAAAGCAATGTTCTTTTCAGTTCAGGACACCATTATCTTTTGCTTATACTATTTCAATAGGCTCCTGATTGGTCCCTGTGCTGTGATTCCTGTCCCCTCCCCTGCCATCCATTTATTACACGGAGTAATCATCTAATCATTCTAAAAGGTGTGTTTCATCATGTCTCTCCTCATAGTTACAGAAGGCTCTGGGCAGCGGCTCTCCCATGATTACAGGATACATTCCAGACTCTGCACCGTATCCCAGGAGCCTCTCCATTACCTGATCATGGGCCATTTCTTCAGTGCCATCTTGCACTAAGGTCCCTCCCACTAAGGGCTTGAGGAAGCCCTGCAGTGTAACCCGCGTTTGCCCTGACGTGCTCTGCTCTTCCTCCCTTGCATTACTTACTGTCTTCTCTTCCCTCTGCTTCCCTTCAGCTTTGCTTAACTCCTATTCTGCTTCAAAGTTTAACTCAGGTACATCCATTCCAGGAAATCACCCCTATTCCTCCTCTCCACTCCGCAAGACCTCCCAGTCTGCCATATGCACCCCTTATGTGTTCCTCCACCTATACCTCTACCTTGGTGTGTATCACACCCTTGTCTGTCAACGTATACAGCTCCCTCTAGGCTGTAATATCTGACAGGACAGGTAACTGCATCCTTGTGTCCCTAGTATCTAGGCGCCCACTGCAGAGCTTAGAGCCCTTAGTGGGAGGAAAGAGGGCGAGATGGTGCTGGAGAAATGATCTAGCATTTAGCAGACTTGCAAATACATGTTGAATGAAATAGTACCAAATCCTCTTCCGTGCCACAAATCTGTGTTTTATTGTCCCATGCTAGGGTCACCCCGTGACAAAAGTGTCGTTTGTCCCTATTTGACCATCAAAGATCCTGGAACTCTTAATTGCGCCTGCACTGATTTCTGCTTCTGCCAGGGATCCAGAAGTGACAAGTTGACAAACAGGAGAATGAGAAATGGGAGTTTGTTTTGTTTGTGTGTTTTGTTTTGTTTCGTTTTTTGTTTTTTGTTTTCTTGAGATGGAGTCTTGCACCGTCGCCAGGCTGGAGTGCAGTGGTGCGATCTTGGCTCACTGTAACCTCCACCTCCCCGGTTCAAGTGATCCTCCTGCCTCAGCCTCCTGAGTAGCTGGGACTACAGGTGTGCACCACCAAACCCAACTAATTTTTGTATTTTTAGTAGAGATGGGGTTTCATTGTGTTGGCCAGGATGGTCTTGATCTCTTGACCTCGTGATCCACTTGCCTCGGCCTCTCAAAGTGTTGAAACTACAGGCGTGAGCCACAGCACCTGGTCTGTTTGTTTGTGTGCTTGTTTTTTTTGAGATGGAGTTTCCCTCTTGTATCCCAGGCTGGAGTGCAGTGGCACGAACTCAGCTCACTGAAACCTCCACCTCCTGGGTTCATACGATTCTCCTGCCTCACCCTCCCGAGCAGCTGGGATTATAGGCGCCTGCCACCATTCAGCTAATTGTTGTATTTTTAGTAGAGACGAGTTTTCATCATATTGGTCAGGCTGGTCTCAAAGTCCTAATCGCAGGTGATCCACCCACCTCGGCCTCCCGAAGCGCTGGGATTATAGGCGTGAGCCACTGCACTCGGCCAGAAAAGGGAGTTTTTAATAGTGTACCTGTGTCAGCAGCACCCTAGTTTCCCTTTGGGATTCCACCTTTCACACCCCAAAAGTGTGGCTGGTGCAGGAGTCTCTGGGGATGCCTTCCTCCAGATTCGACATCCCTTATTCCTGGCAGAGCCTGGGTAGGCACCTGATCTAAGCTCAGCTGTATGGAATATCTACACTGAAATTTTGAATCTTGAGTTAAACGAACGAGGAGGAGAAAAAATGGCCAGAGTTCATTTAAGCCAGCCAGCCCTTGACCTGACTGTGGTGGACAGGACTAGACAAACCAGGTGAATGAGTTAAAATGTGTCTGTTCCCAACAGGTACCCCCAAACAACTTAATGGTTGAAATGAAATAAAAATATATTTGTCCCTCATGTAAAAGAAGTCCATGGGGGTCAGGTGTGGTGGTTCACGCCTGTAATCCCAGCAGTTTGGGAGGCTGAGGCAGGTGGATCACCTGAGGTCAGGAGTTCGAGACCAGCCTGGCCGACATGGTGAAACCCCATCTCTACTGAAAATACAAAAATTAGCCGGGTGTGGTGGCACACACCTGTAGTTCTAGCTACTCAGGAGACAGGAGAATCACTTAAATCCAGGAGGTGGAGGTTGCAGTGAGCTGAGATCGTGCCACTGCACTCCAGCCTGGGTAACAGAGTGAGACTCTGTCTCAAAAAAAAAAAAAAAAAAAGAAAAAAAAAAGCCCATGAATGGTGAACAAACTCTTCCTCTGTGTCCCTAGGCTGTGAACCTGTTCTGAAAACCCAAAATGGCTGCTACAGCACCAGTCTTCACATCAGTGTTTCAGGCAACAAGATGGAGAGAGCCAAAGGAAAGAGAGAATGACTCCTCCTTTTAAAGATACTTCCAGGAAATTTCACACTACTTTCATGTATATCTCCTTAGCCAGAACTTTGTCAGGTGTTCATCTAACTGCAGGGGCAGCTGTGGCATATGCCCTTTCAAGCGGGAGACAATGTTTTTAGTGGAAAATCATGATTATGATACTAAAGAAGGGGGTAATATTTATTGGAAATTGGCCAGACACGGTGGTTCACACCTGTAATTCCAGCACTTTGGGAGGCTGAGGCGGGCAGATCACCTGAGGTCAGAAGTTCAAGACCAGCCTGGCCAACACTAAAAACACAATAATTAGCTGGGCATGGTGGCAGGCACCTGTAATCCCAGCTACTTGGGAAGCTGAGGCAGGAGAATCACTTGAACCTGAGAGGCAGAGGTTGCAACGAGCCAAGATC
>NC_045441.1:16281882-16282534 GCF_002776525.5 Piliocolobus tephrosceles | reverse complement strand
AACAGAGTGAGACTCTGTCTCAAAAAAAAAAAAAAAAAAAGAAAAAAAAAAGCCCATGAATGGTGAACAAACTCTTCCTCTGTGTCCCTAGGCTGTGAACCTGTTCTGAAAACCCAAAATGGCTGCTACAACACCAGTCTTCACATCAGTGTTTCAGGCAACAAGATGGAGGGAGCCAAAGGAAAGAGAGAATGACTCCTCCTTTTAAAGATACTTCCAGGAAATTTCACACTACTTTCATGTATATCTCCTTAGCCAGAACTTTGTCAGGTGTTCATCTAACTGCAGGGGCAGCTGTGGCATATGCCCTTTCAAGCGGGAGACAATATTTTTAGTGGAAAATCATGATTATGATACTAAAGAAGGGGGTAATATTTATTGGAAATTGGCCAGACACGGTGGTTCACACCTGTAATTCCAGCACTTTGGGAGGCTGAGGCGGGCAGATCACCTGAGGTCAGAAGTTCAAGACCAGCCTGGCCAACACTAAAAACACAATAATTAGCTGGGCATGGTGGCAGGCACCTGTAATCCCAGCTACTTGGGAAGCTGAGGCAGGAGAATCACTTGAACCTGAGAGGCAGAGGTTGCAACGAGCCAAGATCGCACCACTGCACTCCAGACTGAGCAAAAAAAAAAAAAAAAAAAAAAA
>NC_045441.1:16231349-16281782 GCF_002776525.5 Piliocolobus tephrosceles | reverse complement strand
AAAAAAAAAAAAAAAAAAAAAAATATATATATATATATATATATATACACACACACACACACACACACACACACACACACACATATATATATGGCAATACATATATATTTGTTGAAATTTAACTAGTAGACTTTCTATACTATTTTGTTGTTATTTTGAGAGGGATTAGGAGTTGAAGAATTATTTCATGGTAAGCTTGAAGTGTTATTGTCTCTATACTTGGTTAATGGCTAAGCTCGTGCAATAACATTAGCAGCAGCAGGAACAGCACACGTCTTTGAGGAACTTCTAAATAACAGGCTCAATACTGGGGCTTTACGTCTATGCATCGTTACCATAAACCTCACTGTCCTTCCGATCCTCATCCCCCTTACATAGAGGATGAGACTCACAGAGTCCTAGAGCTGGGTTTGAATGCCTATCTGGCTTGAAAGTTCACATTCTTTCCCTTCCATGTCTTTGTGAGCTGCCTGCAATCCCACAGAAAAAAAAGAACTTTCGTTAGTGCAATACTTTTAGCATCAGTTAAATGCTAAAAGCATCACTTCAGTTCGTGCAATCACTTGAGTCAGTGCAATGCTCAGAAATGCTGTTTTTCCCGGGATCAGCAGGCAAGAGCCCTATAAAGGAAGGGGACAGTGGGGGATCCCGATTCATGACGTGTGGGGATAGACAATTTCATGATCACATTCTCGTGAGATGCGTAATGTTCCATTTCATTTCTGGGATTACGATGAAGTAAGAAGTGGATTTTCTGTGAAAAACTTTTTTGGTTTTTTGGACTGTTTGGCCTCATTTCTTAAAACAAAGTCCAATATTCCAGGAACTCATAGGTTCTGGTTTGGGGATCTTAAGGCTCAGTGTTGGAGAGGCAATACTTTATTTATGAAACATTTTCAAGAATTTATGGCCCAGTGTGGTAGCTCATGCCTATAATCCCAGCACTTTGGGAGACGAAGGTGGAAGGACTGTTTGAGGCCAGGAGTTTGAGACCAGCCTGAGCAATGTAGGAAGACCTTGTTTCTGCAAAAACAATTTTTTTTAAAAAATAAATCCAGGCACCAGTGGTGCAAACCAGTAGTACCACTACTTGGGAGACTGAGGCAGGAGGCAGGAAGATGACTTGAACCTAGGAATTTGAAGTTGCAGTGAGCTGTGATTGCACCACTGTACTCCAGCCTGGGCAACAGAAAGAGATCCTATCTCTTAAAAAAAATTCACTTGAGCTTTCATTATGACAGGAGTAAGAAAAAATTGTGCATGAAAAATCATATGTAAACAAATCAAAGTGAGTACACACATGTGTTCTCTGCTGAGAAGAAATAACCAGTTCTAATTGATGTTGGCTGAGTATATGTATGTGTGTGTGTATGTGTGCTTTTGAGGCAGACTGCTGCTGGATAGAATAGAGTAGAAATCTTACGGATAGAACTTACGGAGCTTAGACAGTTTAGAAACATAGTGACTCAAGCTGGTTGGAATTGATAGTAATAATTAAAGGAACCCAGCAGCTAAAAGCAAGGTCATGGCTTAGATTTGCCAAGCCAGGCAGAAATTCATTGAAAATCCATATGACAAGAAAGGCATGTGATAGGGATGAAATGATTCTGATATTGGCAGGCTTCCATTTCTCAGTCTAAGTCACCCAGCTGAGACATGTGGCTGCCGCTTAGTGACAGCTGACAAAATAAATGTATTGATGGAATGATCAGCAAGTTCCCTGCTGAGTGACAGAGGAGGCCAGTGAGATTAGAGGTCTATGGCCAATTATCTGAATTGGTCATCATCCAAGCTAGTCATCATTTTCACCATTGAAATTGGCTTTCATTGACTGCAGCTTTTTAAGAGAAGTTCTTTGAGAGCTGAACGCACATTTCTAGTCCATTAATTTTTACAGTGTTAAGGTAAGGCCAGAAATGTACTCTGAGAAGAGCACACTGTACTATAAGGATGTCAGACCACAGGGCGTAGGATTCAGAGGACTGAGCAGGAAGAGATGTCTTTGTGGGACTCAAAGTGCGACAAGGAAGAGTGCCCTGACTAAGGCCAGAAATGCAGAATGCCAGACAGCCAAGAAACCGAACAGTGAAGGCTTTCTTTGTTGCTGAGATGGAGAGATAGGATTTTACCAATGGCAGAGTGAGCAGGTAACATTTAGCATGCGATTATAACTTTCCAGCCTGGCATGGTGGCTCACGCCTGTGATCTCAACACTTTGGGAGGCTGAGGTGGGCAGATCACCGGAGATCAGGAGTTCGAGACCAACCTGGCCAACACGATCAAACCCTGTCTCTACTAAAAATACAAAAATTAGCTGGGTGTGGTGGCTCACACCTGTAATCCCAGCACTTTGGGAGACCGAGACAGGCAAATCATCTGAGGTTGGGAGTTTGAGACCAGCCTGGCCAACACGGTGAAACCCCATCTCTACTAAAAATGCAAAAAATTAGCTGGGTGTGGTGTTGCAAGACTGTAGTCCCAGCTACTTGGGAGGCTGAGGCAGGAGAATTGCTTGAACCTGAGAGGCGCAGGTTGCAGTGAGCTGAGATCATACCACTGCACTCCAGCCTGGGTGATAGAGCAAGACTCAGTCTCAAAAACAAACAAACAAAAAAGAACTTTCCACAAAGTAGAATGCAAAGAGACGGAAACCACTTAGTACCGGTGGCATCTGGGCAAATCATTCATCCTATATGAAATCCAGTTTCCTAATGTGTAAAAGTACCTCCGTTGCAGGAGAGTCTAGTACAGATTAAATTAGATAACGTGTTATGAGGCACATAGCACTCGATAAATTAAGATGGTAACTGAAGGGCTGGATTTATTATGGATGGAAGAAGAGATCGCAGCTTTACCCTAAGAGAAGCTGGTAGGGTTTTCCTTCCAGCCTGCGGAGCTTGGGGCACGTAGTGAGGGCAGAAACCCAGGACAGCTGTGAGACTGAACGCAGGAGCGAAAGCACCTCCACGTCTTGACTGCTTGCCTAGTCAATTCTCTGTGCCCGTATGTATTTCACTCGCTCGATGCTCAATTAACAGAAACACTATATAACATATGTCACGCTTCTTAATAAAACTTTGTAGTAGGAGTGATTTTTCAATAATTCAGATACCCTTAAGAGTACCAATAAAGATTTATGTTGCCTGGTGAGAGTCTGTGAAGCTAATTATATAGGGAAATTTAAAAACATCACACGGACTTGGTGCTATAAGAATACAGCCATGTCTTCATTGTACCTAGCATCATTCCTTCCTTCCTTCCTTCCTTCCTTCATTCATTCATTGCTTTAACAAATAGCTTTTGGATAATGTTAGCCTCAGTATGGGCATGTGGAAAATTCATTTGAGCAGATTTAAAAGGAAAATCTCAGTGTGTTCTGGACTTAGGAATCATATTGAGTCTAAAATTTTTTTTGGCTTTACCCAAGGATTTGCTGTATGATTTCTTCATGTTAGAAACTTCTTTGGTGAATTTGGTTGTCCTGTATGACTCCACAGTACTTTACAGTTTACAAATAACTTTCAAGAATATTCACTTGGGTTGCACAGCAGTTCTGATCGTAGGAAAGGCAAGGATTATTACTTCTACTTGCCAGATGGAAAAATGCTCCTCCTGCCTTGTTAAGATACGTGTCCGGCCTTGGAAATAATACGCAATATATTAAGTTGGTGCAAAAGTAATTGTGGCTTTTGCCATTACTTTTAAATAAATGGCAAAAACCACAGTTATTTTGTGCCAAAGTAATCGCTCCTAGTCCAGTGTTTGCTCTATTTTATCATACGGTCTGTTGGATAATCGACTTCTACTCAATTTGGCACCTTACAGTTTATATTTTCATGTGCATTACTTTGCTTATCTTCACAGCAATCTTATGAAACAGGCCAGTAATCATGATCATCATCGTCATTGATATCATCCTCCTCAATAATTATCCCCATTTTTTAGGGGAGATAATTGATGCTCACAGAGGAAAGCTCTTCCTGCAAGTGGAGCCAGTATGAATCAACACATAATGGATGGAATTAGTCAGCTGCAGATGTAATCTATTCTAAGAGCTTTTGTAAATGTGTTGCTAAGGGGATTCGGGGACCTGTAGACAATCCCATCAGACCAGCTCATCTTTTGGTCTAATCGGGGTGGCTAGAGTGTGCTCAGGACACCCATGTGAAGAAAAGACAGCCTCACCCTCACAAATCACTCCTCGTTTGTCCAAACAAAGCCTTTAAGAATAGAAAGACATTTGCGTCCAGTCTAGAAAAGGGAAGTTCGTGAGCCAGAGCTTGTCAGAACTCATGAAAGAATGTGCTCTGTCTAGGAAGAAGAATTCTGTGGGCTGCTTGATCAATTTCTTCTTAAAGTGAGAGACCTTAGGTCACCAAAGTAGGTAACTGTGACCTGAAGATCCTCCGGGTCTCTGACTGGTTCTAGATGCCCCATGTGGTCACAAAGGGGAGAATGGCTTTCCTTGTAGACCTGCCTCTGGGAGTGAGAATGGGATGGCCACTGACTCTGAAAGTTTGATCAGCAGGTGTGAGGACCTTTGGAAATGAAGTTACTTGTATTTAAGTTGAGCTGGGCTCTAGACACTGTCAGCCTTGCTGCAGGCTGTCCTGGGATGAGGTGGTAGGTCTCTACTATCAGCTGGCCCCCATCCAGATGTCTTTTGTGCGGAGTAGTTAAGAGCACAGGTTTGAGATGAGAAAAATCTGGGTTTAAATATCCTTCATGCCACTTGGTACAAGTGGCACCTGGGCAAATCATTGATCATATATGAAGTTCAGTTTTCTAATATACAAAACAGAAATAAAAATAATACCTACCTTCTAGAAGGTGTTGTGAGGGCTAAATGAGATAAGAAAGCAGAAAATTTTCCTTGACCCCTTCATGGGAGGGAGCTAGAGTGTCGGCGCAGGAGCTAACCAGCTGCTTGGTTGCCGACAGGGTTCCACTCACTGGAACCCTTTGTGCTCCATCCCTCAAAGGAGGCAGCACATAGGTGAGTGGGGGTAAGAGCTCAGGGGAGTGCATTTGGGCACTGACAGGAGCAAAACTCCATGCAGGCCCTGCAGGAGCATCTGGGGTGTAATACCCATGACCCCTGAGGCCCCAGAGGGTGTGTGCTATGGTGCTCTTTTAGCTTTTCCATCCACTGATGGCTTAAGTGTTAAGCAACTCATTTGCATGAGGCGGTTGCTCTCCACCAGCAAAGGCAGAGTGTCAGTGTGACAGCCTTTAGTATCTGCACCTGTGGCACCTGAGCTCTTGCTGCATGAATGAATTGAAGGGTGGTGAAAGCTGAGGATTTTATTGCTGGTGAAAGTGGATCTCAGTGGGAAGGGGAGCTGGAAAGGGGATGGAGAGGGAAGGTGATCTTCCCCTGGAGCAACGCCATCAAGCCATGCCTCTGCAGTCAAGCTGCCTCTCTTTCTGACTTCATACTGTAGTCTCCAACGTCCAGCTGTTTCTTCTCTTTATTCCTCTCTGTTGGCAGAGCCTGGAGTTTTTATGGGCACAGGATGGTGGGGCAGGGAGGGAGGGCCATGGGTGATTCTGGAAAAGGCAACATTCAAGTGGGACACCAGGGATGTGAAGTTCTCACTTTGGGCTGCAGTTCCAGGCTTGAGGGTGGGACCCTTGCTGGGAACCCACCCTCTTCTGCCCAGAATTTCCCTGCCTCCTGTCCCTATCAATAATGCCCTGTCTTTAGCACATCACACTCAACAAATTAAGATTATAATTTCAATAGGCTAAGCAGCCTACTTTTCATGTGACTTTGAAAGAAAGGGATGCATCAAAAGTCATGTGACTTGCAAAGAAAGGGATCTCATTAAAATGGATGCATCTATGTTAAAATGTCCATTTATGTTTATTGTTAAACTTGATGAGTGGAACTGGTGGTTGTATGTTGGTGAACCTCAGTTAGGATACATAGCAAAAACGCTTGATCAGGGAAGATTTATCAAGTGAGACATGCTTTTATGGAGATTCAGGTATCCTTGGAGTTTGCTTCTCTTTGGTTCCCCAATCATTTCAATTAATGACTGTGTGAATGAAAACTGTTATTAATGAAATGTGCATGGTGTCCACCCTCAATGGGTTGGGAATTCCTGGTAGTGTTATCCCATGTCTTACATGGATGAGTAGTCCTGGGAGTACATCTGCTTATCAACAGCCACCAGACCAATGAATGGAGAATTTCTTTGAGAACCAAGCAGGTTAAATAAATGTGTTTAAATGGTTGAACACAAAGAGGGGCTACTGGGAGATGAAGGCAAATGTGCCTGCATGGAATGATTCTGAGCTTCCTCTTTTTTCCTCTGTCCATTCTTTGGAAGAGAAGCTACTCATGGTTAGCAAGAGGACTTGGATTTGGCTGAAGTATGATCCTGAAACCAGGGGCCAAATGCCAGTATAAGCAAAGTCTAGCCCTATGCCATGCCTAGGGGACCACTGAAGTATTTGTGGAATGGACAGAAGAAGCAGACTCCTGGGAAGGAAGGAGAAGCCAGAGCCCATGGTGGTGCTCGGAGAAGGTTTTGGGTAAAAACAAATCCAGGAGTTAGGACAAAATTAGATCAGAACTAAAAGGAAATTCACATGGAATCAAAGAATGAGATTTGGAAGCCCAGAGACCAAGCTGGCTCGTGCCAAGAGTGGGCTGCCTGTGAAATGAAATTCCAGAGAAATGGGAGGGAGGTTATAAGAAGGAATAAAGACAAGGAAGTCTAAAAATCACAGACAGTTGCCAGGAAAGGACATGTGTGAGCCAGGCAGAGTTTTACTGGAGGCTCCAACCTGCTCCATATGATCATTCCTGTTCAGTTCTTGGTGACTGGTTGCTGCCCTCCAAACACCATGGGGATACCCACCACCTTCTGGCAAGAGAAATGTCAAGGGGTAAGCTAGCTCTGATGTTCCATCCATCAGTTTTGCCACCACTTCTACGATGGTAGCATGAAATGAGCATTGTCCCAGGAGTCAGAAAAACCTGGATTCTTAAAATAGTTCTTCTTCGAACCCTTATCTTGAACAAGGTTCTGCTCTTATGAAATGGAAATAGCAAGGCCGGCTAAAATTCCTTGCAGCAAAGTCTGTTGCAGTATTTCAAATTTATTCGATTTTAGAAAGGTAATGGTGCACAGGCTGTGTTCTGCACATACCTCCTGATGTGGTTTGGATCTGTGTCCCTACTGAAATCTCATGTTGAAATGTAACTCCCAGTGCGGGGAGTGGGCCCCAGTGGGAGGTGATTGGATCATAGGGGCGGTTTCTCATGTTTAACACCATGCCCCCCTTGGTGCTGTCCTTGCAATAGTGAGTTCTCATGAGATCTGGTTGTTTAAAAGTGTGTAGCACCTCCCACCTCTCTCTGTTCCTCCTGCTGCAGGTAAACGAAGTGCCAGCTTCCCCTTCACTTCTGCCATGACTGTAAGTTTCCTGTGGCCTCACCAGAAGCCGACCAGAAGCCACTATGCTTTCTGTACAGCCTGCAGAACAGTTAGCCAAGTAAACCTCTTTTCTTTATAAATTACCCAGTCTCAAGTATTTCTTTATAGCAATGTGAGAACTGCCTAACACATCTCTAATGGGGTCTGTGCAGTGCCCAATAATCAAACACCCCTGTACATGTCTCCAGTCTCCCCCTTTGTTCTCAGAACCCCATCTGCAGATCCATTCCTTAGAGTCTTTCCTTGACCCTTCATAGCTGTGCGGCGCCCAATGAAAGACACAATCCAGAACTCTCCCTGTCGCTGTGACAGATATAAAAGGGTGTTGACAAAGCAAATCCATTGTAAGGTCAGATCACTCAAGAGTGTTGCTCCCTGCCTGGGTAGAGTCACAGGATAGGGAAAGAAGGCAGTGTGCATGTGTTTGCTGCCAGGAATTATTATGGGGAGAAGGTGCTAGAAATTGTTATGGGAGAAGGTGCTAAGTGCAAGACCAGAAGGATGGAAAATTAGAAAATAACAAACTAAACGTGGCATCAATATGCAAAAATAGGAGTGTGCCTGATGGAGGAAATTACAGGTCTATCAGTTTAATATTCATCACATACAGGAGAATGCAAGCTTCCTATTGTACGCAGGAGTGTAATTAAATCAAGGAGTTGGACTAAAATTGGCTGCTAGAGAGGCTGAGGAATTAGCGGCAGCTCCTGTGTTGCCTCCTGCCCAAGCCTTGCACCTGGGAGGCTGTGCAGAAACCATGTCACCCCTTATGGGAGGGTTAAGGGAGCCACCCAGTAAATATAGATTTTATTTTGCTCCTCCTCCTGTTTTATTTAACACACAAGCCCAGTTGTCCCTAGGCCATTTGAGGACAGAGATACATGGAAAGCACAGATTTAGGCTTCCAGGGAAAAAAAAAAAAACAAAAAAGAAAACACGTTTTTTGTCACTCAAAATAGAGAAATCCCATGAATGAGGCATGAGCTGAATTCTAACTCCTCACGGCACATCTCTGTCTGGGCAGTGATGTGAGGCTGGAGGGAGTCACGTTCTGCAGACCCAGAGAAAGAAGAGAGCATTTCCAGGCTCTGGCTTTTCTTGTTTTATGGACAACAGTGATCCCAGAAACTGGGCAAATCATACCTCTTTCCTGGATCCTTGAAGGGCCCTGCAGCCTCGGTAAACAGGGTCGTTCAGGCTAGTGTCTATTTCTGGCAGTTCTTCCACGTCCCCGGCTATGTGTCTTCTGCCTCTAAGATTAAGGTCCAGAGATGCCTGACCCAACTCTCACCTTTAGAGAGAGTTTATGTCTCTCAATGGAACACCTAAGGACTTGCACCATTAAGGCTTAGAGTTACAAATCTACCTGGGTCCCCTATTCAACAACCCTTCCCTAAAACCTTACTTCATGCCAGGTCCTAATCAAGGGTCTGGAGGCTTCGGGTGAAATAAGACAAGCCTCTGCCCCTCAGGTAACGGGACAGACAGGTAACCATGGGGTTAGGTGCTATGGGCAGGAGCCCTGGTGTAGCAGACCCTCTGAGGAGTCACTGCCCGCCAACACACATTTCATCTTCTTGTTTTATGGACAGCAGTGACCTGGAATACTGGGCAAATCATACCTCTTTCCTGGATCCTTGAAGGGCCCTGCAGGCTGGGTAAACACGGAGATATTTGAGCAAACCCTTATAAATCAAGGGTTCGCCATGAAGCTATCTGGAAGAGCATCTGTTTGGGACACTGGAAACAGCCAACAGACAGGCCCTAAGGTAAAATCAGCATCTGCAGAATTTGACGTATGATGAGGAAGAGAGGAGGATACAGCAAAGCTAGTGAGATGGGAAAAAAAGGAACAGATGGAATCCTAGAATCCACATGATGGGGTTCAAGTCAAAATTCCCACACATTCTGAACAAGTTCTTTTTAATTTGTATTTGTTTATTTTTAGAGATGGGGTCTCACTCTGTCGACCAGAAGTGCAGTGGGGGGATCATAGCTCACTGTAGTCTCAAACTCCTGGGTTCAAGCGATCCTCCTGCCTTGGCAGGAGTAGCTGGGACTACAGGTGCACGTCACCATGCTTGGCTAATCTTTATATTTTGGGTAGAGATGGAGTAAAGCACTTTACACATATGGATACACAGGTTCAGTCTTCACAAGAACCTGTGAGCCGCCATAATTATCAGTCTCATTTTGTTATTGAAATGACAGGGGCTCAGTCTAGGTTCCGTTGCTCACCATGTAGAAAGTCAATCACTGAGATGACGATTGTTGCCAAAGGAGAAGGCTTTAATTGGGTGCTGCAGCCAAGGATATGGGAGATCAGTTTCAAACCCATCTGCCTGACCAACTAGAATTAAGAGTTTATATAGCAGGGAAGAAATGTAACCATGTGTGGGAAACCAGAACTATGGAGGGGTAAGGAAGTGGAGCTGGTCAACAAGAAGCAGGTGGTTTGTTAGGAAAACAAGTATTAGGGAGGGATAAGGAACCAATCATGATGAGTGAGAGGTCTGGCATCTCTTTTTCTGGATGCAGTGATGTGAGTTTCAGTTCTCTGATACTTTTTGAGAAGCCTGAGGGTCATTTCCAGAGAAAGGAACTCAAATAAAACAACTGTAAGTTTCAAGATTTAAGACCAGAAGGTCAATTTCTCTGTTTATTAAAAAAAAAAAAAAAAAAAAAAAAAAGACTGTCTACGGGACTACTTGGTTGGTTTCAATTTGACTGACAAGGAAAGCAAGACTCAGGAAGTTTGTAATAACAGCACTTTGGGAGGCTGAAGCAGGAGGCTCACTGGAGCCTAGGA
Source organism: Piliocolobus tephrosceles (assembly GCF_002776525.5). NCBI lineage: Eukaryota > Metazoa > Chordata > Mammalia > Primates > Cercopithecidae > Piliocolobus > Piliocolobus tephrosceles. The sequence continues at coordinate 16,271,525 of NC_045441.1, read as the reverse complement.
GTTCAAGACCAGCCTGGGCAACACAACCAAACTCAGTCTCTACCAAAAATACAAAGATTAGCTGGGCATGGTGGTGTGCACCTGCAGTCCCAGCCACTCAAGAGGCCAAGGCAGGAGGATCACTTGAACCCAGGAGTTTGAGACTGCTGTGAGCTATGGTCCTGATGATGCACTTCTGGGTGACAGAGCAAGACCCTGTCTCTACAAATAAAAATAAATTTAAAAATAAATACACATTTAAAAATAGCTTGTTCAGAATGTGGGAGAGCTTTGAGTTGAACCCCATCATGTGGATTCTAGGATTCTACACTCTGTTCCTTTTCTGTTCCTTTTTTTCCTATCTCACTGGCTTTGCTGTATCCTCCTCTCTTCCCCATCATATGTCAAACTCTGCAGATACTGATTTTCCTTAGGACCTGTCAGTTGGCTGTATCCAGTGTCCAGAACAGATGCTCTTCTAGGTAGCTGCATGGCCAACTCTTGACTTGTAAGGGTTTGTTCAAATAACATCACTTTTTCCTTGGAGACCTTCCCCTCCCCACAGCATTCTTAACCCACCTGTCCCTATACTATTTTGTGTAACATATATGTCTTTCAAAAATGGTTTACCTATTTATTTATTTATTTTTAGAGATAGGGTCTTGTGCTGTTACCCAGGCTGGAGTGCAGTGGTGCGCTGACTGCAGCCTTGAACTCCTGAGCTCAAGCGATCCTCCCAGCTCAGCCTCCCAAATGACTACAGACACACACCAACATGCCCAGCTAATTTGAAAATAGTTTGTTTTGTAGAGATGGGGTCTCACTATGTTGTACAAGTGGTATTTTATTTTATTTTATTTTATTTTTAGATGGAGTTTCGCTCTTGTTGCCCAGACTGGAGTGCAATGGCACAATCTCGGCTCACTGCAACCTCAGCTTCCCGGGTTCAAGTGATTCTCCTGCCTCAGCCTCTCAGGTAGCTGGGATTACAGGTGCGTGCCACCACACCCAGCTAATTTTTTGTATTTTTAATAGAGACAGGGTTTCACCATGTAGGCTGGGCTGGTCTCGAACTCCTGACCTCAGGTGATCCACCCACCTCAGCCTCCCAAAGTGCTGAGATTACAGGTGTGAGTTGCCACACCCGGCCCAGGCTGGTTTTGAACTCCTAGCCTCAAGCAATCCTCCTGCCTCAGCCTCTCAAAGTGCTGAGATTGTAGATATGAACCACTGTGGCTGGCCAGATTAGATATTTATTACTCTTCTTGTTAATGTTTTTTTCTCTTTGTTAGAATGCAAACTCCATGAGGGCAGGGGTTTTTGTCTCTTTTTGTTCACGATTGTATTCTGGGCACTTACAGCATTGCCTGGCATGCAGGCAGTACTCAATACATGCTTACCGATTGAATGGAGGAGTTAATGAGTACCCCTAAATAAAATAAAGCCAAGTAGAGATGCTCAGTCTTTATTTAGTTCTTGTTCAAAATTCATTTCAAGAAACTAGATCTTTATTGTGCTATTGTCAAGGAGTCTTAGCTTCACTGCAAAGTACTTGGCACGATGCTGCCTACCTGCTCATAATGGGGCAGATGTTCAGCTGATAAACACAGACCAATCACAGTGGGTGCCCACGACTAGCATTCAGGCTGGCGGGCCAGTGCTGGTTCCATACTGATTGTTCAGTGTTTTGAATATGACCCTTATTAACCACTGTGGGAATGCGCTCTTTTCTTTACTAGCCCTGCTTTCCTTCTAATGCGGTCAGTCTATATCTTGTATTTTGCAGAATTCCAACTCAGCCGCTGCGTAAACTGGTCAAGTTACTTCAATTCCTGTGTATCCTTCTTTTCATCTGTAAAATGGAGATAGCATTTTCACCCCCTCACAAGGATCAAACGAAATAGTGAATGCACTGTGCTCAGGTCCATGCCAGGTGGGTAGCACACATTCCATAAATGCCAACCATAAGAATTACCACCTCCGTTCTGCCCAGATGGACCGTGGGAGTCATGCTGTATTCCATTCGGCTGACTGTGGAACTTCCTGGTTGATGTCCTAAGTGAAAATGGATTTCCTTGCTGGGCAGAAACAAAACTGCCATGATTCTTCCTGGGTAGTGCCATTAAACAACCCTCTTGATAGCATTAGCTCAGGGGTTGTTAATGTTCAATCCATTTCATACAGGCTTTCAATGAACCCAGCTCCATCTCAAGCATATAATATGTCCTGATAAATGTTCATTGTTTTCCATTCCTACCTGCTTCTCTTCCTGCCAGTCTTAACTGCTGTTCCTCTCTCCAGAGGCTCTGCCCTTAAGGAATACACATTTTCAGCCCTGGTTGTAGTGGTTTTAAATAGCAGGAAGCAGGTGGCATTGGGCTCCCTCCCTTCCCCTGCGGATACCACTCTGCATTGGCAGCCTCTACACGGTTTAATGTGAAACATAAAAATCCTGCTCTGGAAGTTTTCCCATGTGATGTTGTCATTGATTAAATGAGCTAATGCATGTCAGGCACTTAGAACAGTGCCTGGCTATTGAGGAAACTTACTAAGAATGTTTATTATGAATAGTGTCATTTACAAAAATGTTGCAAGATGATTGTCTTAGTCTGTTTTGTGTTGCCATAAAAGAACACCCGAGGCTGGGTGATTTATAAAGGAAAGAGGTTTATTTGGCTCATAGTTCTGCAGGCGGTACAAGAAGCATGGCCCCAGCATCTACTTCTGGTCTGGACCTCAGGAAGCTTTTACTCATGTTGGAAGGTGAAGGGGAGCGGATGTGTCTCATGGTGAGAGAGGGAACAAGGGAGACGCTAGGCTCTTTTTAAACAACTAGCCTGTGAACTCACAAGGTAAGAACTCACTCATTAGCGTGGGGACGGCATCAAGGGTTTCATGAGGGATCCACCCCCATGACCCCAACACCTCCCACCAGATCCCACCTGTAACACTGGGATTTGGAGAGGACATTCAACCTATATCAGTGATTTATCTCGAGAAGGCAAAAGACAAAAGTTCTGGTTTCTATTGAGAGAAATTTTCCAGCAGTTCTATTTTTGGCAAAGCCTATGACTGCCTGTACCATATTGACACGATCCATTTACCTGGGTCCTTCCCCTAGGTGTTCCCAGGGTTAGGAGAGAATATTCCTGGTCAGTATATTTGTGATCTCTGGGTCCTTGGTGTTAGCATCTAACATTGCAAAGACCCCCAGTAACTCTTATCCAGTTGGAGGAAGACAGTACCTTTTTTTTATTACAGGATTGGGGGATATATAGCAGTGTGGTGCGCCAGATGCACACAGTCTTGGAAATCAGACCTTGTGTCTGTAATTAGGCAGACACAAATGTGGGCAATTGATTAAACTCCCAATACTTCTCTTCATTCTAAAATCTCGGTATAATACCTAATCTGGTGCAGTGTAGATAGATTAAATAAAATAGCATATTCACAGGGCTTGAAATAAATTTACATTTATTTCTCCCCCACATACTATAAAAACTGCTCATTAGCCCCAGGGCTTACATTGTTGTGGATAATTATAAAATTATATTTCAACAAATCATCCTAGACCTACTTTCCTAATGCCTCTTCCTTTTCTTTCATGTGTTTCAGTGACAACTAGTTAGCTTTCTAACTTGTCACATCACTCACCTACTTTAAGCCTTCATTGGTTTCCTAATATAACTTTTGAAACTGCTTATAATCCAGCATCTGCTATTCTCCCATTCTCACATCTCATCATATCCGCACCTTCTCTTTCCCCAGCTCACACTTCCATCTTATTGAACCACTGCGATCTCCTGGCGTGCTTTGCATTTTTATGCCACTAAGTCTCTGCATGGGCTGGTACTTGAGTATAATATGCTTTTCTCCTCTTTGACCCTCTAGAGGACTCCTGTGCTTCCACTGATACTTGATCTAAATGTCATTCCAGTCCAGGCATGGTGGTTCACACCTGTAATCCCAGCACTTTGGGAAGCCAAGGCAGGTAAATCACTGAGGTCAGGAGTTCAAGACCAGCCTGGCCAACATGGTGAAACCCCATCTCTACTAAAAATATAAATATTAGCCAGGCATGATAGCAGGTGCCTGTAATCCCAGTTACTGAGGAGGCTGAGGCAGGAGAATCACTTGAACCTGGGAGGCAGAGGTTGCAGTAAGCCAAGACCATGCCATTGTACTCCAGCCTGGGCAACAAGAGTGAAACTCCATCCCAAAAATAAACAAATAAATAAACAAATAAAAATTAAAAATAAATGTCATTTCATGGAAGAAGCATATCCTCTCAATGACCTTCCTTAACTTTTCCTAACCCAAGAATGGTTACCCACACCTTGCTATGCAACCTAGATACATCCTTCGTTAGCTCTTATGTCAGTACCTGTTACAAATATGCATGACTATACAAATAATAGAAAACTGGGTAAAGAATAACTTAAATAAAAAGTTTTTTTCCCTTCATTTAACAAAAACACCCAGGCTTTGGTAGTAACTGACATTGACTCAGCTTCTCATGTTGTCATCAGGGAGCTGGGCCCTTTTTGTCCTTGTGCTTTGTCATTATTCCTGTGTTTGTCACCTCATGGTTGCACAATGGCTGCCTCTGCACCAGGCATCACATCTGTGTTCAATGCAAAAGGTAGAAGGCAGGGCAGCCTTGGCCATGCCTGTCCTTTTTCAAGAGCTCAAAAGCTATCTCAGAATCCTCCAGTATACTTCTGCACATGTTTTATTGTCCAAAATTCTATCATTAGCCTACATGTAGGTGCAAGGGAAGCTGATGAAGTAAGGACAGAGCTGGACACATCACTAGTCCAAACACAATTGGCATATGTTAGCAAAACAAAAACAAAAACAAAAATAATGGAGAATGGGATTTAATATTGGAAAAATGATAACAGCAACAGCATCTGCCACATACAATTTTTTGTTTGTTTGTTTGTTTTTGTTTTGAGACAGGGTCTTGCTCTGCTGACCAGGCTGGAGTGCAGTGGCATGATCTCAGCTTACTGCAACCTCCACCTCCCCAGTTCAAGCAATTCTCCTGTCTCAGCCTCCCAGGTAGCTGGGACTACAGGCACATGCCACCATGCTCAACTAATTTTTCTATTTTTAGTAGAGATGAGGTCTTGCCATGTTGGCCAGGCTGGTCTTGAATTCCTGAGCTCAAGTGATCCATCCCACCTGGGCCTCCCAAAGTGCTGGGATTACAGGTGTGAGCCACCACACCCAGCATGCCACATAGAGTACTGTAACTCTTTTGTTACCTGTCTTCTCCACCAACCAGAACAGGAAGCTTCTTGAAGACCACATTTCATCTCATTTCCTTCTGCCTGGGACCTACAGTGCCTGGCATAGTGGGCACACATCAGACATTTATTGAGTAAATAAACGGAAACCATGTAAATCTCCCAATCCCATCGGTTTATACACAATGTAATTCTAGTTTTATTCTTGCCCAGGAAATAGCCGGGTATTTGGCTCCATTCATAGAATCACTTGTTGTTTTGGCATCAGGTGGTTGTAGCCAAAGCTTCACCTTGGACTTAGACAGTTTATCCCGGGGAACACACATCATATAAAATCTCCATGTTGACAATTCCCAGAAGCCAGAATTTGGTTCTGGTAATAAAAAACTGCAGGGTCTTGGCCGGGCCCTTGGCTCATACCTGTAATCCCAACACTTTGGGAGGCCAAGGCGGGCGGATCACGAGGTCAGGAGATCGAGACCATCCTGGCTAACACCGTGAAACCCCATCTCTACTAAAAATACAAAAAAAAAAAAAAAATTAGCCACGTGTGGTGGCTGGCACCTGTAGTCCCAGCCACCCGGGAGGCTGAGGCAGGAGAATGGCGTGAACCCGGGAGGTGGAGCTTGCAGTGAGCCGAGATCCCGCCACTGCACTCCAGCCTGGGCAACAGAGAGAGAGACTCCATCTCAAAAAACAAAATACTGCAGGGTCTTCAACTCTCAAGAAGCTGCCAGCTGACACAATAGCATTATACTAATTTTCTGTTTAATAAAGCGTATTGGAACCCTCAACATGGGCTGAGCAGGCTGCCTGGGGACCGAAGAAACACGAGGCAGCGTTTCACTTAAGGCAGGGGGAAGTGTTAGATAAAGGGAGTCTAATTGAAGTGTACAATATGCTTACCCATGTAGCTGCTGATAAAACATTACTCCTTTTTTTCTTTACACAGTACAAAAGATAAAATCAGAGCCACTAAGTCAGAATCATATTGAAAGCTATCCTTTAGTTCGGGTCTGTGTGCTTCTGTGTTTTGTAAGGGATCACCCTTTGAAAGGGAGGCTTTACAGAGATTGTTACTGTAGGGGCTGCGGAGAGGGTATAACTGTGGGTTCATAGGAGGCAGAAGTATTTAAATATAACTCCCAGCAAGAGAGAGGTAAGAATCTCTCATTTGCATGAAGGCTGAAGTTCAAAGCTATTCTACTTGCTATAACTTCAAGTAACCATTTAATTTGGGTTAAAGAGTGCACATAATTTCCACTTAATACAAGCAAGCTAAAACAGAAAATGGTGAGGTTATATATCCAGATCCTACCTATTTGAGTCTTTGGTCGCTAGACTAAAAGCTTGCTTTTTTTTTTTTTTTTTTAAATAATAGTCCTAAATGCTACCTAACCTGAGAGGGATGCAGCGATTGGAATGAGTCTTTTATTCTTGACATCATTATTCCTACCTGTTCCCAATTCTCTCTCTCTCTCTTTTATTTTTTTAATACAGAGTCTCACTCGGTCGCCCAGGCTGGAGTGCAGTGGTGTGATTTCAGCTCACTGCAACCTCTGCCTCCTGGGTTCAAGTGATTCTCTCACCTCAGCCTCCTGAGTAGCTGGAACTACAGGCATGTGCCACCACAGCGGCTAATTTTTGTATTTTTACTAGAGACAGAGTTTCACCATGTTGGCCAGGCTGGTCTCGAACTCCTGACCTCAAGTGATCCACCTGTCTTGGCCTCCCAAAGTGCTGGGATTACAGGCAAGAGACACTGAGCCCCGCCTGACTGTTCCCACCTGTTCCCAATTCTGATGGAACATGAGAAAAAGGAAAGCTATGTCCATCTGTCCAAGACCAATGGGATGAAGGTGACCTCCCAAACCCCGCCCGCACCCCACCCCACCCATGCTATTTCCCCATATGTTGGGCAACCTAACCTGGGTCCAGACACAGCCCATCACAGTCTCCCCAAGACCCCTGGAAACAGAAATGGCTGGGCCAGATGATGTGTTTAAAGTGACAGCAGGAGATTTTAACATGTCCTGGAAGCTTGTCTCAAGGTGTTCATCAACCATATCTGTTTGAGAAAATTAATATCCTGTCCCCTCTCCTGAATGTTTGAGCAGAACTGTTCAACACCTCCAACATAGCCTTTGTACTGACAAACAGAAAATGTAATACCAGCAAAGATTCAGGGATTTTAAAAGAGTATGTATTGGGAATTGTTTATTTTTTAATTATCTTTGCTTGTACCTGGCCCAAGAAATCAGAGGAGAAGGAAATTGTTAATTTCTAAAAATTATTTAACCTTCCAACAAACAAACAGCTACTCCAAATCCTGATGGCTTAATTTTTCTTTTTTTTTTTTTTTTGAGACAGAGTCTTGCTGTGTTGCCTAGTCTGGAGTGCGGTGACGCAATCTCAGCTCACTACAACCTTCGACTCCTTGGTTCAAGCAGTTCTCCTGCCTCAGCCTCCTGAGTACCTGGGATTACAGGCATGTGCCACCACGTCCGACTGATTTTTGTATTTTTAGTAGAGATGGAGCTTCACCATGTTGACCAGGCTGGTCTCGAACTCCTGACCTCAAGTGATCCACCCGGCTTGGCCTCCCAAAGTGCTGGGATTACAGGCATGCACCACCACGCCCAGCCGAGTTTGTCATGAATTCTTGATAACTTACGAGGAAGAGCAGAATGAGGAGAGGGTTGGGGAGCCATTTAACATTGTTTTCATCCCTACACAGAAAACATTGCACGACCACAGGCAAAATTTAACTTCTGCTCCTCCTCTCCTTCCTACTCAAAGCAAAGTCTCAGAATGGCTACTCTTTACTGTGGATGAAGATTGGTCTAGAGAGCACCAATTTTTACCAGCTTCCCTGAATTAGCAGTTTTCAATAGCAGCTGTGATTTCAGAGTTAGAGCCAGTTTATTTATTTGGAGGTACAGCACAGTTTTTCTTGCTAGGATCCATGAATAGCTACTGTCGTTTAGATAATCAGGTTGCAACTCTATTCTAAGCACTTGATGGCAGGGACCACTACTTGATAAGCTTTCCAACAACATTTTTTTTTTTTTTTAATTTAGTGAACAAACTAATATATACAGATAATGGATTAGCTTATTCAATCTTTTTTAATAACCTAATGAGGCTGGCGCCATTATTATCTCCAAATCATAGACAGGGAATTTGAGGCACAGAGAGGTTGAGTAACTTGTGCAAAGTCACAGGACTAGTAAGTAGGGGCACTGGAATTTGGACCTATGTACCTGAAACTGTGCTAGACAGCCTTGACTTATGGCCCACCACAGTGCCTTGCAATGCATAAGTACTGAGATGGGCTCACCTAGGGTTTTCTGTCTGGAGTTCACACCTATCTCTAAAACTGCCTTTGATTATTCAGGGAACTTGCATTCACAAAAGATGTTTGTATACAGTGTAGGACATAGTATGTGCTCACTAAGTGCTTACTAAATGTACTGTTTTCAGAATTAAAGTCTTTGTCTTTTTTTTTTTTTTTTTTTTAACCCTGCACTTTGGGAGGCCAAGGTGGGCAGATCACTTGAGATCATGGATTCAAGACCAGCCTGGCCAAAATGGTGAAACCCCGTCTCTACTAAAAATACAAAAATTAGCCAGGTGTGGTGGCGCATGGCTGTAGTCCCAGCTACTTGGGAGGCTGAGGTTGGAAAATCACTTGAACCAAGAAGGCGGAGAATACAGTGAGCAGAGATCACGCCACTGCACGCCAGCCTGGGCAACACAGAGATATTCTATAACAAACAAGCAAACAAACACCCTCTTGTTTCTTTTCTTCTTCCAGTTCCATTGCCTTTTGTTCTTGGAGGTATATGTGTTTCCTCCAGGTATGGCAGCCTCTGATATAATATGTCCAATTGCACAGTCTTCCTTTGGCTTGAACGTCTCTATAACTACATTGTTTGCCCAGAGACTCCAAATCATCCTGCAGAACACAACTCAGAGTTAATGCCTCTGCCCTTGTGTTTGTATGGCTGTGTGATCCTATCTCTGCGTTGATTGTTAACTATGAATATCCATCTTTTTTGTGATAGGTATGTTATTTGAATACAGAGACTTGGCCCCATTTTATCTTAATAAACCTTGTACGCTGCATCCAGTACAATAAGTGGATGCACAGTGACTAGGTGAATTAAAGGAAAAAGACAAAACCAGAAGGAACACCTCTGACATTTCTCTATGATTCTTGGAAGTTCTCAGGAATTTAGGACACTTCACAGTGGACAGACATTAATAAAGAAAACATCAGAGATCTCTGAAGTCAGTAAAAAATGTTGCAGCTGGATGGAATTTGCAGGGTCAATGTATTTTGTAGGAAATGATCACATTTCCATTTCAAACAAATAAACCACTATCAAATTAGTCTCCCTGTCCCCACCTTCTACCCAAGGACACCCTTCTCCTCCTCAGCTTCTAGTGAGTATCTTTTCTCCTAAATCGCACCAAAGAAAAGATTATGCAAAGCAAGACCATTTATAACATATTTTCTCCCCTGCGAGATACAATCTAAAAACTGCTTGCTATTATGGCTTGGAATAAGATACATTATTAAGTGAATGACAGAAAAATAAGAAGACATCCATCAAAGTGTCTATTTCATTCCTATAGTCAGAGCTTTCCTATATCCAGAGGGTGTCAATGCACAAATCGTGGGTAACAACGTCTTAAGTAGAAAGAACAAGAAGTACAAAAGGAAAGCCTTATAAATGTGTCTTCTTGCTCTTAACCTAATTGTCTCTTTTGGCATTGTCTTTCAAAGGAGAAAATGGATGGTTGCTAGTTGCGGGGAGAAAATGAGGCATTTAGAGACCAAGGCTTAGTATCGTGTAGATGAGTGTGTTACTGAACTGAAATTGAGTGTGCCTGCCCAGCACAGCAAAGTCAAACACTGACTAGGATTGCAGCAAGAGAAAGTGAGGGATTTATTGCAGGGCGCCAAGCAAGGAGAACTGAGCATTCGTGTTTAAGACTCAGACTCTCTGATGGCCTATAGGTAAGGGTTTTGTTGTTCTTGCTGTTGAGACAGAGTCTCACTTGGTCACCCAGGCTGAAGTGCAGTGGTGCGATCTTGGCTCACCACAACCCCTGCCTCCCAGGTTCAAGCAATTCTCATGCCTCTGCCTCCTAAGTAGCTGGAATTACAGGCATGCACTACTATGCCCGGCTAATATTTGTATTTTTAGTAGAGACGTGGTTTCACTATGTTGACCAGGCTGGTCTCGAACCCCTGACCTCAAGTGATCCGTCCACCTCGGCCTCTCAAAATGCTGGGATTGCCGGCATGAACCACCACACCCAGCCTAATTTAGGATTCTGATTGCTCAGAAAATCTAGCTCCCACAAGCCATTGGCTTACTTACACTGTTTCTGTTAAGAAAATGAATTTTTTGACCACTTTTCGTTTAGCATTCCCTTGAACTCATTAGGGGGGTCTATTGTGCCTGTATTTCAGATGCTCCTGGAATGGTGGGAATGGATGACAGGGATGAAGGATCTATACAGTGGGCAAGGGTGCTCAGCGAAAGCAAATTCCTTGGGCTGGGTGTGGTGGCTCATGCCTATTATCCCAGCAGTTTCGGATGCTGAGGTGGGCAGGTCACCTGAGGTCAGGAGTTTGAGACCAGCCTGGCCAACATGGTGAAGCCCCGTCTCTATAAAAATACAAAAATTAGCTGGGCATGGTGGGACACGTCTATAATCCCAGTTACACAGGAGGCTGAGACAGGAGAATCACTCGAACCCAGGAGGCAGAAGTTGTAGTGAGCCAAGATGGTGCCACTGCACTCCAGCCTAGGTGCAAAGTGAGACTGTCTCCAAAAAAAAGAAAGTTTGAAAGAGACAGGGAAGTTGAGAGGTGAGGGCGGTGTGGGCTCAGCCTGGATATGAGCTCCAGATGAAGTGTGATTAGCACATGGTTGAAAAATCTTATCATAGAAAGGTGTTAAGTTAGAGATTTCAGGTGATTGAAGCCAGGTGACAATTTGAAATTGTCCAGTATGCGCCAGGTGCAGTGACTCATGCCTGTAATCCTGGCACTTTGGGAGGCCAAGGCTAGTGGATCACCTGAGGTCAGGGGTTCTAGACCAGCCTGGCCAACATGGTGAAACCCAGTCTCTACTAAAAATGCAAAACTTAGCTGGGCATGGTGGCAGGCACCTGTAATTCCAGCTACTTGGGAGACTGAGGCAGGAGAATCACTCAAACCCGGGAGGCGGAGGTTACAGTGAGTTGAGATTGCACTACTGTAATCCAGCCTGGGCGACAAGAGTGAAATCCTGTCTCCAAAAAAAAAAAAAAAAAAAAAAGAGGAAGAAGAAGAAGAAAAAGAAATTGTCCAGTGTGATGAGACGTAGAAGTGAGGAGAGATAGGGAAGTTGTGAGTCAGCCCTCCAGGAACATAGGAGAGAATGCTGTAAGTTTTCACATGCTGAAGAAACATCTTGAGAATGGTAAACAAACAAACAAACAAAAAAAACAAGCAAACAACAACAACAACAAAAACAGAGAGCAAGAGCTGCAATGCACAGGAATTTGCTGTTCTGGAATAATTGTTTGGACATGGTAGAGATGGGTTGGTGGATTGTCACTCTTCTTCCTCCCCAGAGATAAGAGTGTGTGGGGCAACGAGCGTGCCCCTCTGATATGGTTTGGATGTGGCCCCACTAGTCTCTTGTTGGACTGTAATCCCCAGTCTTGGAGGTGGGGCCTGGTGAGAGGTGTTCGGGTCATGGGGATGAATCCCTCGTGGCTTTGATGCTGTCCTTGTGATAGTGAGTTCTCGTGAGATTTGTTTGTTTAACAGTGTGTAACACCTCCTCCCCACCTTGCTTCTGCTCTCACCATGTGACCTATCTGCTGCAGCAATGCCTTCTGCCATGAGCAAAAACTTCCTAAGGCATCCCCAGAAGTCAAGCAGATGCCAGCGCCAAGCTTGTACAGCCTGCAGAACCAGGAGCCAATTAAGCCTCCTTATAAGTTACCCAGTCTCAAGTATTCTTTTACAGCAATTGCAAGAATGGCCTAATGCACCCTCACTCAAGAAGGCTGGGGCAAGAATTGAATCCTAACTCTCCAATTAAGGCAAATACACTATTGGAACAATCTGGGAAAACATGACTCATATCACACCTCTCTTGACAATAGAATGAGGGTGTTAGAGGTAGAATGAGGGCTGAAGGCGGGGAGTAGCTGATGAGGGGAAGGATCAAGCTGATTGCACTTCAAGTGGGCCTTCCCACTGACTAGAAGGTACCTATAAACAGGAAAACATAGAATCCAAGCATAGAGCTGGGTGTCTCTAGCTGCTTGTAGATTGTGTGTCAGTGAAGCACTCCACAGAAGTAGAAAGGCCTTGGTCGGGCACGGTGGCTCATGCCTGTAATCCCAGCACTTTGGGAGGCTGAGGCAGGTGGATCACTTGAGGTCAGGAGTTTGAGACCAGCCTGACCAACATGATGAAACCCCATCTCTACTAAAAACACAAAAATTAGCTGGGTGTTGTGGCATGTGCCTGTAATTCCAGCTACTTGGGAGGTTGAGGCATGAGAATCACTTGAACCTGGGAGGTGGAGGTTGCAGTGGGCCAAGATGCACCACTACACTCCAGCCTGTGCAACACAGTGAGACTCCACCTCAAAAAAATTTTTTAAAGAGTAGAATGGCCTTAAAAGGAAAATTTCTGGCATTTTAGTCACTCAGGGCAAGGGAATCACAAGACTGGCCATTTGATTGTGAACTGAACTGAAGGAGCCCTTTCAACTTCCTACATCATTAAAATGTAACTCTGCATTGAGGTTGTGATATATTGAGGTTGTGATATATTTTGGATGTTTGTTCTCTCCAAATATCCTGTTGAAATGTGGCCCCCAGTGTTGGAGGTGGGGCCTGGTGGGAGGTATTTGGGTCATGGGAATGGGCCTGTTATGAATGGCTTGTCATCCTCAAGGGATTGAGTGAGTTCTCACTCTTAGTTTTCAAGGGATCTGGCTCTTAAAAATAGTCTGGCAGCTCCATTTCTTCTCTTCCTCCCTCTCTTGCCATGTAACATGCCAGCTCCCTCTTCACCTTCCATTATAACTTGAAGCTTCCTGAGGCCCTCACCAGCAGCAGACACTGGTGCCATATTTCTTGTACAGTCTGCAGAACCATGAGCCAAATAAACCCCTTTCCTTTATAAACTACCCAACCTCAGATATTACTTTATAGCAATGCAGATGGATTAAGAGAGATTGCATTCAAGATATGATGCCTGGTTTAGTAATAGATATTCTGAAATGTCTCATAACCAAATAGCATATTCAGAAAAGTCATAGCCTTGGCCCTGTGAGGCACTGGGATTGAGCATAGAGTAAGGTTAGAGAATCACCGTGTGTATGGAGAGGAGGAATGTGCATGAGCTCCCAAGACATGGTCAGTTTTTGTGCAAGAAGAGAAGACAGAAGATGATGCTGATGACTTAGCTGTCAGAGAACAGAAGGAACTAGTTAGGTAAATGAGGATATTGTGGGAAAAGGCAATCAGGAAATGGGGCTAAATGCGTGACTACAGGTAGAGTAGGGTGGGACCAGTCCAGTTCTCTTTTCTGGGGCATGGGGTTATGGGATGCTCTCTGTGATGACCTGGATGTCTCATTTTCCTGTGTAGGGTGGGACAAGGTGTATCTGACTCTGTTAGTGTATTAGTCAGTTTTCACTGACTAATAAAAACATACCCAAGACTGGGAAGAAAAAGAAGTTTAATTGGACTTACAGTTCCGTATGACTGGGGAGGCCTCAGAATCATGGCAGGAGGTGAAAGGCACTTCTTACATGGTGGCAGCAAGAGAAAATGAGGACAATGCTAAAGCAGAAACCCCTGATAAAACCATCAGATCTTGTGAGGCTTATTCACTACCATGAGAACAGTATGGCGGAAACCGCCACGATGTTTCAAATCATCTCCCTCTGGATGCTTCCCACAACACATGGGAATTATGGGAATACAGTTGAAGATGAGATTTGGGTAGGGACACACAGCCAAACCATATCATTTCACTCATGGCCCCCCCAAATCTCATGTCCTCACATTTCAAAACCAATCACGCCTTCCCAACAGTTCCCCAAAGTCTTAACTCATTTCAGCATTAACCCAAAGGTCACAGTCAAAAGTCTTATCTGAGACAAGGCAAGTCCCTTCCACCTATGAGCCTGTAAAATCAAAACCAAGCTGGTTACTTCCTACATACAATGGGGGTACAGGCATTGGATAAATACAGCCATTCCAAATGGGAGAAATTAGCCAAAACAAAGGGGTTACAGGGCTTATGCAAGTCCGAAATCCAGAGGGGCAGTCAAATCTTAATGCTCCAAAATGATCTCCTTTGACTCCAGGTCTCACATCCAGGTCATGCAAATGCAAGAGGTGGATTCCCATGGTCTTGGGCAGCTCAGCCCCTGTGGCTTTGCAGGGTACAGCCACCCTCCCAGCTGCTTTCACAGGCTGGTCATTGAGTGTCTGTGGCTTTTCCAGGCACATGGAGGAAGGTGTTGTTGGGATCTACCATTCTGGGGTGTGGAGGACGGTGGCCCTCTTCTCATAGCTCCACTAGGCAGTGCCCCAGTGTGTGGAGGCTCGGACCCCACATTTCCCTTCTGCACTGCCCTAGCAGAGGGTCTCCATGAGCATCCCACCATGTGGAAGCTGCCAAGGCTGGGGGCTTGTACCCTCTGAAGCCATGGCTCAAGCTCTACATTGGCCCCTTTCAGCCACGGCTGGAGCAGCTGAGATGCAGTATACCAAATCCCTAGGCTGCACACAACACAGGGACCCTGGACTGGGCCTAAAAATCCATTTTCTCCTAGGCATCCAGGCCTGCAATGGGAGGGGCTGCCCGAAGACCTCTGACATGTCCCGGAGACATTTTCCCCGTTGTCTTGGGGATTAACATTGGGCTCCTCCTTAGGCAAATTTCTGCAGGCGTCTTGAATTTCTCCTCAGAAAATGGATTTTTCTTTTCTGTCCCATTGTCAGGCTGCAAATTCTCTGAACTTTTATGCTCTGCTTCCCTTATAAAACTGAATGCCTTTAACAGTACCCAAGTCACCTCTCGAATGCTTTGCTGCTTAGAAATTGCTTCCACCAGATACCCTAAATCATCTCTTTCAAGTTCAAAGTTCCACAAATCTCTAGGGCAGGGGCAAAATGCCGCCAGTTTCTTTGCTAAAACATAACATGAGTCACGTTTGCTCCAGTTCCCAACAAGTTCCTCTTCTCCATTAAGACCACCTCAGCCTGGACCTTATTGTCCATATCGCTATCAGGATTTCAGGCAAAGTCATTCAACAAGTCTCTAGGAAGTTCGAAAATTTCCCACATTTTCCTGTCTTCTTCTGAGCCCTCCAAACGATTCCAACCTCTGCCTGTTACCCAGTTCCAAAGTTGCCTCACTCTACTGGTATCAATTTACTGTATTGGTCCATTTTTATGCTGTAACCCCTTTGTTTTGGCCAATTTCTCCCATTTGGAATGGCTGTATTTATCCAATACCTGTACCTCCGTTGTATCTAGGAAGTAACTAGCTTGGTTTTGAAAGGCATACCTGAGACTGGGAAGAAAAAGAGGTTTAACTGCGCTTACAGATCCACATGGTTGAGGAGGCCTCAGAATCACTGTGGGAGGTGAAAGGCACTTATTACATGGTGGCAGCAAGAGAAAATGAGGAAGATGCTAAAGCTGAAACCCTTGATAAAACCATCAGAACTTGTGAGATATATTCACTCCCATGAGAACAGTATGGGGGAAACTGCCCCCATGATTCAAATTATCTCTCACTAGGTCCCTTTCAAAACATGTTGGAATTATGGGAGTACAATTGAAGATGAGATTTGGGTGGGGGCACAGAGCTAAATCGTATCAGTCAGATTTGCATGGCTGTCTCCTTTGGTTTTTGCTTTTGATTTCATGGTGCATTGTCAGAGAAGGTTTTTAACACTCTAATTTTTTTTTTTTTTTTTTTTTTTTTTTTTTTAGTTTTTTTGTTTTTGTGTAGGGGTGAGTGTGTGTGTGTGTGTGTGTGTGTGTGCGTAGCAATCAAAGGAAAAGCTGAAAGAAGCCCCACAGCTAAAAACTCGGGGAGAAGAGGAAGTAGGCTTTCCTGTGGGACTTGTTTTAAATGCAATACAATACTAAAAAGAAGAGGGCTAAAGGAATTCATTTTATAAAGCTTCTAAGTCCACACCCTTGCAGATCTGTGAGCTCACAGGAACCAAAATCTTTATCTGAATTTCCATCAGAGGAGGCACGCTTTTGAGCACTCACTGCCTCGGAGTACTAGTCGCATGAGTCCAGTATGAAGTGGGCTTTTGGCGTCTGGGAAAAGTAAGCTAGTGGGGGAAGCCAGCGTGACTGAGACCACTTTGAATTCCACCAACTAAGAAGGGGGCAGCTGGCTGCCGTTTTCCACCTAGAAGAAGCCAAATCACCCATCTAGCTTTTTCACATTTCAAAAGTGAAATTTGGAAGTTTCATTTTTCAGCTAGAACTTTTGGCATCTTAGTTATAACCTAGAATGAGTTTTTTTTTTTGGTTTTGTTTTTGTTGAGACGGGGTTTAACTCGAGTGCAGTGATGCAATCTTGGCTCATTGCAAGCTCCGCCTCCCCAGTTCAAGTGATTCCCCTGTCTCAGCCTCCCCAGGAACTGGGATTGCAGACAGGAGCCAACATGCCCGGGTAATTTTTATAGTTTTTAGTAGAGACAGAGTTTCACCATGTTGGCCAGGCTGGTCTCGATCTCCTGACCTCAAGTGATCCACCCTCCTTGGCCTCCCAAAGTGCTGGGATTATAGGTGTGAGCTACCATGCCCAGCCTAGAATGAGTTTTCACACTGAATTTTTTTATAAATTATATCTTTGGTGGATTATAAGCATGTATTTATTGACTAGTTTTGTGTCAGATATTGAGATATGCCTGCATAAAGTTAGAAATGTTTAATCTTGGCCGGGCATGGTGACTCAAGCATGTAATCCCAGCACTTTGGGAGGCCTAGGCGGGTGTATCACGAGGTCAGGAGATTGAGACCATCCTGGCTAACACGGTGAAACCCCATCTCTACTAAAAACACAAAAAATTAGCCAGGTGTGGCGGCGGGCACCTGTAGTCCCAGCTACTCAGGAGGCTGAGGCAGGAGAATGGCGTGAACCTGGGAGGCGGAGCTTGCAGTGAGCTGAGATTGCGCCACTGCAGTCCAGCCTGGGTGATAGAGCGAGACTCTGTCTCAAAAAAAAGGAAAAAGAAATGTTTGATCTTTACGTAATGTGTAATATAAGGAACATTATCCCCATTGCACAGATAAGGAGATGAAAAATATGCACGAAGAGATGAAGAAATATGCACGAGATAGCACCTTGAAGCTGGAGCCTGCCTCCAAACCCACGCACCTTCTCTTCCTTTCCAGTAATAGCAACTAAAACTCCAACAGCAAGTAGTACACCCAACACACGCAGCCTTTTCCCCTAAGCACTGTGTTTATTATGCTTGTGTTTCCGAATTAGAATGACTGGGGCGCAGGGAAGGCGATGGTAACAGGGGAGTTTGTTTTTTTCCCAGGAGGCTATGAATAATGGATGGGCATTCATGCTTCTCTGGCTGCATCATCATTTCCCTTCCTTTATAACATGGGATATTGGCACCCTGGCTCACTCAGTGTGCTTAGTTGGAGACGCAGTGTGACTGCTGCTGGTTAGAGCCAGCATGGCGGCCACCTGTGAGCAGGATGATACTTTAGTGGGGGAAAGATCCCAGGTATAGACTGTCACACAGAGATAGTGCATGGTGATGACTCTGTACAACGACTATGTATGCATTTCCAGTTAGAAATTCTAAATTGGGCGGGCGTGGTGGCTCACGCCTATAATTCCAGCACTTTGGGAGGTCGAGGCGGGCAGATCAGGAGATCAGGGGATCGAGACCATCCTGGCTAACACAGTGAAACCCCGTCTCTACTAAAAATACAAAAAATTAGCCGGGTGTGATGGCAAGCTCCTGTAGTCCCAGCCACTTGGAGACTGAGGCAGGGGGCGCCTGTAGTCCCAGCTACTTGGGAGGCTGAGGCAGGAGAATGGCGTGAACCCAGGACACGGAGTTTGCAGTGAGCCAAGATTGCGCCACTGCACTCCAGCCTGGGTGACACAGCGAGACTCTGTCTCAAAAACAAAGTTCTAAATTGTTTTGGGTTGCTTTCCCCTGCCCCTTTCAATGTTTAGAGGAACAAACTCTTTTTTGTTTTGACAGAGTGACAGAGTCTGGCTCTGTCACCCAGGCTGGAGTGCAATGGTGCTATCTCGGCTCACCATAACCTCCGCCTCCTGGGTTTAAGCAGTTCTCTGCCTCGGCCTCCCGAGTAGCTGGGATTACAGACGCTCGCCAATAGGCCTGGCTAATCTTTGTATTTTTAGTAGAGATGGGTTTTCACCATCTTGGACAGGCTGGTCTTGAACTCCTGACCTCGTGATCCACCCACCTCGGCCTCCCAAAGTGCTGGGATTACAACCGTGAGCCATCGGGACCGGCCCAAAGTAACTCTTATGTTGAAGTTAATTTTATTTTTTTTGAGACAGGGTCTCACTTTGTCACCCAGGCTGGAGTGAAGTGGCACGATCACACCTCACTGCAGCATGCAATTCCTGGGCTCAAGTGACCCTCATGCCTCAGCCTCCTGAGTAGCTTGGACTACATGTACACTCCAACATATCTGGCTAATTTTTACATTTTTTTAAGTAGACACAAGGTCTCGCTATGTTGCTCAGACTGCTATAGAACTCCTAGACTCAAGCAGTTCTTGTGCCTTGGCCTCTCACAGTGTTGGGATTATAGGCATGAGCCACTGTGCCCGGACAAAGTTAATTTTTACTGTCAAAAATTTCGTATCTGTGTCTATTGTCCCCTGTTATGATCAGGAAGGGAGTTTGCAAAAAGGTGGCACTGGCTGCATGCAGGAATTAATCCCACCTTAGCAAATTCCCTGGTTGGTCGCCTGTGGTTAGTGCCACACGTCTCACCAGCATTAGCCTGGTCCAAAACGCTTCACTAAAGGCCGCTTCTTGTGATCTGAGGAGGCTGAAAAATAATTCTCACCTACTCAGAAATGAAAATGCAGACACTTGAATAAATAGTTGAGGTTTTCTTGTGATAGCTAGAACTCTTCAATGTATACTTGACAATGCTTCATTACCTTCTTTAGCTACTCTCGGGTGAAGTAACGAATGCAAGCAAAAGATGATCACATCTTCAGCACAAGTACAATGGAAGGCTTTCAGATAAATTCCAATGTGTTAGAAACCATTTATATCTATCTGAGATTGTAAATGATTTCTAGCATGTTAGAATATGTATATTTTATTTATATTTATATATACTATATATTTTATTTGTATATTTATTTATCATATATTTTATTATATTATTTGTTTATTTTTCAGAGGGAGAGTCTTGCTCTGCCACCCATGCTAGAGTGCAGTGTCATGATCATAGCTTACTGCAGCCTCCAACTCCTGGGCTCAAGTGTTCCTCCTGCCTCAGCCTCCCCATTAGCTGGGATTACAAGTGAGTGCCATCACACCTATTTTTTTTTTTTTTTGAAGTTTTTTGAAGTTTTTGGCATCTCACTATGTTGCCCAGACTGGTCTCGAACTCCTCCTGGCTTCAAGTGATCCTCCCACCTCAGCCTCCCAAAGTGCTAGGATTACAGAGGTGGGCTGAGCCACCCGACCGGCCAACATAGATTTCACTCTCAAGATATCAACGGTTAATTATCCATTTTGTCAAACTTTGTGAAGAGGACAATTACTAATGAATAATTTTTTTAGAACTCTGTATACATATTCTTGATGCTTAGTTTTAAATTTTTCAATTTTATTTACGTATTTTTTTTTTTTTGACCATGTCTCACTCTGTCGCCCAGGCTGGGTGCAATGGCAGGATCTTGGCTCACTGCAACCTCCGCCTCCTGGGTTCAAGTGACTCCCCTGCCTCAGACCCGCAAGTAGCTGGGATTACAGGTGTGCGCCACCATGTCTGGCTAATTTTGTATTTTTAGTAGAGATGGAGTTTCACCATGTTGGCCAGGTTGGTTTCAAACTCCTGTCCTCAGGTGATCCGCAAGCTTTGGCCTTCCAAAGTGCTGGGATTACAGGCATGAGCCACCGCGCCCGGCCTTGACAAGTCATTTAATAATGTGTTTTAGACACTTACCAGGGTCCATGACACCATGCTAGGCAATTAGAGTGATAGTAGACCCTTGGCAGTTGAGGGCTTCGACATTTGTGACTTTGCACACTTTCCACAGAGCCTGAGGCTCCCTGGAATGTAATACGGAGGCCTGGATTTGTGTGTTGCATTCTCTAAGTGTGACGGGAGCAGTTCACCAGCTAGCAAGTCGCCCTTGTCCACTGACAGCAGCACTCCCCTGGGGCTCTGCTGTTCTCTCCTCCCCTGACTTCCTGCCTGTCACTCTCATGAAATCTGAAAAATTTTGCCACTTCGCAAAACAAAATATGGATCTGAAAAGATACATTATCTCATTTCATAGGACGAACAATATGCCGTTGATAAATCGAGTGACGTTGATAAATTGAGGGATTAGTAAAGAGCTTTATCAGTAGTCGTCCACTCAAATGTTTGAGGATTTGCATTTTAAAAATATGTCAAGTGGCCGGGTGTGATGGCTCATGCCTGTAATCCCAGTGCTTTGGGAGGCCAAGGTTGGCAGATCATTTGAGGTCAGGAGTTCAAGATCAGGCTGGTCAATATAGTGAAACCCTGTCTCTACTAAAAATACAAAAATTAGCTGGGCGTGGTGGTGCACACCTGCAATCCCAGCTACTTATGAAGCTGAGACAGGAGAATTGCTTGAACCTGGTAGGCAGAGGTTGCAGTGAACCAAGATCCCTCCACTGCACTCCAGTCTGGGCAACAGAGCGAGACCCTGTCTCAAAAAAGAAAAAAAAAAAAAAAGTCAAGTGTAAAAAAAAACTGTATACACATATCCACATATCCATCCTAAGATTTCCAAGCTGAGAGCAGTGTATTCACTATTTTCACTCCTGTTTCCATGCATTCACCCACCTATTTCTTCATTCCACAAATATTTTTCAGCTTAGCAGGGAAATTGAGATCAGGGCAAAATTACAATAGTGGTGATTATCTATGATTATTAAAAATTAAAGTGGCCTATAATCCCAGCACTTTGGGAGGCTGAGGTGGGCGGATCATGAGGTCAGGAGTTCAAGACTAGCCCGGCCAATATGGTGAAACCCCATCTCTACGAAAAATACAAAAACTAGCCGGGTGTGGTAGTGGGCACCTGAAGTCCCAGCTACTCAGGAGGCTGAGGCAGAAGAATCATTTGAACCCAGGAGGCAGAGGTTGCAGTGAGCTGAGATCACACCACTGTACTCCAGCCTGGGTGACAGAGCGTGACTCCATCTCAAAACCTAATAATAATAACAGTAATGAAAGCAGTCTTATATTAATATTACAAATGCATCATCTCTGTGTGAATCAGCCAATCAGCACGTGCCATAAAGTGGTGCTTCAGGACTTCAGAAGAGAGAAAGGTTATTGGGCAATGTGGTTAGGACAGTTTCTGGAGGACTGGCACTGTAGTGATGCATTGAAGAACAGCTACTCGTATTCCACAGCAGCTAAGCTGTAAGGCCTGTTGGAACGTCAGTAGCAGAGTGGGGAGAGTAGTGGAAATTAGGAACCTGGAATTAGGGCTGCTCTCAGTAGGAAGTGACTCACTGTCATCTTAAGGGAACTTTGGGTAAATTCCTGTTCTACCTGATTGGTTATGAAGGAAGTCACAGACAGGTAAGAGAAGAATATGTAGAGAAGGAAGAACAGTTATTCTAGGCAGAGGAAAATGCACAAGGAATAGCCTAGATGTGAGAAGGTACAAAGAATATTTATGGAACAGAATACCACCAATTTATTTGGAATGCATGGTTCAAGCAAGAAAATGGGAGTGTTGATTCAAATTTGTAGAGGGTGGCTTGATTTCCAGCAAAGCAGATTTATTTATTTATTTATATTTTATTTTTATTTACTTATTTATTTTTTGTATTTATTTATTTATTTATTGAGACAGAGTCTTGCTTCTTTGCCCAGGCTGGAGTGCAATGGTGCAATCTTGGCTCACTGCAACTTCTGCTACCCGGGCTCAAGCAATTCTCCTGCCTCAGCCTCCCAAGTAGCTGGGGCTACAGGCACCTGCCACCACTCCCAGCTAATTTCTGTATTTTTAGTAGAGATAGGGTTTCTCCATATTGGCCAGGCTGGCCTTGAACTTCTGACCTTGTGATCCGTCTGCTTCTGCAGCCCAAAGTGCGGGGCTTACAGGCGTGAGCCACTGCACCTGGCCTTATTTTTTATTTATTTGTTTATTTTTTTAGATAGATCATGGGGATCTCATTGAAAACTTTTGAGAAGAGAAATGATAGGATCAGATACCTTTTCCTACTAAACTGAGACTAGTAATTTTGCCCAGGATTGAAAAGTAATAGTTTCACCATTAATCATGGGAGTGAGTGTTTTTGTTTGGTCGACTAGGATAGTGCCTCTTTTATTTTTTATTTTAGAAGAGCATACTTGTGATTTTTTTGGTGGGGAGGTAGGGTGCTAATTATAAACATTGTCTCTTCTTGTTTTGTGGTGAGTTGTGTATGTGACCCACATTGGGTCAATCCTAATATTTTATCCTTCCCGTCACAGTCGTTAGTTCAAGTTGAGAGCACATGATCCAGATCAGACTGACTCAAAACATTCCCTGGGGGAAGAAAACTGTCCTGGGACATGAACCTCCAGGGCTCTTCGGGAGCTGCAATGAGATGGTAGACAGTTACTGGGACCGTATGAGGGTAGTGAGGAGACATGGGGAGAGGGGAAGAAGAAAGGAGAAAGAAGGAGGGTAGGGAAGGAGGAGAGAGGGAGAGGGAGAGAGAGAGGAAAATACAGAGAGACAGAGATGGAGAAAGAGAGGAAGGGAGAGAGGGAGAGGGAGAGAAGAAGACAAAGCCTGGTGTCTTAGACCATTTGAGCTACTGTAACAAAATACTATCGCATGAGTCGCTTAATGTACTTCTCACAGTTTTGGGGGCTGGAAACTCAAGATCAAGGCGCTGGTGGATTTGGTGTCTGCTTCCTCACAGATGGCTGTCTTTCTGCTGTATGCTGTATCCTCACAGGGAGGAAGAGGGAGGTTCCTTTGAGTCTCTTTTATACGGGTAGATTACTACTCCCATTCATAAGGGCTCTGCTCTCATGACCTTATCAGTTTCCAAAGACCCCTCTTTCTAAGACCGTCATCTTGCAGGGTGGAATTTCAATGTATGAATTTTGCAGGGAGACACGAACATTTCAGCATCTGATGTGGGTGGTGCCTGGGATATCCTGAGGGCACATGTGGTGCTGAGGACAAATCAGAGAAGCAGAGAACAGGAAAAGAAGGTGGAGGGCTGGGCGCGATGGCTCACGCCTGTAATCCCAGCACTTTGGGAGGCCAAAGCAGGTGGATCACCCGAGGTCAGGAGTTCCAGACCAACCTGACCAACATGGTGAAACCCTATCTCTACTAAGTACAAAAAATTAGCCAGGTGTGGTGGCTTACACCTGCAATCCCAGCTACTTGGGAGGCTGAGGCAAGAGAATCACTTGAACCCAGGAGGCAGAGGTTGCAGTGAGCTGTGATTGTGCCATTGCACTCCAGCCTGGGCAACAAGAGCGAAACTCCATCTCAAAAGAAAAAAAAAACAACAATAAACAACAGGTGGAGCTGAAAGTAGCCAAGAGGTGAGAGAAATGCACAAATGTCACCCTTGCTGGGTTTTGGAAAAATCTTTGCTGTTGCTTTATCGGGGTAGTTTCCAGAATGAAGTTCATGAGCAGTTGAAAGGTATGAGGTGATGATTAGTTACATACTAGAAACTCCCTAGGGTCCCTTAAGGGAAGCATATAGAAACTGGAATCTAATTAATACCTCGAGCAGCTGGACTGCATCTCTTTGAACAGGATTGCATGCAGAAACTGGTCATGGGATTTACTGGGTTACCTGCTAGTTGGAACATAAATGATTCTGATGAACAGAATGACAGAATACAATGAATGCAACTACTTGAAATTGTTGGCTTTGGGGTGGCTTCAAATGGATCTTTACCATTTTAATTTATTAGACATGACCCTTCTCTGTGCTGTCCCTGAGTTCAGTAGAGGACAAATAGCAGGAGGACATAGAGATAATTGCAATGTAATTGTCTCTCGGGCAGTGTGATCCTTCCCAAGCCTGCATTTTACACTTCTTCTGCTGGTTCATTCACAACCTGTGGTCACTGCCAAGGACAGCATCTGTTTAAGCCATTTCAGCACCGCTTATGACTGAAGGTCTGAAGCTGGTGTCAGTTCCCCTTTCGTTTAGCTTTCTAACCTCTTCCTGCTATCTCTTGTTTCCCAAATTCTTGCTTTATCTCTTGCCTTCAGCCTCCTTGCCCTCACTCCTGGCACAAGGTAGTGGAGGAAAGATCACTAAGAGGTCACATGGTATCACAGAACGAGCATGAATTTGAAGTAGCACAGATTCACTGAACAATAATTTAACATTGAACACACTAGGCATGGCATTAGGAGAAATTCAAATTCCAGTGCTGCACTTTTAGATCTGTGGAATTGCTGAAGTTATTTAAGACAAGGAGTAGGTTTTATAATTAGCCTGTTTTGAATGTTGCCTGTTTTCTTTTGGGTTTTGGACATGTTTCTGCCCCGTTCTTATCTTTGTAGTGCTTCCCACTTCTCTAGATAATCAAATAGCCTGATGACGTCTGTTTTTCTCATGGGACATGGAGTTACTTTGAACCATGAGGGACTTCTGAGGTTGGCTTAGCTCTTATGGAAGGAGACAAGTCAAAAGAGCTGGGCTTCTAATTTGTCATTGTTGTTGAGAAGTCATCACCGTGGGACAGGAGAGGGCTGTGAAAAAAAAAAGGACAGATCTCCCTTTAGAGTCTTCACTGAGAGGAGAACAAAGATCAGACACACGCATGAAAGGTAATGTGCTCTTTCAAAGGGATCCTAAGGCACAGTCAACTGGGTGGAACTGAAAATTGCTATGACTCACTCACTTGCAACTTTGATTACCTTGATGAGCCACTGTCCACAAACACAGCACAGGCAGCAGCTCTTAACCAGTGGGGTATGTGTGGGATTGAGTATCCTTGGTGGGATGAAGAACTGTTTAGTTTCAAGATAAGGTTTTGTCACAGTTACAAAGCATCGGCTTCCTCATTTCCCACAGTTAAGTTTGGATGTGTGTCCCCCCCCAAATCTCATGTCAAAATGTGATCCCCAGTGGAGGTGGGGCTTGGCAGGAGGTGTTTGAGTCATGGGTATCAGACCTTTCATAAATGGCTCGGTGCCTTGGTGCCATCCTCATGGTAATAAGTGTGGTCTTGCTCTATTAGTTCACAACACAGCTGGTTGTTTAATTTTTAATTTTTTTTGAGACAGAGTCTTACCCTGTCACCCAGGCTGGAGTGCAGTGGTGCAATCATAGCTCATGGCAGCCTCAACCTCCTGGGCTCAACCATCCTCCCACTTCAGCCTCCTGAGTAGCTGAGACTACAGGTACATGCCACCATGCCTGGCTAATTAAAAAAACATATTTTGTAGAGACAAGCATCTCACTATGTTGCCCAGGATTATCAAACTCCTGGCCTCAAGTGATCCTCCTACCTTGACCTTCCAAAGGTGCTGTGGTTACAGGTGTGAACTACCACATCTGGCCGAGAACTTGCTTAAAAGGTCCTGGCGCCCCTCTCTCACTCTTGCTCCTTCTCTTTTCATGTGATGATTTTTTCCCCCTTCACCTTCTGTCATGGGTTAAAGCTTCCATAGGTCCTTGCCAGCAGCAGATCCTAGTGCTATGCTTCTTGTACAGCCTGCAGAACCGTGAACCAAAGAAACCTCTTTCCTTTATAAATTACCCAGCCTTAGATATTCCTTTATAGCAACACAAAACAGACTAAGACATTTATTGTAAATGTAATGTGCTGACTCCTGTTGATGCTTCTTTCTAGATTATTCTGCTGTGATCTAATGGCAGCAAGTACCAAACCTAAAACAATAAGTATTTCTCCAGGTGACCCATTCTAGACAGTAATGGTTTTAGATATGCTCTTTCCTGCAGGCCTTACCTGCCAGGGACCTGTTGTTGCATTTCTGGCCCTCTCCATGTCTGCTTCTCCCCAGCTTGGTGCAAGAGAATGATTGGGAAGGAGGAAAGACTGTGATTCCATCATAAAGCTCACTTGGAGAAACCTGGAGTCCCAGCAAGACAAACACCAACCAGCAGATGCATCCTTGGGAGTTTTGAGCTGCCCTGGTTCTTAGACCTTATGTGTAGGCTACACAAATTAATTTTATTTGATTAATTAATTTATTTAGATAAATAAATTTAGATCTTGCTCTGTCACCCAGGCTAGAGTACAGTGGCATGACTATGGCTCACTGCAACCTCTAACTCCCAGGCTTAAGTGATCCTCCCAACTCAGCCTCCTCAGCTGCTGGGACTACAGGCATCCACCATCATATCCAGCTAACTTAAAAATTTTTTGTAGAGGTAAGGTCTTGCTATGTTGCCCAGGCTGGTCTTGAACTCCTGGCCTCAAGTGATCCTCCCACCTCAGCCTTCCAAAGTACTGGGATTACAGGTATAAGCCAATGTATCCAGACTCCAAAAATAATTTTAACAGTTTATTTTGTTTCTGTCCCAACCACAACTAATACATAATTTAAACAATTGCTTGTTGAGACTTCAGGTGGCATGTCGAGAACTGCTGGTCTAAGAATCAGTGCCATGACAAGGAGTCCCTAGGGGTGGAGGCAATTCCAAAGATGCTGCCATGGAGTGACACCTTGCCTTGACAATGTCATTAGAAGTTAGCATCTGGATGGTTCTAGGATTTTCCCTCCTGCTGCATAGATGACTACATTTGAATTAGCTAACGAATGCATTAACAAACATTTACGGAGCAATTATGTTCTGCAAAGCTCTGTCAGATACTTCCTCTAATGTTACTTAATCTTTACAATAATGGTGCAAGGTAAGCATTATTTTTATTAAGAAAGATAGTTTGGGCCACATGTGGTGGCTCACATAATCCCAGCACTTTGGAAGGCCAAGGAGACAGGATGGCTTGAGGCCAGGAGTTTGAGACAAGCCTGGGCAACATAGCACAATCCCATCGCTACAAAACATTTAAAAAATAAGCTGAATGTGGTGGTGCATGCCTGTAGTCCCAGATACTCAGGAGGTGAAGGTAGAAAGAAGGCTGAGTTCAGTAGTTGGAGGCTGCAGTGAGCTGTAATCACACCACTGCACTCCAGCCTGGGCAACAAAGTGAGACCACATCTCCAAAATAAATAAATAAAATAAACGAATAAAAAAGAGAAAGGTAGTTCAGCATAGTGTTACGCTTACTATAAGACTGTCCACTGGGCACACCATGTGTCAATGAATAGGTATGGATAGGAGAAATTGTTCATAACCATCAGTGTTTCAGTTTTTTTATCATAATATGTGGAACAAACTCTATGCCAACCACCTCATGGGGCTGGGTGAGGATTAAACAAATGAATGCATGCTAATATTTACTGTGTTTGCTAGCCGGGTGTGGTGGTGGGCCCCTGTAGTCTCAGCTACTCGGAAGGCTGAGGCTGGAGAATGGTGTGAACCTGGGAAGTGGAGCTTGCAGTGAGCCGAGATTGCACCACTGCACTCCAGCCTGGGCAACAGAGCGAGACTCTGTCTCAAAAAAAAAAAAAAAAAAAAAAAAAACCAGAAAAACAAAAACAAAATTTACTGTGTTAGCTATTACCATTAATATTTTACAGATGGCCAAGGCATAGCTCAGAGAAGTTAGTTGACTTCTCCAAGATCACACAGCTTGCATGAAGCAGAATCAGAATTCAACCTGGTCCATGTAAACCTAAGGCAGGCTGCTCAGGGAATGTTGGGAACTTGGTGAAGGAAGATCTTTGGCTGGATGGGCTGGAGATGGTGTGTGCTGGCAAAAGCGGGACACTCCAGGTTCCCTAATAGAGTACTTTTGAAGCTGCCCTGCAGTCTGTCAAGATGTTCATCCCTCAGTTTCAGAGCACATCTCCTCGGAAGAGAGCTTGTTCAGAATGGAACAGTTCGAGCAATGCCTCACAGCTCTATGGTTACAATAATAATGATGCAATATGTCTGCCAAGAGCCAGGGAAAGCCAATTCCACAGGACAGCCCATTAAGCAACTGTGACAGGGAGCAAACTGCTTCCGTTCACGAGCTGAACCCTGTTTCCTGCCCTGCTGATGACTCGGGTAATTGCTAATGGCATCTGCAGGTAATTAGCTTGAGACACAACAGAGGAGCTGGTCTTTTCTATTCTCAGGGAGCAGAGAGCCCTGTTTCTTCCTCCAGGCTGGGCTCAGCAGGGCAGGTTACTCTGGCTGGGCTTCTCCTCCTCCTTGTTTCTTGCACTTTGTATCTATTTTGTTGAAATGTGGCCAGCAAAGGTTGGCATCATCCATCATTAATCAGCACTTGTAAAACCTTCAACTCCAGGCCACTGTACGTTCCCTGCCCAATTCTAAAACCACAGGCAGAGGAATTTGTCCTTGGAGAGTTGTGACAATGAACATTTTCCTTGAAACGTTCAACAGTGAATATTTCCTTTCCAATGAAAAGCCCAGAGCAGTGTCTTTAAGAGATAACTTGTAAAAATTACTATTCATAAGTAGAAATATTTTTATTAAAAAAGTATACATTGCAGATAAACCAAAGAAGAAAACTCTCATGAGCTGTAGTCTCATGATCCAAAGATAACCACATTTATATTTTGATATCAATTCAGACCTTTTTCTGTACCTACATAGCATTTAAAAATACAGTCACACTTTACTTATTTGTAAATGGCTTATTTCACTTAATGGTATACATGGATAACTTTTCATATCCTTAGATATTATTCCCAATTGTTATATAAAGTAAGGGAAAAATAATTTATTGTATGACTGTTATCTGATTTGCCTGCCTGGTCCTCTGTTGTAGGGCATTTAGTTTGTTTCCAGAGTTTCAAATTTTGCTGCAGAATAAAAGAACATCTGGCTGTTTTCCTCCCAAACTGAATTGTAGACTCCTGGTAGCAACACTTTGTCAGGAGAGATTTGTTCTTTATTGGAAAGAACTTACACGTTGAAGTCAGTCTGATGAGGCCACATTTCTATCCAATGTTGGGTCACCCTTATAAAATCTATCATTCCTGATAGCAGGTGACCTCCTGCCCACATGTTAGCTGACTGTAGACTGCTAGTGTTTTCCCAGATTGGAAAGACTTACTAGTGTGCAACAAGCCACACCTGCCCTCTTGGTGTGGCAGGTCAAGCTGACATTACTCTTTCCTTCACCAATAAATTTAGCAAACATTTATTGAGAGCCCATACTATGCTAGACCCTGGGGATGTAGAGAGATAAGAAGAGTCTTTTTAGTTCAACAGGATCTCAAGGATACATTCTGGATAACTAATTCCTTTTCCTGTGGCAGTTGCTTTCTGCTGGTTCATCTCAGTGGAACATCTAGTGTTAAAATGTGGCCTGGCCCAACTTTCATGTTCTGTTAGAATGAAGAAGCTTATATCAGACCATTTCTCCTGCCAAAAATAACTATAACAGTTGGATAAAATATCCCCAAAGAAACAAACAAACAAAAGCCCCAAAAGCTGTTTGAAGGCATCGGAGAAAACCCAGAAAAAGCCATGATTCTAAGGGTCAAGACCCCAAAGTGGGTGGGGGAAATCAGACAACTAGACAGGCCAGTCATTTCCTGCTGTTTCTATCTTTGAGGCATTTTCCAATTCGTGAGTGGCTGGAAATTAACAACAAAAAGAGAGCTACATAAGAGTCATGTTTGGAAAATTAGCAATGTAATTTCTAAATAACCCATGAATCAAAGCATACACACGATGTATTAGTTCCTCCTCATGCTGCTAATAAAGACATACCGAAGACTGGGTAATTTATAAAGGAAGGAGGTTTAGTGGACTCACAGTTCCACATGGCTGGGGAAGCCTCACAATCATGGCAGAAGGTGAATAAGGAGCAAAGTCACATCTTATATGGTGACAGGCAAGAGAGCTTGTGCAGAGGAACTCCCATTTATAAAACCATCAGATCTCGTGAGACTTACTCACTGTCATGAGAATGCATGGAAAAGACCTGCTGCTGTGATTAAATTACCTCTCACAGGGTCCCTCCCACAACACGTGAGAATTGTGGGAGCTGCAAGTCAAGATGAGATTTGGGTGGGGACACAGCCAAACCATATCATACAATGAAAAACAGAAGGTAATTTTTAGTTCTGAATAAAGAATCAAACCTAGAGAAAAGTTGCAAGGTAGTGCAATGGACTTTCACAGACTCTTCACCTACATTCACCAATTGTAAAGATTTTGCTACAGGTGATGGTCAATTTTATACGTCCACTTGGTGGATGTTTTAGGATGAGATTAACATTCAGACAAGTCAATTTAGTAAAGCAGATTGCCCTCCATAATGTGGATGAGGCTTACCAATTAGTTGAAAGCCTGAACAGAACAAAAAATCTAACCTCCGCATACAAGAGGGTATTTTCCAGCAGCCTGACTGAACTTCATGTACTTCAATTGGCTCTCCAATGAACTTCAATTGGCTCTCCATATGCAATAATAGCCTGCCAACCCATACTGCAGATTTTGGACTTATCAACCTCCATAATTGCGTGAGCCAATTCCTCGTAATAAATCTCTCTGTCTCTCTCTGTATGTGTGTACATGTGTATCTATATCTCTGTGTATATGTATTTACACATGCATACATCCTACTGGCTCTGTTTCTCTGTTCACAGTGTTTGACTAATGCATTACATTTCTTTTATTTTTCTATTACAATTCTCATTTTTGCAGAAACATTTATGGATAAATTGAAGATATCATGACCTGTCATCCCTGCATAATCCAGGATTCATCCCTTAAGAGTAAGGTCATTATTTTGAATAACTGTGATAAAATCTAGAAAATTTATCATTGATTCAACATTATTTTGTAACATATAGTCCATATGTGAATTTACCAATTGTGCCAATATTGTCCTTTATAGCAGTTTTCTTTCTTCTCAAGCAAGGATCAATTTGGGATCATGTACTATATTTAGTTGTCCATTCCTTTAATTTCCTTTAGTCTGGAACAATTTTTCTGTTTTTCCTTGTCTTTTTGACGTTATCATTTTGAAGCATACAGACCAGTTGCTTGTAGAGTCTTTCTCAATTTAAGTTTAATCGGAGTGTTTCCCCATGAGTTCTTGGCAGGCATACCGTTGATCTCATTTTCAATATCACATCAGGAGGCATGTGATGTCAGCTTGTGCCTTATTGGTGATATAACTTTTATCACTTTGTTAAGTTGGCATCTGCCAGATTTCTCCACTGTAAAAATACTCCTTTTTCTTTTGGAGTTAAGTAATCTGCTGGGAGATAATCTGAGACTATGTGAATAAATGCCTTGTTCCTTCACATACTTTTACCCAATGTGAATCCATTGATAATTCTGAATCCATTGATGATGATTTTGCCTGAACCTGTTATTACAATGACGGTTGCAAAACAGTGATTTTTCTATTATCCCTTTTACATTTATTAGTTGGTATAATATAGTTAAGCTTTTTATTCTTTCCTTTTATTCATCCAATTATGCATTTTTTATATTTATATTTTTAGTCTCAGTATAGATTCATAAATTCCTTTGTATTCATTATGTTATCATCTATTATTTCCACTATTTATTGAGGTGTGTTGGCCTCTGTATCCCTTTGACATGTGACTTCACTTTGGGAGTGCTTTTAATTATTTTCTGGTACACATGCATAACACAAATTCCAGGCACATCTTGGACTTTGCATGGTTCCAGCCCTAGAATCAGCCAGTTTTTTCAGAAATCCCTGGTTTCTTCTTTGGGGGAAAGGCATTTAGAAAGCAAAATCTGGATGCCATGTGGGCTTATTGTTACTGCAATATTATCAATTCTGGGCCCTTTGATGATTTCATACTGATACCTTTCATTCTATCCTACCCAAAGAATTGCCTTTCTGCATTCCATGTTTGTACCTTTCTTCTCTATCAGTGAAAACAGTGAAAACCCCAGCTCCCAACAGCATCGATGTATTTATTCAAAGGCTCAATCCTAAAATGCATAAAAAATAATTTCAGAACTGAGGCATTGAAACCCAACCCAACAATAAACCTGCAAAGCAGAGATCCTGATTTTTTTGTAGTTCTTGTTTTCATTAGCCTGACAGTATAAAGTTCTCTACTGTTTTCCAAAGTTTTTATATTTGCTATGAACTGAATTATATCCTCCTAAATTCCACATGTTGAATCCCTAATCCCCAACATTACTGTACTTGAAGATAGGGCCTTTAGGGTTAAATGAAGTCATAAGGGTGGGGCCCTGATACAATAGAGTTAGTGTCCCTATAAGAAGAGATGCCATAGAACTCACTGTAAGTGTGCACAAAGTAGAGATCCTGTGAGCACACAGTGAGAAGGCAATGGTCTGCAAGCCAAGAAAAGAGGGCTGAGAATGAAATGGACAGAGCTAGCAGATTGATCTTGGACTTTCCAGCCTCCAGAGCTGTAAGCCATACATTTCTGTTGTTTAAGACACCTAGTCTGTGGGTATTTTGTTAGGGAAGCTCAAGTAGACTAACACAGCATTAGTCCTTTTTCCCTTCAGTATGGTTAACAAATAGTTCTGTTGAAGGATGTTTACTTTTTCACTCTTATTGGCTTAATGTTATTTTTAAATACTTAAAACATTACCATGTTTCCAAAAGCAAAATCTATTAACAAAAGTACACTTAAAGAAAGCTTACTTCTTCCTCTGTCATGTTCACAGCATATCAATCCATCTTCTGTACATAAGAAATTTTGCTAGCTTTTGTTTGCCCTGAGTTGTTTCTTTTGTAAAAATAAGATATACATCTATAACTAGGTTTACATTTGCTCTTCTTTCTCATATCAAAAGTATAACTGTATATTCTCTTTTACATTTTGCTTTTGTAGCTTGCCAATATATACTGCAAATTATATCATATAACTTCATAGAGACTATTTCTATTCTGTGTTA
Organism: Piliocolobus tephrosceles; assembly: GCF_002776525.5. Classification (NCBI taxonomy): domain Eukaryota; kingdom Metazoa; phylum Chordata; class Mammalia; order Primates; family Cercopithecidae; genus Piliocolobus; species Piliocolobus tephrosceles. The sequence continues at coordinate 16,238,037 of NC_045441.1, read as the reverse complement.
TACCTACTTGTTTAGAAGAATTTTGGGCTTGGTATGGTGGCTCATGCCTATAATCCCAGCTTTTTGGGAGGCCAAGGCAGGAAGATGCCTTGAGCCCAAGAGTTTGAGACCAACCTGAATAAACAAAATTAGCCAGGCATTGATGGTGCTTACATTAGTTGATATGCTATTTTTGAGCTTTTTATTTCTTCCTTTTATTCATTCAATTATACATTCATGTATTCATTCATTCCTCTATTTATATTTTTAATCTCAGTATAGATTAATGAATTCCTTTGTATTCATTGTGTTACAATCTATTATTCCTATTATTTAATGAGATGTGTTGGCTTCCATATCCCTTTGACACGTGACATCACTTTGGGTCCCAGCTATTCAGGAGGCTGAGGTGGGAAGATTGCTTGAACTGGGGAGGTTGAGGGTACAGTTACCCAAGACCACACCATTGCACTCCAGTCTGGGTGACAGAGTGAGACCCTGTCTCAAAAAATATACGTATTTTGGATGGAAAAATACTGAATGTGAAATATCACAAAATTGTGGGATGTAGCTAAAATCGTGCTTAGAGGGAAATCAAATCTTTCCTTGCATATGTTAGAAAACAAGAAATACTGAAAATAAATTATTCTTGTATGCATCTAGAAAAGTAGCAAATTAAAGCCACAAAAGTAGAAGAAAGAAAATAATAAAGATGAAAAACAAAAGTCAATTAAAAATATGGAGAAAACAAGCATCTCCCGAAGTGTATTTTTGAAAAAGATAGATAAAATGGGTAAACCCCACATAGTAAATCCCCTATTGTTCATGAATCAAAGACAGATGACAAAAATTATTAATATTAGAAATGAAAAAATCTTTTAGACATTAAATGTTAGTTAGAAAATATACTGGACAATTTGCAAATAAATTTGACAACTTTAATGGAAGGACAGTTTTCTTAAAGCAACTTACAAAAGCTAAAACCAAATAGAAATGTGAAGATACCCAGATCTAATAAACGAGTAATATTTTCAAATAAAAATATCCCCACAAAGAAAATTCCTGGTTTATATGATGTCACCAGTGAAGTCTTCCAAATATTTGAGAAAGAAACAATGCCATTATTAAACTAACTTTTTCAGGAAATAGAAAAACTGAGAACATGTCCTATTTTATTATGAGGTCAGCAGTATCTTGCTAATGAAACAAAGGAAAACCAGTGTTCAGTCACTTTAGTAATATTAAAAGAAAAGAATAGTGTACAGTCATTTTACTGAACATAAAATTTAAAAGTTTTTTAAAAACCAGGAAATCAAATGTAACAATCTATTAAAAAAGATAGTACAACAGCCCAAATTGGGATTCTTTGCAGGAATGCAAGGTTAGTTTAACATTGGAAAATTGATCAATTCACCACATTAACAGAGTAAATGAGGATAATCTGATTATTTTCAATGGACATAGAAAAAGCATTTGATGTAATTTAGTAACTGATAAAATTTAGCACCTGCCATGAAAAGAAAAATTCCTTAATAAATAAGAAGTAGAAATAAAATATTAGAAATGGAAGTCAGAATTTCTTAACGAATAAGAAATGTAAGTGTATTATGAAAAAGGGCATGACATAAAAGCTATAATGAATGCAATACTTGATGTGGAACTGAAGCAGCATTGTTTTCTGGGGTAAATACCCAAATTTGTTGTCTCATGGCCATGGAAAACTAGGATGCAGACACACAAAGATTGAGGTTCAGAGCAGAAGTTTAATAGGCAAAAGAAAGAGAAGAGCACTCTCTGCTGAAGAGTGAGGGGTCCTGGAGAAATGGGTTGCCAGTTCCACAGTGAAATGCAAAGGGTTTTATAGATGAGCTTGAGGAGGTAGTGTCTGATTTACCTAAGGGACAAAAGATTGGTTGAACCATGTATGCCATTTGCATAAGGCGTGAAAAACTGGTTAGGACTAGGTGTATCATTTGTGAAAAAGCTGGCTGCCACACCCTAATCTTTTATTATGCAGATGGGCTCTCTGTCTAGCTGGTGCCATGTTGCCTGTTCCTTTACTGCACATGTGGTGACAAAGAAAAGGAAAGATGGAGCCTCCATGTTGAACATACCTGACTTCCAGGTAGTCTTTTTCTATTGACACAGCTGCCGGCTTTCACCTGTTCAAGTTTCCAGTTTGCTTATCTATGTCTGCAGATTGATTTTTCAGGCTGCTCTTTGTTAGAAAGGAAATGATTTTTGTTAAAAGGGAAATTCTGCTTTTAGTTAAAAGGGAAATTCCACTGAGGACTCCGTTGCCCTTACTGTCTGCCTAAATAATTTCTTTCTATCTCCTGTATCAGAACTATTAAAAATGTTCTGTCTGAGATCAGGAAGGAGGCAAGACTATATATTATCTCTATTTTTATTCAATGTTGTACTGTGGTTCCTAGCCATTGTAATATGGCAAGACAAATAAATAATAAATACCAGAAAGAAAGAATGAAATGGCATTGTTTATGAACAACCTAATTGGTTTTAAATTCAAAAGCCTATGAAGATAAATAAAATTAGTAAATGAATTTAGCAAGGTCACTAGATATAAGAACACTGTGTAAAAAGCATCTTTTTTGTACTAACAGCAAACAACAAGAAAATAAAATTTAAAATAATGATCACAATAGCATAAAAAATATAAAATGATTGGAGAAAAAATCTGACAAAAAGTAATGCAGGACTGCTATGTAGAAAAATACTAAATATCACTGAAAGAAATTAAAGAAAACTTAAGTAAACTGAAGGATATATCATGTTTATTTATTGAAACAGTAAAGGTATAGATTCTCCTAAAAATTCTTTTTTTTTTTGAGACATGGTCTAGCTCTGTTGGCTGTACTGTAATGCAGTGGCATGATCTCAGCTCACTGCAACCTCAGGTCCCTGGATTCAAGTGATTCTCATGCCTCAGCCTCCTGAATAGCTGGGATTATAAGTGGGCACCACCACGCCCAGCTAATGTTTGTATTTTTTGTAGAGATGAGGTTTCATCATGTTGGCCAGCCTTGTCTCAAACTCTTGACCTCAAGTGTTCTGCCTGCTTTGGCCTACCAAAGTGCTGGGATTACAGGTGTGAGCCACTGTGCATGGTCAAGATTGTCCTAAAATTTATCTACATTTCACTACTATTTCAATCAAAATCTCAAGAGGCCTATTATATGGAATTTGAAAAGCTTTCTATAATAGTTATATAAGATGCATAGGGCCGAGAATAGCAAAACTGATGTTAAAGAGCAAATCAGAAAGACAACAGCACTAGATACTAATGCCTATTACAAAGCTCCTGTAATGAACACAATATGGTTTTGGTCCAGGGCAAAATAAATAGAAGAAAGGAAAGGCAAAAGAAACCAGAAAAAAAGCTTGCACATAAGTAGACATCTGATCTGTGAAAAAGGTGACTCTGCAGTGCTTAATATAGAGAAAACAAGGTCTTTTTATCTCTTGGGACTCAGTCAACTGTTTATCTACATGGAAAAACAAAAGTAATCTTGACACTACCTCACATCATACTGAAAACTTTCAAACAGAATTTTGACTAAATGGTAAAGACAAACAGAAAAGCTGTTAGGAGAACACAGAGGAGAATACCTTCATGGTATTCTGAGGGGTATATCATGTTTATTTATTAAAATAGTAAAGGTATAGATTAAAATAAAGGTATAGCCAGACTCTGTCTCTTACCTAGATATAGGTAAAGGTTTTTTGTTTTTTTTTTTTTAAGCCGAAAACATACCAAGTGTAATGGGTAAATGGATACAAGAATTATATAAAATTATGAACTTCTCTTTATCAAGAGACGTCATTGAGTCTGTGAAAAGGCAAGGCACAGAGTGGGAGAAGACTTTTATAACACCCATAGTTGACAAAGGATTCAGAATATATAAAGAGTGCCTATGAATCAATCAAATGAAACCTCACAAAAACGGGCAGAAGCCTTGAACAGGGAAGTTGAATTGTGCACTTTTTATATGCTTATTGGCCATTTGTATGCACTATGTTGCATGCACATTTACACATTTATTGGCCGTTTGTATTCACTTTGTTGCATGTTTGTGTGCATATAATGAAGTGCATACAAATGACTAATAAATGTATAAAAAATGCTAAACTTTATGGATCATCAGTAAAATGCAAACTGTAACTAAAATGAGATGTCCATAAGCCTGTGAGAGTACAGAAATTATATATATGCATGTATAACATATATAACATATTTATAACACATACATATTTATAACACACACATATTATGTATTTATATATTTTATTATTTATATTATACATATAATTATTACTATACATAAATAAAATAGTATACAAACACACACACATACACATGCACCACAAATCAACAAACTAATAACACACTAATAACCAACAGCCCCAAGTATCAGTATTGTGGAAAGTAAATTCACACATTCCTAGCAAAAGTGTAAATTGTTAATCCCACTGGAAAACTCTTTGACAAACCTGTTAAAGCTGAAAACGGTAACACTATGGCCCAGCAATGCCAATCCTAAATGCATACTCAAGAGAAATGTGTACTTAGTACCCCAAAAGGAAAAGAATGTCCATAGTAGCATTTTTCAAAATAGCCAAAACTGGAAACACCCTACATGTTCATCAAGAAAATTGACATATCGGTCATGACATATGGTATTAGTCAGGGAACTTATTAGGTATTAACTGACACTATCACAAGGTCCCACAATAGGCTGCCTGCAAGCTGAGGAGCAAGGAGAGCCAGTCCGAGTTCCAAAACTGAAGAACTTGGAGTTCGATGTTCAAGGGCAGGAAGCATCCAGCACAGGAGAAGGATGTAAGCTGGGAAGCTAGGCCAATCTCTCTTTTCATTTTCTGCCTGCTTATATTTTAGCCACACTGGCAGCTGATTAGATTGTGCCCACCCAGCCTAAGGGGATCTGCCTTTCCCAATTCCTCTGACTCAAATGTTAATCTTCTTTGTCTGCATCCTCACAGACACACCCAGGATCAATACTCTGTATCCTTCAATCCAATCAAGTAGACACTCAGTATTAACCATCACAAGTCCGCCCCTTGTCAACTTGAACCCATACACATCTCCTAAGATCATACATAATCTTCAAATAAAGACAATAATAAGGTCATAATTACATCTAACATAATACAACTATCCTTTATACAATCAGAAACGCACCAATCCCTAGCCCAAATTATATTACATAAAGTTAACAATACTTAAATGTTGATGTGAAGTCAATAAATCTTATGCCACATGATGAAAGAGAAAGGAAATAAACTGAAGATGTTTTCTAAGTACAAGTGTATACATGCACAAACATGTTTTTAGCAAAAGAAGGAGGAAATACTCATTACAATTACAGTCCTCGTTTTTGCAGCTGGTCACGTGGTTGTAACTGATATTGAGGACTACCTTCTTCTACTACCCACTCTGCATTCCTTTTGTCTTTAGCAAGCACCTCAGCAGGTCGTGGTTTCTTTCTTGTTGGAGTGACCCAGTAACAAATCAGTCGTGACATACTGATGTAATAAAATATTCCAGCCAATGAGAATGAACTATTGCCACATACGATCAAATGGATTAATCTCACACATCTAATGTGCAGCAGAAGAAGCCAGACACAGAAGTGTAGGCATTGTATGAGGTTCAAAAATGGCCAAGACAGACTTTATGTGATAAAAGCCAGTATACGGGCTACCTTTGAGGACGCAGCCTGTGTGAAAGCTTTCTGGGGGGTCTACGGCTGTTTCTTTCTTGATATGCTTGATGGTTGCATGGTGCATTTTCTTTCTAAATGATCATCCATTAAAATGAGCGATGTGTGCACTTATCTGGCAATAAGACATTTATTAAACAAAAAAATGAAGCCTGGGTTTTACCTCTCCCAGATGTCAATTGAATTTTTGAAGTGGAGAGAGAGGCAGGGGACTAAGAATAATGACATTATATTTATTGAAGATTATTGAGTGCCAGGTCTGTATTTATTCGATTTCATGCCATTTTATAATTTAATCAAGGTAGCTGTTCTAACTCCCATTTTACATGTGGAAATTGGGATCTAGAGAAATTAAATAACTTGCCTAGATTACACCCCTAGTAAAAACCAGTCCCAGGGTGTGCCCAGGCTTTAACCCAAAGTATAAGTGAGATTTTCAGGATCTGCAGCTGTTTTGAAAAGGGAAAAAGGGGCCACGCACAGTGGTTCACACCTGTAATCCCAGCACTTTGGGAAGCCAAGGCAGGCGGATCACCTGAGGTCAGGAGTTCGAGACTAGCCTGACTAACATGGCAAAACCCTGTCTCTGCTAAAACTACAAAAATTAGCTGGGTGTAGTGGCAGGCACCTGTAATCCCAGCTACTTGGGAGGCTGAGGCAGGAGAATCGCTTGAACCCAGGAGACAGAGGTTGCAATTTCACCATTTCACTCCAGTTTGGGTGACAGAGTGAGACTCTGTCTCAAAAAAAAATGTGAAGAAGGGAGAAGGAAGGGATTTTTGGGGAGTGAAATGGAGTAGTGGCTTTGTGGCCCCTTAATGACACATATGGATGCTGATGTATTAGATTTAATTAAATATTTAGGTAAAGGAATATTTAGATAGGTTTGATTCCTTCCTTCCTTCCTTCCTTCCTTCCTTCCTTCCTTCCTTCCTTCCTTCCTTCCT
>NC_045441.1:16198187-16231339 GCF_002776525.5 Piliocolobus tephrosceles | reverse complement strand
CCTTCCTTCCTTCCTTCCTTCCTTCCTTCCTTCCTTCCTTCCTTCCTCTCTCTCTCTCTCTCTCTCTTTCTTTCTTTCTTTCTTTCATTCCGATGGACTCTCACTCTGTCACCCAGGCTGGAGTACAGTGTTCACACCATTCTCCTGCCTCAGCCTCCCGAGTAGCTGGGACTACAGGCCCCCGCCACCAAGCCCAGCTAACTTTTTTTGCATTTTTAGTAGAGACCGGGTTTCACTGTGTTAGCCAGGATGGTCTCAATCTCCTGACCTCATGATCCGCCTGCCTCGGCCTCCCAAAGTGCTGGGATTACAGGCGTGAGCCATCCCGCTGGCCAATGCAGCGTATCTTTCAAATATTTATCTAATGTAGATGACGAGTTGATGGGTGCAATAGACCAATATGGCACATGTATACCTATGTAACAAACCTGCACGTTGTGCACATGTACCCTAGAACTTAAAGTATATTTAAAAAATCACATCGTACATGAATTCATTTATATGAAAGTCCAGAACAGGGAAATCTATAAAGACAGAAAGCAAACTTAGAAGTGACATGACGGCCAGGCGCAGTGGCTCACGCCTGTGATCCCACCACTTTGGGAAGCTGAGGCGGGCAGATCACAAGGTCAGGAGATCGAGACCATCCTGGCTAACACGGTGAAACCCCGTTTCTACTAAAAGTACAAAAAATTAGCCGGGTGTATTGGCGGGCGCCTGTAGTCCCAGCTACTTGGGAGGTTGAGGCAGGAGAATGGCGTGAACCCGGGAGGCGCAACTTGCCCTGAGCTGAGATCGCGCCACTGCACTCCAGCCTGGGCGACAGAGGGAGACTGTCTCAAAAAAAAAAAAAAAAAAAAAAAAAAGGACAGAAGTGACGATGTTGGGGGTAAGAGGGTGAGAGCTAGAGTATGAGGTTGCTTTTGAGGTTTATTTTGATGAAAATCACCTAAAATTGACTGTGTAATGGATGCACACATCTGTGAATATACTGAAAATCATTGAATTATACACTTTAAATAGGTGAATTATAATGTATATAAATTATATCTCAATAAAGTTATGCTCAATGCAAAAAAAAAGAAAGAAAAAAATTCTGCTGTTTAATCAAAATGTCCCAAGCCCATTTGCAAAACCAGAGCTGCTAAGCCATGTTTCTTTCCACGTTATCTTTACAGACATCCCTGACTGGTGTCAGTTTTGGAAACGTGTAGAGAATATCATGGAACACATGTTTTAATGCCTCTTACAATTTGGACCAATTCACTGGCAACTTTCAAAATATCGCTTGCAAAGTATTTCTGTCAGCTGTAGTGGGCATTAAGCATTTAGAATCAATCTCTGATCATTTTTATCCTTTTTGTTTTTGGGAAGAAAAATTATTGATCAAAGGTTTTAGCCTCATTTAATATAGTTGAGCAGCTTTTAAATTTCCTTTATAAGCCACAGCAGGGATGGGCATTTTCTCCCAGCTTAACACAACGCAAATCAATCTGTCTCATGGTACTGTCTTACTGCATATCAAACTGGCCGAGGCAGGTATTTCTTCTTCTTGCTGTAAACTTTCTAGGATACCAGAAATGTAGGTTTTTGACTGATATTTTAAGTTGCAGGAAAACAAAAAATAAATTCTGTTTCAGTGTGAAATTCTATATTTCAACCACATCAAAAAAAAAAATCATTTCCCATTTTATCTTATTCCCCCAAAATGAGATATTCTGTGGCATTAAAATATTTTCTGTTTTTTTGTTTGTTTGTTTTTGAGACAGAGTCTCACTCTGTCACCCAGGCTGGAGTGCAATGGCACGATATCCGCTCACTGCAACCTCTGCCTCTCTGGTTCAAGTGATTCTCCTGCCTCAGCCTCTTGAGTAGGTGGGATTACAGGCGTGCACCACCATGCCTGGCTAATTTTTGTATTTTTAGTAGAGACAGGGTTTCACCATGTTGATCAAGCTGGTCTTGAACTCCTGAGCTCAAGTGTTCTACCCACCTATGTGGCATTAAAATTTTGACTTCTGACTCCTTATCTGCATGTTCCTAATGACTAATTTTTGGACTTGTGCAAATCACCGTCATAACTAGGGCATACGAATGTCCTGAAATCTTGGGTTATCTCTACTTTATGCCCTTTTTCCTGGAACAATTATTAATACTGCCCCTTTTAGCTCTCAAAATGTCTTATACCGTGGAAAATTATATGAACACAATTATAATGAGAACATTGTCTGTTCTTTAAAAGAGGAAACGTTGGGATGAAGATTTCCATCATGTTGATGGGAATCAATGGGAAATCCACAGACAGCATCCAGTGTCTTTTACCAGCTCCTCATGTGTTTAAACAACTTTATTGGATTTAATTTTTTACTTTGCAATTTGGCAATTCTTTGTGTGCTGATTTGGTTAATGTTAATCTCTCCTACTGGACCAGAGGCTCTAGGAGGTCAAGGACCATGTCTATTTTTGAACAGCATGTCTAGTGTTAACCCAGTGCTGACAAATAGGAGGTGCTCAGTGTTTAACCATTTAATGAATAAATAGATGAATATTTTACTGGGTTTTCAATTTTTCAAAAAGACCAAACATTATCCCATTTGATTCTCTCTCTCTACATTATAACTCCAGAAAGGACCAGTAGCGTCTGTTTTTTTTTCCTAATATTGAAACCATGTTTTGTAGTAAAGATTTATCTATTATTATCCATAAAGCTGGAGGCGGAGCTGATACTCTATTTTAGGACTTCATTTATTTCTTCTGAGGACAGGATCTTGCTCTGTCCTCCAGGCTGGAGTGCAGTGGTGCCATAATAGCTCATTGCAGCCTTGAACTCTTGGGATCAAGCGATCCTCCCACATCAGTCTCCTGAGTAGCAAGGACAACAGGCATGTGCCAATGCACTTGGCTAATTTTTATTTTATTTTATTTTATTTTATTTTATTTTATTTTATTTTATTTTATTTTACTGTTGGTAGAGATGGGATCTTCCCAGTCTGGTCTCAAACTCCTGACCTCAAGCAATTCTCCCATTTTGACATCCCAACGTGTTGGGATTACAGGCATGAGCCACTGCACCCAGCCTGATCTTAATTTGTATATGAGTTCATATGCAGAACTCACGTGGACTTGGCTGCAAGTAACAAAATCTTCATCTAATTGTGGCTTAAACTGTAAGAATATTGTTGACTTAACAAGACGTTTTAACCCAAGTAAACCCTATTGTTTACTTAACCCAAGTAAACCCTATTGGTTACTTAACCCAAGTAAACCCTATTGTTTACTTAACCCAAGTAAATCTTATTGGTTACTTAACAAGATGTTTGAAAGTAGGCAGTTCTAAAGTCTCCTAAGTCACCCTCTTGGTTTCTCTTTGATTTTTGGTCTCCCCACTCATGGTTACAAGATGGCTGCCTTAGCTTCTTACAGCATATTATTGCACCAGTGAGCCACACCTATGAGAAAATAGTGACACAAGACAAAATAAAGTGTTTGAATTGTGTCTCTGCCACAAAATATGTTGTAATCCTAAACCTAGTAATCAGAATGTCACCTTACTTGGAGATGGGGCATTTATAGAGATGAACAAGTCAAAACAGTATCATTTGGATTGGCCCTAATCCACTTTGACAGATGTCCTTATAAAAAGGGGGGGAATTTGGACACAGAGACAGACATACATAGAGAGAAGATGATTTCAAGATGTACAGGAGGAAGACAGTCATCGATAAGCAAAGGAGAGAGGTCTGGAAGAGAGCTCTGAGGTCTTTGTTCACAGACCTCAGAAGGAATTGACTCTGTCAGCACCTTGATGTTGAACTTGTAGCCTCCAGAATTGTGAGATCATACATTTTTCTGTTGTTTAAGCTGCCTGGGTTGTGGCACTTTGTTACGGCAGCCCTAGAAAACTAATACACACCCCTCATGCAGATTTTTCTTTGTTTTCTTAGCCAAAAGACCTCCAATGGAGTCTGATAAAGTGAGTGTCTACCAGAATGAAACCGTGAAATCGACCCCTAGGATTGGACATCCCCTGGGTTTGTTGAGAGCGAAGAAAGGGATGCTGACTCTTCAATTGCCTAATCATCCTGTCACAACCTGATCCACTTATTTTATTATTATTGTTATTACTTTTTGAGATGGAGTCTCACTCTGTTGCCCAGGTTGGAGTGCAATGGCGTGATCTCAGCTTACTGCAACTTCTGCCTCCTGGGTTCAAACCCTGCCTCAGCCTCCCAAGTAACTGGGATTACAGGTGCCTGCCACCACACTCAGCTAATTGTTAATATTTTTAGTAGAGACGGGGTTTCACCATGTTGGCCAGGCTGGTCTCGAACTCCTGACCTCGAGTGATCCACCTGCCTCGGCCTCCCAAAGTGCTGGGATTACAGGCCTGAGCCACTGTGCTCAGCCCTCCATCACTACTGAGCACAATCTATGTCTTCTCTGCAGATGTACATCTGTGGTATTGATGAGAGCCACATCGGACTGGCCAGACATGCAGTCACCAGTCAGAGAAGTTAGGGAACAAAGATAGGACTTGGTTTGCAGCAGTGCACAGAGGCATCCGTGGGAGACTTTTTTTTTTTTATGTTCCTTCAGTAATAATAGTAATAAAATGATATGCTAGCAAAGTCCTGCAAGATACTCTTATCTATTAATATATCTCTAATCGAAACATGTATCGCATCACGTTCTGAATGTCAGCATATGGATAACAAAGCTTTTTCTGTAAGATGTGAATTCCTGACCCTCATACTGAAACCTCTGGGCTGATGCCTATTCTGGTCTAAATTTGATAATGGCATTGGAGTCACACATTTGTTTCGCCATTATGCAGAGTGTCTTTGGCTGGATGAATGAGCCAAACTCGATTTATATTTAAAACAATGGTAGAAGAGATGTTTTTTTTTTTTTTTACCCCTTGTCAAATCTGAAACATATGGAATTCTAGCCGCCACGCAAGGATTTTCATGTATAGTCTGTAAAGCAACATGAGAACTCTGATTAAAGCCAAAACATTAACTTTTAATCAGTAGAAGGTTTAATTGAAAAGACTCTTTATCTGTGGCTTATGTAATATTATTGTGTATTGTGTATTTAACTTTTTTAAAAGCCAATTTTATGTGCTTCAATTTAATGTGGCTTAACCAATCTACATCGCGACACTTTTCCCTGTAACTTGTACACACGATTTAACTCAATCCTCATCAATATCCTTGTATCAGGAGTCATCCGAGCTTGAGATCCCTGAAGGCTTTTCTGGTCACCTCTAAGGGCACATCAGAGATGCAGGCTGTGGAGTATGATTAGATTGTGTTTCTAAAAGATCACTAACTTTTGTGTGGGGAATAAATTGGAAGGAAGCAAGAGAGAAACAGGTCCCCAAAGCAACAACAGCAACAACAAAGTAGGCGTGACAACCAGAGATGTGGGAGGATAAGGTTCACTGTCGAGCCCAGATTGTGGGTGCATGGCTTGCTGCTAACTGAAATTCTTTCCATTTGTTTGTATGTTTAAACATTACAAGACTTTTCTTTTAAACGGTGGATACAGGTAGACCAGTCAGGAAGGCATTGCAGTAACCTGGGCTTAGTTTATGTTTAAGAAAAAAAAAGAAAAAGGTTGGAATTTGAACCAAAAGGTTAACAAGCCTGGCAAGAGACAAATGGATTGAACTAAATGAACTCTTGTAACATAGCTGCAAATCGTTTCTGCTCTGGCCAGGTAGCTTCGCATTTGTTTATAACTCCTTGATTATTGACTCTGTTCCAACCTCAGTCTCAATCTACATTCTCTCTTTCACTTTTCTTTTTTTTTCTTTTTGGCTGTTAGATTGCCTTTCCCAAGGGCTCTCAGGGAATAAAAAAAAAATCTTGATAAATTAGATGCTTTTCCCTTTAGGCCAGTAGCTTGATTATTTGAGAAAAAAGATCGACTTGGCTCAGTGGCTCATGGCTATAATCGCAAAACTTTAGGAAGCCACTATAGGAGGACTGCCTGAAACCAGGAGTTTGAGACAAGCTTGAGCAACATAGCAACATCCCATGTCTACAACGATATAAATTAAAAATTGGTCAGGCATGGTGGTGTGCACATGTAGTCCCAACTACTTGGGAGGCTGAGGTGGGAGGATTACTTGAGCCCAGGAGTTCGAGGCTTCTGCACTGCAGCCTAGATGACACAGTGAGACCCTGTCCCAAAGAGAGAGAGAAAAAAATAAGATATTGGGCTTCTTTGAAAAGCCAAGGAAAGCTGTGGTCCCAGATAAATGTCTATATGTCCACATAAGGACATTTGCACACCCTGGGGAGCAGAGAAGCGTTCAGGACCCTTAAAGCCCCAGGTGCAGGGACACAGGTCAGGAACTTCATTCTGGATCTGATGGAATGTGGAACTCATCATTCAGCATCAGGCATCGTTGTGGTTCCTCTCTGCCTAGGGTATCTGTGCAGGCTGATGCCTGGTACCGAATGTTCTGAGAGCAATGAAGGAGTAAATAGAGCACAGCAAACGAGGACTTCTGTCATTTCATCTCAGGGAAACGGCACCATCCCACAAGCTGAAGGTGGTCCAATTAGCATACGGTAATTAAAACTCCTGCAATAATGTTGCCTCCTTATTTTCTTTTGTGGGCACCATGGAGGTGGCGGCATGGCAGACGGGGGCTGTCAGAGCACCAGATAAAGCTGTCTGTCTGTACCCCTTGTCCTGTGGATGCATGCAGAGGGGAGGACACAGCTTTTGTAAGGACAGAGTGAGAGAGAAGGATAGAAAACTGGAGGAAAGGCAAGAAGCAAATCACGACAACAGAGAACCGTGCCCAGTGCTCAGGGGTCTCTGCCATGCTGTCCCCTGGGAGTGTCATTTTGCTCCCTTGTTTGTCACCTAAACAGAGTGACAAATAGCCCTAGATCTCTTCCCTTGGCGAAGTGGCACAGTCTCCGAGAGAAGGGAGCACAGAGCCAAGCAGTGCACGGAGCAGGGCCAGGGGTGGGGGGGATTGCGGGGGGGTTGTCGGGGGGAGCCACATGCATGAGGGGTTGTGCAGATGGAGCCTTGGGTTTCTCCATTCTGGAAAGGGCACCTCACTTTGGGGTTTCTTACCCAGAATAGGAGCAGGCAAGCAGCTGTCCCCCAAGGTAGACACAGAATCTAAACATGAAGGTGACATTGAAATGAGGATAGACAGCTGAGCGTCAGGGAGGGGATGGGGTGAGCGATAAAAAGCAAGATTTCGAATGCCATCACAAACCAGAGGGAATGGGAGAATGTTTCTGAAAATCGATGCTGGTTACACAACCTTTGAGTGGATAGATGGTGGGTAGATGAATGGGTGGATGGGTGGATGGATGGATGAATGGTTGGAAGGGGAAGAAGTGGAAAGAGAGGAGGGAGGGATAAATGAATAGATGGTAAGTGGATGGATGAGTGAGTAGATAGATGGATGGAGGGAAGGTTGGAAGGGAGGGAATAAGTTGGGATGGAGGAAGGATGGATGGATAGATGGGTGATGCACGATGGATGTAGCATTCATAGGTACAGAGAACATGGCCGAGATTGCCTGAGATGGTTCCCATTGGCCAGACTGGGCTGATACTTTGTTATCCAAATGGCATGACTTACCTTGCATTCTGCACCTGACTTTTCCAGGGTCGTATGCTTGGGCTATGGTTTGGAAAAGCCTTTAGGTCAGAGCTTGACACGCTGCCACCCCAGTGAAGCTCTTGTGAGGCTCACCTGGGCTACTCTCTCTTCCATCCTCTTTATGCAACCTCCTTTAATCACCAGCCTTCCAAACGCTCATAAAGTTGGACTCCATCCACTGTCTGAGGCCCTCATGCTGCCCCTCGAGCCCCGAGTGGCCTTTTCCTGTCCTCATACTGCCCTCCCCGCCCACATTACCCGCAACCAGCAAGCAGCACTCCATGATTCAGGCTTCACTTTCTCATCTCTACCTTGGGAGCTTATAAGCTTTGCTTTCATCTCCTCCTTGATGGCACAGCAGGTTTGGTAAATTGCTGGTTCTGAGCTAATAATGGAGTAGCTATAGCTGTTGTGCTTCTAATATGTGTGCTGTTCATTTATGTATTTATTCATTTTTTATTTTTGTTTTTTAGAGCCAGGGTCTTGCAGTGTCATCCAGGTTGGAGTGCAGTGGCATGATCATAGCTCACTGCAGCCTCAAACTCCTGGGTTCAAGTGATTCTCCCGCCTCAGCCTTCCAAGTGGCTGCAACTACAAACATGTACCACCAGGCGTGGATAATTCTTTTATTTTTATTTTCCTTTGTAGAGATGGGATCTTACTATGTTGCCCAGGCTGATCTCAAATTCCTGGGCTCAAACGATCTTCTTGCCTCAGCCTCCGAAGTTGCTGGCATTACAGGCAGGAGCCACTGGGCCTGGCCACACATGTGTTTTAAGAGAAAACTTAATGTCTTAACCCTGAAAACACAATGCTTTGAAAATGTATCTGTGCTAAGAAGCAAGGTTTTTCCTTGGGTGTCTCCTATTGGTTTGTGTGTGATAATTTCCAACTTCCTTAACAGAGCATTCAGACCCCAGTGTGATAGGTTCCTGGCACCTACATTTCCTGACTAACCCCCTCTGTGATCTCTCCTGTGTGTTATGCTCTAGCTGCTGAGGACTCCTCACTGCTCTGGGTTCCTCTTATTGCATCTTTCCTCATCCACGTCTCCTGTTTCTGCTCCTTTTCTACCTGCTGAGGTTTCATCTTTACTTAAAGGCTCAACTCAGGCAGCACTTCCTGCATGACACTTTCTGGACGTCCTACACATCATCCTGTGTATCAGTGGTGGGTTTTCTTTCTTTCATTTTTGTTGGTCCCATTGTTATAATGCCTCGTTTTATCCATCCATCTATGCATCTGTCATCCATTGATCCATCTATCCATCCATCCATCATCCATCTATCCACCCATCCATCATCCATCTATTCATCCATTCATCCATCCATCATCCATCTATCCATCTAGTCATCCATCATCCATCCATCTTTCCATCCATCCATCCACCAATTATCTATACATTTTTCCATCCAGTCTTCATCCTTCCATTCATCCATTCATCATCTATGCATCATCCATTCATCCATCCATCATCCATCTATCCATCCATCCCTCCTCCATCTCAACTTCTTCCCTTTTAACCATCCCTCCACCCATCTATCTACTCACTCATCCATCTACCCACCATCTATCCATTCATCCATCCCTCCTTACCCCCTCTCCACCTCTTCCTTTCGTTTCAACCACCCATCCATTTATCTATCTACCCACCAGCCATCCATTTATCCTTCCCTCCTTCTCCCTCTTCTTTCCTGCCATCCTCTTCCAGTCACACAAGCATTTCCCTACCCATCTACTCACCCTTCCATTCATTCATACAGTCACTTAAAAAAAGTAAATTTCATGTACTACTCTGGGTCTTGGAGAACAGGCAGAGAACCAGACGGACACAGCTCCTGCCTACATACAGTTTATAGTCTCCTGGTGGTGAGGACAAAGGAAAAATAAAAGTAACCAGATTATCACATAATATTAATACTTAAAATTGAAGATGTTGAGACAACTAAGCCGTGTCTGTAACCTCCAGGAGATTTAGGTCTGATGGAAGAGACAGACACGTAGATAATTATCTCTAAGACAGTATTTTTAGTGCCATCAGATAAAGTATGGACAAATGTCATGGAATTGCAGACGATGAAATGTATTATTTCTGTTTGGGGATGGGAGAAATTCTTACAAAGGAGAAGAGCTATGTGCTTGACTTAACAGGAAGAGCAGTAATTTTCCTAGTGATCAGGCTGGGAAGGGAA
Source organism: Piliocolobus tephrosceles (assembly GCF_002776525.5). Taxonomy (NCBI): domain Eukaryota; kingdom Metazoa; phylum Chordata; class Mammalia; order Primates; family Cercopithecidae; genus Piliocolobus; species Piliocolobus tephrosceles. The sequence continues at coordinate 16,221,506 of NC_045441.1, read as the reverse complement.
CAAGGTGCTCTATACAGAGGCAATCAAAACGCCAATGAGTTTGGGGAACAAGTGGAAGGTTTGTTGTGGCTGGAGGGTGGGAGGTGTGAGCACAGATGCCTTTTTCTCAGGCTGACCGTCAGCCAGCATCCCTCCCTCAGTCCATGCCCCAGTTTGTCCTGGCATCCATCCGTGCTGCCCTGTCATGGGGTGGAAGCCAACAGCGTCTGGCAACCCTGTGTTGGAGGCTCTCTGTGGCCAGGGACACAGTCCTCTGCTGAGACTGTAATTCTAGAGGCTTCCCGGGCCTTCCCCACACATGAGGGACACCGAGTGCTGCAGCCACTAGAGCTGTCACCCAACACTGTCGTCTTGATGTCCTTCCTGAGGAGACAAGCATTGCATGCAATGGAAATAGCTTTTAATCAGCACAGAGCATCTATTGACTGCTCTTCTCCATTGCCTCTTTCTGAGGATTGGAGCGAAGACAGGGAAACAAGGATTCCTGAGACTGAGAAAGTGGGATCAAGAAAGCTGGAGGGATTCTGGTCAGTGCACCTCTGAGGTCTGATCTGGCCACTGGGTTCTTGCAGTTGCCAGAGTCCCTCACTGAATAGGCTGCTCCCATCCTAATTGGCCCATGTTAGGCAGAAAGCTTTTGGCTACAAGACAAAGTGATTTTCGGACAAATGATTCTGTATTCTGGGGAATGTGCAATTACTTAAAGGGTGAGAGTGAAACAGCCTTTGCAAAAATTGTAACAGTGAGAAAATGATGACACTGAAAGAGATCTGATGTAACCAGCCTCCACTTTGCCTTTCCAAACTGCCCTGAATCATTCCTGAGCTTGCACCAAGCTAACTTTGGGAGACATTTAGTTTATAGTTTAAATGATAATAGCCCTTCCCCAAAACTCAATTGCCTTTATAGAGCTAACGGGAGTGTAAATTAGTTCAACCATTGTGGAAAGCAGTGTAGCAATTTCTCAAAGAGCTAAAAACAGAAGTACCATTCAACCCAGCAATCCCATTACTGGTTACATACCCAGAGGAATATAAATCATTCAATGATAAAGACATAGGCATGTGAATGTTCATTGCAGCATTATTCGCAGTAGCAAAAACATGGAATCAACCTAAATACCCATCAATGACAGACTGGATAAAGAAAGTGTGGTACATATACACCATGGAATACTATGCAGCCACAGAAAAAGAATGAGACTATGTCTTTTGTGGGAAAATAGATAGAGCTGGAGGTCATTATCTTTAGCAAACTAATGCAGGAACACAGACCCAAAACTCCATGTTCTCACTTACAAGTGGAGGCTACATGGTGTGAATTCATGAACAAAAAGAAGGGAACAACAGAGACTGGAGCCTATTTAAAAGTGGAGGGTGGGAGCAAGGAGAGAAACAGAAAAAAGAACTATTGGGTACTAGGTTTATTACCTGGGTGATGAAATAATCTGGACAGCAGTTCCCCATTACACAAGTTTACCTATGTAACAAACCTGCACATATACCCCTGAACCGCTGAGGCAGGCGATCACGAGGTCAGGAGATCGAGACCATCCTGGCTAACACGGTGAAACCCCGTCTCTACTAAAAATACAAAAAATTAGCCGGATGTGGTGGCAGGTGCCTGTAGTCCCAGCTACTCGGGAGGCTGAGGCAGGAGAATGGTGTGAACCCGGGAGGCGGAGCTTGCAATGAGCCGAGATCGCGCCATTGCTCTCCAGCCTGGGTGACAGAGAGAGACTCCGTCTCAAAAAAAAGAAAAAAAAAAGGAAAAGAAAGAAAGACCACCAGATTAGGAGGATGAGAGGAGCCTGAATTTTGCTAAGGTGTAGACATAAATGATCACTAGCCATTATTCCAGAGGTAACAAGATTTGCAACTCTCCCAATGATTCCTGCAGATAACATCACCACTGTAGAACCTGAGACCAGCCTTTTGAGGTATCTTTTCGGAGTTTTGCATTTCTGACAACCAACATCTCCACCTGGACCCACCCAGAAGTAGACTCCCTGGCCCAATAAACTATCCTTGAAAAATCCTAACCTCTGAATTTTCGGTGAGATTGGTTTGCTTCCCACGTGGCGTGGCTGGCCTTATGTCAACTAAAGTCTGTCTTTATGGCACTGCCGTGGTCTCAGTGAATTGGTTTTTTGCCATTAGGCAGGAAGAACCCATTAGGCAATTACAAGAGGCACAAAATTTTTCTTTTATTTTTTTTTTTGAGACAGAGTTTTGCTCTCGTTACCCAGGCTGGAGTGCAATGGTGTGATCTTAGCTCACCACAACCTCTGCCTCCTGGATCAAGCTATTCTCCTGCCTCAACCTCCTGAGTAGCTGGGATTACAGGCCCATGCCACCACACCTAGATAATTTTGTAGTTTTAGTAGAGACAGGGTTTCGCCATGTTGGTCAAGCTGGTCTTGAACTCCTGACCTCAGGCGATCCATCCCCCTTGGCCCCCTAAAGTGCTGAGATTATAGGCGTGAGCCACCGCGCCCGGCTGAGGCACAGAATTTCTTTAGTCATGTAAGTGTCAATGAAGAGTTGAACTCTGTAAAATATTTGAAGAGATTCATTCTGAGCCAAATATGAATGACCATGGCAGGTGACACAGCCCACAGGACGTCTTGAGGTGGTCAGAGTGCAGCTTGGTTTTATACATTTTAGGGAGGCATGAGACATCAATCAAATACATTTAAGAAATACATTGGTTTGGTCCAAAAAGCCTGGACAACTCAAAGCGGAGGGTGGCGTGGGGTCGGGGGCAGGGAAGTAGGTTTCCTGGCTATAGGAAAATTTAAAAGTTTTCAGGTTGACAATCGGTTGAGTTTGTCTAAAGATCTGGGATCAACAGAAGGGAAGTGTTCAGGTTGAGATAAAAGACTGGGGAGACCAAGGTTCTTCTGAAGTCTCACAGTGGCTGCCCTTAGAGACAACAGATGACAAATGTTTCCTATTCAGATCATTAAAAGATGCTAGACTCTCAGTTAATCTCATCAGGATTGGGAGGGCCTGGAAGAAAAAGATCTAGTTATGTCAGAGATTCTTTACAGATGCAAATTTTCCCCCACAAAGGACAGCTTTGCAGGGCCATTTCAAGATAGGGCAAAGAAACATGTTCTGGGGTAAAATATTTTGACTTTCTTCTTTGTCTCATAATGTTATGCCAGAGTCAGATTGGAAAGTAAGTCACGATATATAGGGTTAAATAAAACCCATCTGATGAGAATTTATGGTTTGTAGGGCCTGACTCCCCAGACCCCTTAGATAGGAGTTTGGGCAAGACAAAATAATTAGAGCTTAGTCCTCATAAGCCTGTGGTAGGAAACCAGAATACAGAAGAAGGACATATTCCTTACTCGTGTTGGAAACATCGGGGGGCTAGTTCCCCAATCCATTGGCAGAGCAGGCAGAAAAGGAATCACATGCATTGAGCTCACAGCTCTGCTGCCTGCTTTTGTTTCTGTTTTTCAAAACACCTGGCCTGAAATTAGCCCTGAGAAGAAATCCCATTTTCCACCCTTGCCCCTTTCTCCCACTTGAAGACAGAGAATCTTGCCTTGTAACAATACCAAATGATTAGTGTTTCAGACGCTGGGCTTTGCATTTACATACTTTATCTCATTCAGTCTTCACAGCCATGCTAGCAAGTACAGGCTAATATTATCCCATTAATAGCAGCTGATCCAAGAGGTTACACTGCCTGCAGGGATTTGAACCAGCTTGCCTGTAATTTCCAACTCAGCTCTATTCTTTGGCACATATAGAATGAGGCTGGTTTATTCTCTCCCTAAGGCATCCCATCAAGTAGTTGAAGACAGACATCACAGGCCTGCCTAAATTCCTTTTACAGCACATTTTGGTCTTTGCGCCTTGTATCAAATGGTTCACATTTGGTTGGGTTAGTCCCTTCCCTCTGGATATGTTCCAACAGATTACTATGCCTAGTTATTTCTTTCTTTCTTTCCCTTTCTTTCTCCTTCTTTCTTTCTTTCCTTCTTTCCTTCTTTCTCTTTCTTTCTCTCTCTTTCTTTCTTTCTTTCTTTTTCTTTCTCTCTCTCCCTTCCTTCCCTCCCTCCCTCCCTTTCTTTCTTTCTTTCTTTCTTTCTTTCTTTCTTTCTTTCTTTCTTTCTTTCTTTCTTTCTTTCTTTCTTTCTTTCTCTCTCTCTCTCTTTCTTTCTCCTTCCTTCCTTCCTTCCTTCCTTCCTTCCTTCCTTCCTTCCTTCCTTCCTTCCTTCTTTCTTTCTTTCTTTCTTTCTTTCTTTCTTTCTTTCTTTCTTTCTTTCTTTCTTTCTTTCTTTTCTTCCTTTCTTTTTATTTGAGACAGTCTCACTTTGTCACCCAGGATGGAATGAAGTGGCACGATCTCAGCTCAGTGCAATCTCCGCCTTCTGGGTTCAAGTGATTCTCCTGCCTCAGTCTCCTGAGTAGCTGGGACTACAGGTGTGTGCCACTATGCCCAGCTATTTTGTTGTTGTTGTATTTTTTTTTAGTAGAAACGAAGTTTTGCCATATTGACCAGACTGATCTTGAACTCTTGGGCTCAAGTGATGCACCCACCTCAGTTTCCCAAAGTGCTGAGATTACAGGCATAAGTCACTATGCCCAGCCCCCTTTTTTTTTTTTTTGAGACAGGGTATTGTTCTATCACCCAGGCTGGAGTGCAGTGGCAGGATGCCTGCTCTTAGTTAGGTATTGTTAGTAGTGGGAACCCGCAGGGCCTGCAGCAAACTCAATTCTTGTCTCCTTGGAGGAAAGAATTGGACTAAGGGGTGTAAGGTACAGGGAGAAACCAAGGCAAGTTTTAGATTAGGAGTGAAAGCTTATTTAAAAGTTTTAGGCCAGGAACAGTGGCTCACACCTATAATCCCAGCACTTCGGAAGGCCAAGGCAGACAGATGACTTGAGCCCAGGAGTTCCAGACCAGCCTGGGCAACATAGTGAAACCCCATCGCTACAAAAAATACACAAAATTAGCTGAACATGGTGGCGTGCACCTGTGGTCCCAGGTACTTGGGAGGCTGAGACGGGAGGATCGTTTAAGCCCAGGAGGCAGAGGCTGCAGTGAGCCTGAGAGAAGAGAGAAAGAGACCTCCATATTGTTTTATACTCAGTACCTGTTTTAAGAAGAAACAAGGAAGCAAAACCAAAGGCAGGCAGCCTGGCACCAGGCACCAAACCCAAAACCAGACCCAAAACCAGGCCTGGGCCTGCCTGACCTAAGCCTAGTAGTTAAAAATCAACCCATGACTTAGCAACCGATGTTATCCATAGATTCCAGACATTGTATGGAAGAACATTGTGAAACTTCCATTCTGTTCTGCCCCTGTCACATACCCCCTAGATTGCTCAATCAATGACATTCCTTTCATGTGAAACCTTCAGCGTTGCAAGCCCTTAAAAGGGACAGAAATTGTACACTCAAGAAGCTCGGCTTTTGAGATGCTAGTCTGCCGATGCGTCCAGCCGATTAAAGCCACTTCCTTCACTACCTTGGTGTCTATGGGGTTTTGTCTGCAGCTCGTCCTGCTACAAGCCAAGATGGTACCACTGTACTTCAGCCTGGATGATGGCTTGAGACTCTACCTCTAAAACAATAACAAAAAAAGTTTTAGAGCAGGAATGAAAGGAAGTAAAGTCCACTTAGAAGAGGGCCAAGCAGGAAACTTGAGAGATTTAAGTGCCCCGTCCAGCTCTTGACTTGGGGTTTTGTATGTTGGCATAATTCCGGGGTTTGCATTTCCTCTACCCTGATTCTTCCCTTGGGGTGGGCCGTCCACATGCACAGTGGCCTGCAAGCACTTGGGAGGGGCCGCATGCACAGCGTGTTTACTGAAGTCATGTGCATGCTCATTGGAAGCGTTTTCCCCTTCCGAGCCAAGTGTTCCTAGAGGAAGGTCATGTGTCAGTTAAACTCTGCCATTTTGCCTCTTAGTGCGCATGCTTGAGCCTGCTGGCCCAACTCCTGAGATCTGATCAGGAAGCTAGTGATCATCAGTTTCAGGTATTTTCTTATCAGGAGACTGCCTTTCCCTGGCACTGGCTACAACCAATTATTATTTTAGAGAGATGGTTTAACAACTGCCTGCCCATCACCTGATTGCCCCATTCCTAATGGGGTCTGAATGGGAGGGGGTCCCCTGCCCTGCTTATGCCTGCCTAGCTACCTACTCTAACGGTATGATATTTCAAGTATGTTCAGAAGAGCAGGACTTACAGAGTAACCAGCTTCTCTTATTCTGGATATCTTGCTCCTGTGAATGCAGCCATATTGTCAGTTGAAAAGTCTATCACTAACGGTATCAGAGGTGTTCAAACCGGAGTGACTCCATGTTGAACAGAGACCAGGTAAAATGAGGCTGAGACCTGCTGGGCTGCATTTCCGGGGCTTAGGCATTCTTAGTCACAGGATGAGACAAGTGTTTGGCAGGAATGGTATCAGAAGATACACGTCACAAAGACCCCGCTGACAAAACAGGATGCGGTAAAGAAGCCGGCCAAAACCCACCAAAACCAAGATGGTGACAAAAGTGACCTCTGGTCATCCTCACTGTTCATTATACACTAATTATAATGCATTAGCATGCTAAAAGGCACTCCCACTAGCACTATGACAGTTTACAAATGCCATGGTAATGCTCGGTAGTTACCCTATACGGTCTAAAAGGGGGAGGAACCCTCAGTTCTGGGGAAATCCCTACTCCTTTCTTAGAAAACTCATGAAGAACCTACCCTTTTTTTAGCAAATAATCAAGAAATAACCATAAAAATAGACAACCAGAAACCCCGAGGGGCTGCCTATGGAGTAGCCATTCTTTTGTTTCTTTACTTCTCTTATAGACTTGCTTTCACTTTACTCTACGGACTAAGTCTTGAATTTGTTCTTGCACGAGATCCAAGAACCCTCTCTTGGATGTCTGGATTGTGACCCCTTTCTTGTAACAAAAGACTAGGACTTCAACCAAGGCACCACCAACAGAAAGGAAGAACATGGGTCCAGGAGCACTTACCCAGGAATATGGCTGGCTGAGTGATGTCCGTCTGTATCTACTAGCTTCTTTTCCCTAAAATATATAGTTCCTGATGGCCTCATTTTCCCCAGGGGAATTACGTGGGTTATAGATGGGGAAAGATCTGAATGACTCCCCCTCTTTACTCAATTATGAACCTGGCAAGGTTAAGCCTCAGCTATTTCCTTTATTTGGCCCATCTGGGGTAAAGATTATGGCTAATGTGTATGAAGCCCTGGCAATTTGCCTTCTACATAGTAAGTTGGACCAAAGTGATATAGGAGTTTAAAAGAAATTATTTAAGCAGATAGGGAGAGTAACGAAGTCCTTGGTAAGGTCTTCCTTCTAATGAAAAGCAATCCCCAAATCGTTTTCCGTTTCTAACAAACAGCAGCAGCCTGTAAAATCGAGCTGCAGACATAGATAAGCAAACTGGAAGCTTGCACAGGTGATTGCCAGCTGCTGTGCCAATAGGAAAAGGCAACCTGGGACTAAGCATGTTCAAAATGGCGGCTCCATCTTCCTTTCTCTTTGCCAGCCATGTATACAGTAAGGAGCAGGCAACATGGCTGCCGACCAAGTGAAAGCCTATTTACATAATAACTTTGGAGTGAGATGGCCAGTCTTCCCCACAAATTATGTAAATGTCACACCTGGTCCAACCAATCTGTGGGCCCTATGTAAATCAGACACCGCCTCCTCAAGCCTGCCTATAAAATCGGGTACTCAGGTTTGGGCTGGAATTCCCAGCGCCCCTCTCTCTCTGGCAAGAGCGAGAGGGAGCTGTTCTCCTTTCTGTTTCTTTTGCCTGTTAAACCTCCACTCCTAAACTCATTCCTTGTGTGCCCGTGACCTTAATCTTCTTGGCACAAGACGAAGAACCCCAGATATTTACCCCAGACAATGACACCACTTCAAAATCATGATTATTATTATTAATTCTTTTCTTCGTTTGGGATGAAGGAGAAATATCTGATCTTTTATTGAAGGGCCAGTGGTGTGGCTAGTGGTGACTTAGTAACTGACTCAGGCAAAGCCAATCCTCTCTGCAGAGTCCAGGCTGCTGCAGGGATGCAAGTTTAGCATGGTGAGGGTGGCTAAGCATGCGTTTTACCTGAAGGGAATGTGAACAGTAACTTCGACTCTAACCAGGAGGGCAAAGCACGTAACGTCATGCAAGGGATGCTTATGTCAATGAGGTAACAGAAGCAAAAGCAAGCTGTAAACTTCAAGTGTGGGGCACGGGCTTATTGTTATTGTGTTGTGTTGTGTTGTGTTGTATTGTATTGTATTTTTGAGACAGAGTTTCGTTCTTGTTGCCCAGGCTGGAGTGCAATGGCACGATCTCGGCTCACTGCAACGGCCACCTCCCGGGTTCAATTGATTCTCCCGCCTCAGTCTCCCAAGTAGCTGGGATTACAGGCGTGTGCCACCACACCTGGCTAATTCTGTATATTTTTTAGAAGAGACTGGGTTTCTCTGTGTTGATCAGGCTGCTCTCAAACTCCCGACCTCAGGTGATCCACCCACATCAGCCTCCCAAAGTGCTGGGATTACAGGTGTGAGCCACCATGCCTGGCCTATTGTTATTTTTACACGGTTCATTCTGTCTCTGAATCCATGAACCTATTAGCTAAACGTTTAAGACTTTCTTGTAGAAGGCTACCTTATGCCAGCCAGGCTGCCGGAAACAACAGAAGCATTTTTCTCAGGAAGAAATGGCTGAAAGCCCACGGTCTTTATTGATTTACATTTGCAGGCCATAACTCCTTATCTCTTTTCTGCTCTTGATAGCATGATGTTCGCCCCTGTAATATATGAGTCTGACCAGCATTGCCAAGTCTTGAGCAACTGGAGAGGGAGTGGGGATTTGTGTTGAAAAGTCATTTGGGAACCCAGGTTATTGGGTTCAAGCTACCCTTTTCTCCGTCCCTATGGAGACACAGGGGCCAGTATTGCTTCTCTGTAGGGTCCCAAAGATGAATCATTTATACTTTCAAAGTTCTTTGAGATCCTTGGATGTTATATAAACATGAAGCGTAATCATTATGAATTATAAGTGAAGCAGACGGAGGTTTTAAATTAAGTAGCACCATTGTGTTATTTTTCATCAGGACTCAGAGCAGCCAACCTTCCCAGCAGAAGTAACTTAGATAATTTGATTCTTTCACTTAACCAGGACTGATCACTGCAGGGATAGAAATTAATTTCTTGAAAAACAGCTGCCGATTTTCTTCCCCACCAGCCTCTCTCCAAGCTTTGCAAATGTGGTCATAATGAAACTGGCGGAGGTTCCTCTGGGGTTACTTGTTAATTCAACAGGGGCCCAGTACGTGGTTCTCCAACTTTTGGTTTATCTGAAAAGTGGTCGGGTGAACGCCGGCAGCTGTGCCAATGTCCTCTGAGCATATGAATGTCCTCTGCACACCAGCCGTCGTGGTCAGGTCCGCCCACACCAGATCAAATGCCTAAAGGGACCGGGTGTGCATGGACTAAATGATTCGGAGCTTGAATGAAATGAGGCTCAATCTGGCTGGTAATTTGTCTGAATTAAATCCTCCCAAACAACCCCAGTAAGGGACAGAGTTGGCACTGTCAGGATCCACTGTTTGCTCCCTTGCCAGGAAATCAACAGGAAGGTGGTGTGTGAGTTGAGTTGAACGCTTACACTCCTCCTCCTCCTCCTCCTCCTCCTTCTTCTTCTTCCTCAACAGAGCCTTGCTCTGTCACCCAGGCTGGAGTACAGTGGTGCGATCTCGGCTTACTGCATCCTCCACCTCCTGGGTTCAAGAGATCCTCCTGCCTCAGCCTCCTGAGTAGCTGGGATTGCAGGTGTCCACCACCATGCCCAGTTAATTTTTGTCTTTTTAGTAGGGACAGGGTTTCACCATGTTGGCCAGACTGGTCTCCAACTCCTGACCTTAAGTGATCCATCCACCTTGGCCTCCCAAAGTGCTGGGATTACAGGCATAAGCCACCACACCCGGCCTGAACCCTTACATTTCTGTTCACAGATTCTGTGACATGCAGCAGAGGGACAGTTTGGTGCAGCTGAGTTGGTCATAGGCTATCAACTTGGTTACAAAGCTGGAAATATGAGTTAAGGCAGGGAGAAGGTTGGATAGGCCTTGAAAGACAGAAACTAATATTTACTTGAGTGCACACCCCATACCAGTAACACCCACTATTTGCTGATCCTTGGGTTCTGCCATTTGATGACTGTATTATCTCAAGGAATTCATTGAACTCCTCTAAGCCTCAGTTTTCTCATCTATGAGATAAAGGCACTGGGGCCAGGCATGGTGGCTCACACCTGTAATCCCAGCACTTTGGGAGACCAAGGCAGGTGGATCCCTTGAGCTCAGGACTTTGAGACTAGCATGGGTAACATGGTGAAACCCTATTTCTACAAAAAAAAAAAAAAAAAAAACCAAAAAATTAGCTGGGCATGCTGGTGCATGCCTGTAGTCCCAGCTACTTGGGAGGCTGAGGTGGGAGGATCCTTTAAGCCCTGGAGGCAGAGGCTGCAGTGAGCCAAGATCATGCTACTGCACTCCAGCCTGAGTGACAGTGAAACCCTGTCTCAAAACAACAACAAAACAGAACAGACGAAGGCATTTGAATAGGTGGTTGCCAAGATCCTCTATGACCCTGAAATTGCCACATTGCAATTGCAAAGAGCCATATTAAAGAAGGAAGGGAAAACTAAATTTCCTACAAAGAGGCTGTGCTGGGGTCATTAGTCAAGCCAGTTAGGATTCTGCCATGTTAAAACAAGTTCTCCCTGCACAATCCCTTAATGGTATTCTCTCTTGGTTCCTAGAGCTTCTCTCTTCAAGTAGTCAGCTAGAACCCAGATGTTCTCCATCAGGTGTGAGTCTGCCTTCCTAGGGGCAAAGCGACTGGAAAATAGCATTTGTGGGCAGGTGAATGGAGAGTTTGTGCAAACTTCAAAATTTAGGTCTATCTTTGTTGCTGGCATTTGAGGAGCATATGAGGGAGGCTGCAGATGAGAAACACGACTCTATCTACAGCAGACTTGAGGAACGATCACACAAAAACAACTGAACATTAAGGTTAATAAATTCCCATTCCTGCAAACTGCGTTCAGCTACCCTGCACCAATAATGCTATTTCTGTGACTTCTTCCCCACATCTGAGGTTGCCTTGAAGTTAGTGTTCCTTGGGTTTTGATTTTGTTTGAATATAATGTTTATAATATTGTTTTGCAGAGTAGAGGATGGGCAGCATATGTGGCAGAGATGAATGATTTTTTTCAGTAACATTTACGTTTCCTCTTCCATAGCCTGGGCATCCCAGCCTGAGGGTCTGCACGCAGTCATGTGCTGAATTCTCATAAGTAGAATGTGAGCAGAGGTGATTAATATCATTTAAGAAGCAGATAAGCCTTCTCTAATGCACTCTCTCCTTTTCTGCCAGCTGGGTACAGATAAGACAAGAACTCAGGATTGGCTGAGCTATAGGTTAGAAGGAGCTTGGATCTCTGAATCACTGCATGGAGGAAAGTCAATGACCAACCAGGAACATCCATAAAAAATAAACTTTCTGCTGACTCTTACAACTTGACAAAGACTTTCTAATAATCTTCCTTTGTATTCTGCATCTGCTTCACTTCTCCTGTGAAGATGCTTTGGAGTCAGGCTTTACTAAAACTATGGCTTACTAAAGGAGAGAGCTATCCTACCTGGAGCTAAGAAATAGGACTGGGCTTATGCTACACAGAAAAAGTTAGTGAGGTGTGAGGTGGGGGTGTGATGAAACCGTAGAAGGACACCAAAGCCCACTCAGGTGGATACCAGAGGGACTGGAGACTATACAGAGCAGAATGTACTGAGGTTGAAGAGAAAGAATAGAAAAGTCAACTGGGAAGAACGCAGAACATAGTGAGAAATAAAAGCATCCAGTGGAAGTTGATGCTTTGTGAAAGCCCTTTTCCTTACCTCTCCACTTGTAATCCATGCACACCTTGCCCTCCATTCCAGTCTGCAAAGGGATGTCCAAAATAGGTTGCAAATTTTTGATACTCCTCCTGTTTAGAAATAGGATCTAAGAACCTCCCTTTGAGGCTAGACAAGTTGACTCATCTAAGACTCCTTCAACCAAGAGAATGCAGTGGAAATGTTAGTGTTTAACTTCCAAGGCTCGATCACAAATACCATAAAGTTTCTGCCTTGTTCTCTTGGGATGCTTATTCTGTTACCTGGGAAAAGCTATCTGTTACCTAAGAAGTCTGACTGCACCGAGACTTTCATGCTGGTGAGGCCATGTGTAGGTGTTTCGGTCAACAGCCTCCACTGTGCACCCAGGTGGCTGTTGGTTTCAATCATCGACCATGTGCATGTGCCATCTTTGATGTCCAGCACGATTGAGCCTTCCAGTGACTGCAGCCCCAAGTGGCATCTAAATGTAACCTCATGAGAGATCCCAAGCAAGAACTTTCTAGTTGAACCTTTCACAAATTTCTGATCCACAAAATTGTGAGCAAAATAAAATGGTTGCTTTAAGCTGCTGAGGTTTATGTTTGTTTTCTTTTAGAGATAGAGTCTCACTCTGTTGCTCAGACTGGAGAGCAGTGGTGTGATCATAGCTCACTGCAAACTGAAACTCCTGGTCTCTAGCACTCCACCAGTCTCAGCCTCCTGAGTAGCTGGAACTATAGGCACATACCACCGGGCCAAGCTATTTAAAATTTTTTTTTTTTTTTTTTTTTTTTGGAGATGAGGTCTCACTATATCTCCCAGACTGGTCTCAAACTACTGGCCTCAAGCCAGCCTCCTGCCTCAGCTTCCCAAAGCACTAGGATTGCAGGTGTGAACCATCATGCTCAGCCCCTGAGCTGCTAAGTTTTGGAGTATTTTGTTACTAAGCAAGTGTTATAAAAACCAACTATATCAGGTATTGTAGTGGTGGGGAAAAGCCCTTAGGTGGAATGGGAGTCCTAAGAGGTCCCACAGAACAGACGTTCTCACTACAATGGGGCATTGTGGTGTTTGTTTGTTTGTTTGTTTTGAGACAGAGTCTCGCTCTGTTGCTCAGGCTGGAGTGTAGTGGTGTGATCTCAGCTCAATGCAACCTCTGCCTCCTGGGTTCAAGCGATTCTTCTGCCTCAGCCTCCCACATAGCTGGGATTACAGGCATGCACCACCACACCTGGCTAATTTTTGTATTTTTATTAGAGACAGGGTTTTGTCACGTTAGCCAGGCTGGTCTCAAACTCCTGACTTCAAGTGATTTACCTGCCTTGGCACATGGGAATTTGAGAATATCAAGCAGGAAGGCACACTTGAAGTCATCTGCTTTATCAGTTAAGATTAGAGTTGATTGCATATGACAGAAAAGTCCAACATATCAGTGGCATAAGTAAGCTAGGATATCCTTTCTCTTTCAAGGTAAAGACAGTCCAGACCTGGTAATCCAGAGCTTCAGTGGCAGGTTCTCCAAGCCATCAAGCTCCAGACTCCTTCTAGCCCAAATCTCTGTTATCTCTATTATGTGACCCTTTCCCTCATGTTACAATATGGTAGCTAGAGCTGCAACTATCACATCTGCATTCCACATAATGCGATGAGCCCTGGTAACACATAGGTATGTAGGAAGAAAGAAGGAAAGAAAGGATATTGGGAGGCAACCAACAGTCTCTGCCACTGGGAAGTAACAGAGAGCCAAACATATCCAATTTGATTAGCACATTATATCCATGAAATCTTAAAAACGTTAACTATCTGGGATTCAGAAAGGGGGTGGGAAAGTTACATTGTATATTAACAGAAATCTGGAAACTTCTAGGTGCTTCTCAAAAATAAGCTGTCTTTAAATACAAGTTCAATTCCATTAAAGTGACAAAACCTAAATTTATAAGAACAGCAATTGAATGAATTCAGAAGGCTGGCAACCAACTAGGCTCATTTTCAAAAGTAATTTAAGACTATGCAAATTCAAGTTTCCTTTCCAATTGTTTTGTGCAGATGGATGCAACTCAGATTCCTAAATTTAATTTCCACTTTGACCTTGGCAGGAAGGAAGTGTCAATGCTGTCCTTGTTTGTTAATGACCTTTGGCATGATTCTAGAAAAATTGACCTGGTAAGCGTATACTTAGGTGTGTGCATGGGGTGGGGGTTGGGGAGGTTGCTGGTAATGTGTCTCAGAATCATCTGGAAGTTTTTACACATTGTAAACATCTCCGTGTCAATCTCCCAAACTGAAGAGATTGGTATTGGAAATAATGAGGGTAGAGGGCACGAATCATTTGATAAAGTTATCTGGAAGAGTTCATGGATTTCTTTGAGCCCCCATCCCCTTATTATCAAATGCAGCATCAAAAGCATGTGAAGAGCTGGGCCCAGCAGCTCACGACTGTAATCCCAGTACTTTGGGAGGCCGAGGCAGGTGGATCACTTGAGGTCAGGAGTTCAAGACCAGCCTGGCCAACATGCTGAAACCCCATCTCTACTAAAAATACAAAACTTAGCTGGGCATGATGGCATGTGCCTGTAATCCCAGCTACTAGGGAAGTTGAGATGGGAGAATCACTTGAACCTGGGAGGCAGAGGTTGCAGTGAGCGAAGATCGCGCCACTGCACTCCAGCCTGGGCAACAGAGTGAAACTCCGTCTCAAAAAAAAAAAAAGCACCTGAAGGCTTTAATGGTTCTCAGGAGACTGAGATTCCATGATGGATGCTGCCCAAGAACAAAGAATAGCCAGCAGAAAAGAAGAGACTTGGGCTCTGTGGCTCTAATGTAACCATGCTGGCTTTGTTGCTTGATGCATATGGCAGATCTATAAGCCAAGACACGACGTTTCAACAAAGAAAGAGGTTTAATTGTAGTGCTGCTGAATGAAGAGACAGGAGGAAGCCTCAAATCTGCCTTCCTGAAGAGTTTGGGGCTAGGGTTTTTAAGAGTTTTGGAGAGTTCCAAAGCATGGAGATCATGGACTGGTTGAAGAGTACAGAGTGAGGTCATGGGACAGGGAGAAGGAGAAATGTATTGGCATCAGCTTCTCTGCTGGAATTCATGATCTGCTTAAGCAATTCTTAAACAAAAGCCTCCTGAATCTAATGTCAGAAACCCTACCTATAGGAACAACGAGGGTGCAAATAGTATCTTGAGCTACCTATAGGTTATGAGAAAGTGGGTCAAAGTGCAGCTTGATCAATGCTTAATTATAACCATATTTCTGTCCAGAATTCGTGTTCACCCTGTGAGAACAGCTTCATTGGAACCCTGCAGAACAGCCAAGTGGGGTGGCTCATGCCTGTAATCCCAGCACTTTGGGAGGCTGAGGGGGACAGATCGCTTCAGTCCAGGAGTTCAGGACCAGCCTGGCAATGAAACCCCATCTCTGCAAAAAAAAAAAAAAAAAAAAAAAAAAGAAAGAAAAAAAATATATATGTAAATTAGCCAGGTGTGGTGACAGGTGCCTGTAGTTCCAGCTGCTGAGGTAGGAGGATCGCTTGAGCCCATGAGGCAGAGGTTGCAGTGAGCTGAGATCATACCACTGCACTCCAGCCTGGGTGACAGAGTGAGACCCTGTCTCAAAAAACAAACAAACAAGCAAAATCCCTGCAGAACAAAGTGGGTAGTTGTATCTAAACATGCATTACTACAGTCACTAAAAACAGAAAATGCAGCCGTGAAGAGTTTGCAAGAACAATATACTACCAACAACAAATTACTGAGCACCCATCTTCCCGGCACTGAGGAAGATAAAGAGAAAGCAAGACAGCACCTGCCCTCAGGGTCCCCAACCCAGACCCAAGCAGCAGGGAGGTTAACAGGTCAGAAGTCCACTAGTACAGGGTTGTCTCTGCACAATGCAGGATTAACCTCTAAATATGTTCTACATATACTGAACATACCTGGATCCTGAAGGATATAACACTGTGGCTTCCGGAGAAAGAATTTGCTAACACATTTCCTTTTGTGTTCCCACCTCTCGTGTGTGGGTGAGGCCCAAACATTATTTCCTGGCAAAAATCCCTGTTCCTTTTTGCTTTCATCGCAGGATGCATGTGGGGTGACACTCACAGCTGGGTTTTGCTAAGAGTGGGTGACCCGATCTTGTTCTTTTCTTGGTGGAAATGTGGAGGTGGAGGGGAGTGGGGAGGAGGAATCTCTGATCATTGCATTTGGGTAAATGGCTATGTATGTCACCTCTCCCAATTACCGGAACTTGTTAGAACACAGTGTGAACTTGTTGGTTTCTGTGAAGAGGAAAAAAACATCCACACTGGAGAAATTGCCATACTCAGTGAATTCAAACCTAACTTCTCCCCTGCTTAGGTCTGGGCTGGGGACTCCCTGAGGGCAGGTGCTATGTCTTGCTTTTTCTTTTTTCTTTCTTATTTTCAGACGGAGTCTCGCTCTGTCGCCCAGGCTGGAGTGCAGTGGTGCAATCTTGGCTCACTGCAAGCTCCGCCTCCTGGGTTCAAGCCATTCTCCTGTCTCAGCCTCCTGAATAGCTGGGACTACAGGCGCCCGCCACGGCGCCCAGCTAATTTTTTGTATTTTTAGTAGAGACGGGGTTTCACTGTGTTTAGCCAGGAAAGTCTCGATCTCCTGACCTTGTGATCTGCTTGCCTCAGCCTCCCAAAGTACTGGGATTACAGGCATGAGCCACCACGCCTGGCCCTTGCTTTTTCTTTATCTTCCTCAGTGCCAGGGAGATGGGTGCTCAGTAAAGATTTGTTGTCAGTAGGATGATATTTCTCTTGGAAACCCTTCACGGCTGCATTCCTTGCTTTTGCTCACTGTAATAATGTAGGTCTAGATAAAACTACCCACTTTGTTCTGCAGGGTTTTTGTTTGAGAGAACCTTCTAGTGCCCTTTTCCCTGGAAGGTGGCCTTGGCTAGAAGCTGAAATTCTAGTGCCATGATAAGAGCTTGGTTCTTTTTTTTTTTTTTTTGAGATAGAGTCTTGCTCTGTCACCCAGGCTAGAGTGCAGTGGCACAATCTCAGCTCACTGCAACCTCCACTTCCTAGGTTCAAGTGATTCTCCTGTCTCAATCTTCCGAGAAGCTGGGATTACAGGAGTGCACCACCACGTGTGGCTAACTTTTGTATTTTTAGTAGAGATGGAGTTTCACCATTTTGGCCAGGCTGGTCTCCAGCTCCTGACCTCAAGTGATTTGCCGGCCTTGGCCTCCCACAGTGCTGGGATTACAGGTGTGAGTCATCTTGCCTGTCCAGAGCTCAGTTCATGAATCAAATGACCTGCCATCAAATCCTGGCTCTCACCCATACCTCAGAGCAATTGTGTTACTCAGCCTCCCCATGAATGTGTTTTGTTTTGTTTTTGAGACAGAATCTCACTCTGTCCCCCAGGCTGGAGTGTAGTGTTGCGATCTCGGCTCACTGCTACCTCCACGTCCCAGGTTCAAGCGATTCTGCTGCTTCAACCACCTGAGTAGCTGGGCTTACAGGCACCTGCCACCATGCCCAGGTAATTTTTGTGTTTTAGTAGAGATGAGGTTTCCAACATGTTGGCCAGGTTAGTCTCGAACTCCTGACCTCAAGTGATCTGCCCGCCTTGGCCCCCTAAAGTGCTATGATTACAGGTGTGAGCCATCGCGCCTGACCCTGTGTGTTTTATTTAATCTGTAAAATATGATTAGTAATAATACTCACCTCATAGATTCACGGGGAGGTGTATTTTTCAGACCAGTTCCTGGTTTCAATAAAAGTAAGCTCTTACCATTATTAGGTTTCTAGCTGAGGGCTTGCATAATGTTGTGAAGAGAGGTAGAAAACACAGAGGAAGATTTGGGTGGGAATGGGGTTTAAGGCAGGCAGGATATTGAGCTCAAAGGTTTTTGTTTGTTTATTTAAGTCTTTTTGTTGTTGTTGGTGGTGGTGGTGGTGGTGTGGTTTACCTAAGAAAGGCAACACAACTGATAAGGTAAGTGAGAGTGGAGAGAAGGCTGGCCAAATCAGTTGCGAAGTGGCAGGCAGAATTCTGACATGACCCCTCAAGGGCCCCTCCCTCTGATGCATAATTTTCCCCTCTTAAGTACGAGTGAGACCTGTGAGTGTTTAGGGATATCACAGCCATGATTATGTTACTTCACATGGCAAAAGGGATTTTGTAGATGTAATTCAGATTCCTGATCGATGATTGACTTTAATCAGAAGGGAGGTTACTTGCGTGGGCCTGATCTCATCTGCTAAATTGTTTAAAGAATCTGGCCTTTTCTTTCCTCTTTCTTTCTTTTTTTAAAGACAGCATCTTGCTCTGTAGCCCAGGCTGAAGTGCTGTGGCATGATCTCGGCTCACTACAACCTTCACTTTATAGGCTCAAGGAATCCTCAAGAATATGGGTCTTTCTTAAAGTGAGAGAGATTCAATGTGTGCAAGGGATTTTATGCAAGGCAGCTTCTCTGTTGCTGACTTTGAAGATGAGAGGAACACATGGAGTTGGGCGTGGTGGCTCACACCTATAATCCCAGCACTTTGGGAGACTTGAGGCGAGCAGATCACTTGAGGTCAGGAGTTTGAGACCAGCCTGGCCAACATGGCGAAACCCCGTCTCTATTAAAAATACAAAAATTAGCCAGGCATGGTGGTAATGTCTGTATCTCAGCTTCTCAGGAGGGGAGGTAGGAGAATTTCTTGAACCCGACAGACAGAGGTTGCAGTGAGTTGAGTTGATGCCACCTCACTCCAACCTGGGCAACAGAGAGAGATTGTCTCCAAAAAAAAAAAAAAAAGAACGCATGGTAAGAAATGCTGGCCGGGCACGGTGCTTCACACCTGTAATCCCAGCACTTTGGGAGGCTGAGGCTGGCAGATCACAAGATCAAGAAATTGAGACCATGCTGGCCAACATGGTGAAACCTCGTCTCTACTAAAAATACAAAAAATTAGCTGGGTGTGGTGGCACGTGCCTATAGTTCCAGCTACTCAGGAGGCAAAGGCAGGAGAATTGCTTGAACCCGGAAGGCGAAGGTTGCAATGAGTGGAGACAGCGCCATTGCACTCCAGCCTGGTGACAGAGCGAGATTCCATCTCAGAAAAAAAAAAAAAAAAAAAAAAAAAAATGGAAAGAAAAGAAATGCAAGTGGCATCTCAGAGCTGAGAGGGACCTTTCTCTGGCTGACAACTAGTAAGGGAACCTTAGTCCTACAGCTGCAAGGAACTGAATTCAATCAACAAGTTGAATGAGCTCAAAAGTAGATTCTTCTGCAGAGCTTCCAGAAAGGAGAGTAGTCTGGCTGACACCTTGAAAGACCCCATAAGGGCCTTGTAGGACCCTGAGCCCATGCAGGCTGTGCCCAGACCTCTGACCTAAAAAACTGGTAGCTACTAAATCTGTGCTGTCCTGGCTGGGCACAGTGGCTCACACCTGTAATCCCAGCACTTTGTGAGGCCGAGGTGGGCAGGTCACCTGAGGTCGAGCTCCAGACCAGCCTGGTCAACATGGCAAAACACAAAAATTAGCTGGATGTGGTGGTGTGCACCTGTAATCCCAGCTATTTGGGAGGCTGAGGCGGGAGAATTGCTTGAACCTGGGAGGTGGAGGTTGCAGTGAGTCAAGATGGTGCCACTGCACTCCAGCCTGGGCAATAAAGCAAGACTTCATCTCAAAAAAAAAAAGAAAAAGAAAAAAAGAAAGTTGCGCTGTGCTGTTTTTAGGATGCTAAATTTGTGATTATTTGTTATGTAGTAATAGAAAACCAACAGTGTTTTGTTTGTTTGTTTGTTTTCGAGACAGAGTCTTGCTCTGTCACCAGGCTGGAGTGCAGAGGTGTGATCCCGGCTCACTGCAACCTCTTTCTACCAGGTTCAAGTGATTCTCCTGCCTCACCCTCCTGAGTAGCTGGGACTACAGGCGTGCACAACCATGCCCAGCTAATTTTTGTATTTTTAGTAGAGATGGGGTTTCACCGTGTTGACCAGGATGGTCTCGATCTCTTGACCTTGCAATCAGCCTTGCTCAGCCTCTCAAAGTGCTGGTATTATAGGTGTGAGCCACAACACCCAGCCCAACAGTGGTCTTAACAAACAGAACAAGAACTTGGACTTAGGTAGTTGTATTAGTTCTCGGTTGCTGCTGTAACAAATAAGCACAAACTCAATAGCTGTAAATAGCACAAATCTATTACATTACTATTCTGGAGGTCAAAAGCCCGAAATGAATGTCACTGGGCTAAAATTAAGGTGTTGACAGGGCTGTGTTGCTTTTCTTGAGATTCAAGGGAAGAATCTATTTTCTAGCTTTTTTCCAGCTTCAGTGAGGCTGCACACACTCTTGGTTCACAGCTCCTTTGTGTCTTCAATGCCAGCAATGGTCAATTGGGTTTCACCTCACATCACTCTGACAATGACACTTCTGCCTTTTTCTTCCACATTAAACAACCCTTGTTGGACTATATTCTTCATGTCACCAACCATGTGTTAGAGGAATAACCATTCCACCTGTTTGGGAATTGCAATACTCTGTCATTTGATTTGGTGAATGTTTCTCTCTACAAAGAAGTAAAATGACATTAAGTGTTTCTTTATTTTTATTTAATTAAATTAATTAATTAATTTATTTATTTTGAGACAGTTTTGCTCTTGTTGCCCAGGCTGGAGTGCTGTGGCGTGATCTCAGCTCACTGCAACCTCCCCCTCCTGGGTCCAAGCGATTGTCCTGCCTCAGCCTCCTGAGAATCTGCTATTACAGGTGCCCACCACCACACCCAGCTAATTTTTTTAATTTTTAGTAGAGACGGGGTTTCACCGTGTTGCTCAGGCTGGTCTCGAACTCCTGACCTCAGGTTATCTGTCCACCTCGGCCTCCTAAAGTGCTGGGATTACAGGCGTCAGCCACCGCACCCAGCCCATTAAGTGGGTTTTTGATATGTATCTTAAAAATACAGACTTGTAATCCCACCTGCTCTGGAGGCTGAGGTGGGAGGATCACTTGAGGCCAGGAGTTTAAGACCAGCCTGAGCAGATACAACCACATCCCATTGAAAAAAAAAAGGAAAGAAAGAAGAAAAAATAAAAACATCATAACGACCCTCTATAATGCAGCTCATAATTTCTGCAGGTTTTGTTTTGTTTTGTTTTTTAATGTGGATGAGCTATATTCTTTCCAGTCATCTTTAGGTCAAGGTAGGTATTTGGGGAGAAGTGGGATTCGAGGGATGCAATAACCCTGGTGAGGGGTTGCAGCTTTGTAGTTTGATTCTCTGCTTGGGGAAGGTGCTAAGGATAGAAGTTACAGCGGGGATGATGCCCTTGGTCCCTGAGAGACCCAGCTGGGTTGTGCAAAAAGTCAAGCGAAACCACTGTAGTGACAGGTGTCACTACCTTAATCCCACAAGACGTCTGCCACATTCACAGAGCACCAAAGCAAACCCTTGAAATGCAAAGATTTTAATCACCCGAGATTTTTTGTTGAGGTATGGAATAAAATGGATTAAATTGCCAAAAAGAAAAAAAGAAAAAGAAAATCCTCTTTGATGAATGAGTTAACATGCATGGCTGTGAGTGTGTGTGTGGGTGTGGGTGTGGGTGTGGGTGAGTGGGTGAGAGAGAGAGAGAGAAATCATATCTAGATGAACAACAGATGAAAAGAGAGAAATTGGCTGACACCACTGGTTATCAGGAGATAGACATACCAGAATCATTTATGAGACTTTATAAACTGCATTCTCTCTCTGAGGCATTTGATACATTAACATAAAAAATCACATGTTATAAATTGAGAACGGAAGAGAATGAGATTCTATTTCTGTTTTTTTGAGACGGAGTTTCACTCTCGTTGCCGAGGCTGGAGTGCAATGGCGCAATCTCAGCTCACTGCAACCTCCACCTCCTGGGTTCAAGTAATTCTCCTTCCCTAGCCTCCTGAGTAGCTGGGATTACAGGCATGTGCCACCATGCCCGGCTAATTTTGTATTTTTAATAGAGACAGAGTTTCTCCATGTTGGTCAGGCTGCTCTTGAACTCCCGACCTCAGGTGATCCACCCGCCTCGGCCTCCCAAAGTGCTGGGATTACAGTTGTGAGCCACCACACTCGGCCCTCTATTTCTTATATAAAGGGTCATAGCTTGCACGGTGGCCATCCCACAGGCTGGGAAGCACAGCTGCCAGCCAAGACCAGAGGCAGGCATTTCTAAAGAGGAGGGTTTGGGGTAGGGGCTTTATACTGGACAGGTTGGCTAAACATATATATTCAACAGGTTACACAAGGAGCTATGGATATTCATGAAGGTGGTCCTGACGCATGCATATTGAACAAACACGCGTGTAATACACAGCCCATGTTCATTTTACGGTGGAGACTTCACATTTAAATGTGTTACAGTCAGGTCCTGTGCATCAAAAGGTCTTTTCAGGACATTGAGGCGTGCAAGTACACAATCTCTGTACACCGGCCAGAATTAGTCCATTGTGGGTGGTCTCTTATCAGGAGAAAGTTAAATCAGTCTCTTGTCCAATCAAAGCTGTAGCTAAGGCTGATGGAACGGGGGTCAGTTAGACAGGGCCTGTGAGCTGGATGAGTTGTGCTTGTTTTAATATTGCTTATCTGGAGGCCAGAGCTAGAGAAAAAGAAAAACCTTGTGTCAGTTAGAACATAGTTTATTCTTCAAGTAGTGGGGTGGGGGTCTGTGTGACTTAACCCTTGCCTGGCATGGCTGTGTGTCCTGTTGATAATTTGCCATGGAGTTTGTTCTGCCAGTCTAGTGGTCTCTATTTTAACATTAACACTGGTCAATTGTTGCAAAAGGGCAGGAGTATTATGAGGCGAGCCTCATCTCCCACCTGTGGTGGCTGGGAACTCAGTTTTGTTGTTGTTGTTGTTTTGTTTTTTGAGAAGTCTCACTCTGTCGCCCAGGCTGGAGTGCAGTGGTGCGATCTCAGCTCACCACAACCTCCACCTCCCGGGTTTACGCCGTTCTCCTGCATCAGCCTCCCGAGTAGCTGGGACTACAGGCGCCCGCCACCACACCTGGCTACTTTTTGTATTTTTAGCACAGACGGGATTTCACCGTGTTAGTAAGGATGGTCTCGATCTCCTGACTTCAGATGATCCTCCCATCTCGGCCTCCCAAAGTGCTGGGATTACAGGCGTGAGCCCCCCGCGCCCGGCCGGAATTCAGTTTTTAAGGTTTTACTGGGGTCTTCTTGGCCACGAGGGTGTCAGTTCGGTTGGTTGGTGGTGGCGGCAGCAGAGGGGTTAGGATTTTGTTTTAAGTTTATCGCCAAGAAATTCTGGGATTTAGGGTGGAGGTAGCTGGTGGGGGTGGGAAAGGAAAAGTGGGCAGGGAGAGGGCGTGGGGGTCCGGGAGTCA
>NC_045441.1:16192016-16198177 GCF_002776525.5 Piliocolobus tephrosceles | reverse complement strand
CAGCAAGCAGTTCCGTGTTCACCTCTCAGGGAGTGCGAGGCACCGAGTTAAGAAGTTCTTGGCAACGATTCTGCCATGAATGCTGGAAAACATTATTTACGATTCAGAGCAGGCAGTGAGTATTAGGAGCCGACTTCTAAATTTAGAGATGATTCATGCAATTTGGAACGGTATTGTTTTAAGTCACATTTTAAAAAACACAGCAGGTGGCCCTTCATGTTCAAACATTGTTTGCATTTTTCGGGAAGACAGGACTTTGGAACTTAGGTGGCTGCTTATACGGGGCAGTGTGGGGACACAGGAAGTTCGTTGCGATGGTGCAGTTTGGGGTCACTAAGCTAGCTAGCCTTGACCCCCACATACTTGGTAGTTTTAGTTTATTCAGTTCTCTGTAGATTTATGATGTCTCTGGAGGCCTTACAGGATTCTGTTAATCTGTGCAACATGATTCTGTTCATCCATTGCAGGCGAATGCTATTATAATCAATAAAACGGAAAAAAAAAAAAAAAAAGAGACAGGAATGATAAGACAGGAGGTTCATCTGACCTTTCTCTGGCAAAGGAGATGTTGGTCAAATACAGTCCCGTCTTTGGGTCTGTCTTCCTGTTAAGTTTCTAAATCATTTTATGTGTTGTTGAGTAGTATGGGGTTTTTGGATATTTGACATGTTAGAGGCAGGGCAGAGAAAGCAGAGTTGGAACTTTATGGCAGGATGAAAGATCTAAAAATGGATCAGCTGCAACTTAGCTTTTGTTCCAGTATAGCCTTTACATTTAGCTAAGTTCTGTGTTCCTTTTAAGAAATGTCTGGGCTGGGCGTGGTGGCTCACGCCTGTAATCCCAGCACTTTGGAAGGTGGAGGCAACCTGATCACTTGAGGTCAGGAGATCGAGACCAGCCTGGCCAACATGGCAAAATCCCGCCTCTACTAAAAATACAAAAATTAGCAGGGCATGGTGGCACATGCCTGTAATCCCAGCTACTTGGGAGGCTGAGGCAGGAGAATTGCTGGAACACAGGAGGTGGAGGTTGCCATAAGCCAAGATCGCACCATTGCACTCCAGCCTGGGTGTTAGAGTGCGACTCTGTTTAAAAAAATAAAAAGGATCAGCTAGCTGCAACTTAGCTTTTGTTCCAGTACAGAACAGCCTTTATATTTAGCAAATGTGTTCCTTTTAAGAAATCTCTGGGCCAGGCGCAGTAGCTCATGCCTGTAATCCCAGCACTTTGGGAGGCCAAGGTGGCCAGATCGCTTGAGCTCAGGAGTTTGAGATCAGCCTGGACAACATGGCAAAACCCCATGTCTACAAAAAATACAAAAATTAGCCTGGTGAGGTAGCATGTGCCTGTAGTTCCAGCGACTTGAGAGGCAGAGGTGGGAGGATGGCTTAAGCCCAGGAGACAGAGGTTGTAGTGAGCTGAGATTGTGCCACTGCACTTCAGCCTTGGCAACAGAGCCAGACTGTCTCATGGCTACAGTTCCAGCACTTTGGTAGGCCAAGAAAGGAGAATTACTGGAGGCCAGGGGTTCAAGACCAGCCTGGGCAGTGTAATGAGACCCTGTCTCTATAAAAAATTAGCCGGGTGTGGTGGCACGCTTCTGCCATCCCAGTTACCCAGGAGGCTGAGTCAGGAGGATCGCTTGAGCCCAGCAGTTGGAGGCTGCAGTGAGCCTTGATTGTGCCACTGTACTCCAGCCTGGGTGACAGAGTGGGACTCTGTCCCTTAAAAAGAAAAAAAAGAAAAAGAAAATAGAAAAAAATATCTGATGGTTAGAAACCAGGGACAGCCTCTGTTTTAGGAGCAGTCCTTAATCAGGGACATCTTTAAAAAAACCAGGTGAGCGTTTCTGAAGGCCCATATCCCCATCATGCCCTTGAAGCTTTTGATTCAGTATGTTTTGAGTAGGGCCTGGGTATATTTATCTTGAAAAACATCCTCTCTAAACCAAACGATGCTCATCTGCACCCCTGGTTAAAATCCATATCCATAAAGAAACCGTCACTGGAGGCAATTTGCTGTAATCTGTGGTGCTATCATTTCTCTGAATGATGTAGATGGTTCTGGGAGATGGCCTGGTCTAACCCTCTACTTGAAGAGTAAATTATTTCTACAACATCTCCCTGTGTGGTTGTCCGGTCTTTCCATGAATATATGCGCTGAAGGGGAACATTGCATCAGAAGGAAATTCAGTCGTTCTTCCGAGAGCTCCATGTGAAAGAATAAAATGTTCTCTGTGTGGATCGGAATTTGCTACATGCAGCTTCCTCTGGCTATGCAATGCATGGAACCTGGTGCAAAATAAAAATGAGGATCCCTTTTCCAAAAATTATTAAGAATCTCCAGACACCAAGGGCAGAGCATTAAACCAATTAATCAAATTCAGGGCCCTTCCTGGCTCAGAGCCCCAAGTGACTACACAGGTTGCAGGGACGTGGAGCCAGCCCTGTCCTCTGGTTCTAGTCCTTTTCATCCTCCAGATGCAATTTCTCCTTGTCTTTGAACCTTGCTCATAGACTGCTGCAGATTTATAAAATAATGAGCTGTGTTCACTCCAAGAAGGAGAAGCGGTAACTGCTGGCCAGTGTGAGTGGATAGCTTGAGTTAAGATGTGCGTATTAACTGGGTGACTATGGTACAATAATTAGCTGGGTGACTGTGGTACAATAATTGTATCTATCTATAGGTTTGTTTTGAGTATTGAATCAGGTGATTTGTGTAAAGCACCGGGAATAGTGCAAGCTTTAAATCAACATCAGCTGTTTTCATTTGGTGGCCACCGATCCTGTTTTGATCTAGGGCTTGTGACATTCACCACTCTCTTCTTTTAAATAGTGAGTTGGGTTTGTAATTGCTTATTTCTATAGCTCTGGTATCTCCACCATTTACCGTGACCTTCCAAGGTGTCCTGATGTCTTGGTGCCCGAAGATCCTCTCTCATTCTTCCCCAATACATGGTCCAGTGGCCAGAATGAATTTTTTTTTTTTTTTTTAGTTGAAGTCTTACTCTGTAGCCCAAGCTAGAGTGTAGTGGCACCATCTCGGCTCACTGCAACCTCCATCTCCTGGGTTTAAGTGATTCTCCTGCCTCAGCCTCCTAAGTAGCTAGGATTACAGACATCACTACCACGCCTGGCTAATTTTTGTATTTTTAGTAGAGACAGGGTTTCGCCATGTTGGCCAGACTGGTCTCGAACCCCTGACCTCAAGTGATCCACCTGCCTCAGCCTCCCAAAGTGCTGGGATTATAGGCGTGAGCCACCGCGCCTGGCCCAGAGTGAACTTTTGACATGAACACCAAAGTGTATCAAATCTACCTGAAGCCCTGCAGTGCCCCTCCCCTGTCACCTGTGGCTAGAGCCCACTTCCCTCTGCTGTGCCTGACCTCCCGGGTGAACCTCAGTACACCCCAACATAGCCTCACCACTCTTGCTATTCAATCTTTGGAATGAGTGAATAAATAGAAATGAATTCTAATACAAACGAATAAATACATGCATGAAATATTCATCTAATAAATACGTATTGAGCACTTTCTAGCAGGAACATTATGAAACCGCCAGTACTCAGTGTTCGATCAATGTTAGCTGTTACTATTGTTGATGTTGTTATTCAACGGCAGCTCATTGCCGGGGACTGGGGATTCACAAGTAAACCAGAGGGCCATGGTTCTTGCCCCTATAATGCTTGCTGCCTAATGAGGGAGACAGGCATTTAATATATAATTACACATCTCCTGAACTGAGTAACTCTGCAAACTCTGCCGTGTTAACCGATACTCCTGGTCCCCGATCTCCTAGGCCACATACTGTTTAATCTGGCAGGAGTGCTCTCCCCAGCCCCCCTATTTACCTGCTCAATCTGATCGCTTTTGGCTAGGGTGGAAAGCCTCCCCTGACCCCACCAATTCTGGAGGTGCCCCTCCTCTGTGGACCCTGCCACCTGTAACTCTGCTTAATGACACAACTGTCTCCACATGGAGACTTTAAGTTCCTCAAAGGCAGGCTCGAATATTTGTTGAAGATGTTTTGGGGGTTTGCCCCTCCGATTTCACATCTCCTGTGCTTTGATTCTTCTCTTGTCTTTGTCTGATAATTGTTCTCATTGTTAAATGAACAGTTGTGTGAAATTGGACTTTGTTTCCCTGAGGCTCAGGTTGTTTCATCTGTAAAATGGGTGAGTAACACATCACTGCCCCTCTCATGGCGTTCTGGCGAGGATGGGATGAAGACATCCTTGGAAAGGGCTTGGTTTGTGGCAGCAGCACTCTCGGGAGATGGAAGACACTCAGGATTAGTTTCAAGTGTCTTCTGCCTCCATTAGGAGACCTACAATTTCTGTGTTGTTCTTATCTCTTGGATATAGACCCTTTCTGTGCCCATTTAAAATATGAGCTCATCTGAAAGCCTCATATTACCATGCAAACTCACCTTACTTCACTGGCATCATTCAAAGGTGGATAAATCAAATTTTTAAAATAAAGGTCCCCTGAGGTGAGGCGCAGTGGCTCACACCTGTAATCCCAGCACTTTGGGAGGCCGAGGTGGGCGGGTCACTTGAGGTCAGGAGTTTGAGACCAGCCTGGCCAACATGGTGAAACCCTGTCTCTACTAAAAATACAAAAATTAGCTGGGTGTGATGGCGCACACCTGTAATCCCAGCTACTTGGGAGGGTGAGGAAGGAGAATCGCTTAAACCTGGGACATGGAGGCTGCAGTGAGCCGAGACTGTGCCACTGCACTTCAGCCTGGGCAACAGAGCAAGACTCCATCTCAAAAAAAAAAAAAAAGAAATTCCCTTGAGTCTCTTGCAACTAATTTTGTTACAAAATCTGAAGATACACTGCTATTATGGGTTGAGGGTTGAGTATTCCTTATCTGAAATTCGTGGGACCAAAAGTGTTTTGGATTTTGAATTTTTTTTTCAGATTTTAGAATATTTGCATACCTACCAGTTGAACATCCAGAATCTGAAAATTCAAACTCCAAAATGCTCCAGTGAGCATTTCCTTTGAGTGTCGTGCAAGAGCTCAAAAAGGTGCCCTCTCCTGTGAACACCATAGAATCAATGTTGGTGAAATTGGTCACCAATTGCGTTCTCTGCGAAAGAGACTATTTTCTTTTCCTTTGATCCTACAGACTTAGCTTGTCTCCCAATTAAAGATAAATTGTTTTTGCATTTGTATGCTTTTACATTTAATTTTGACATTTTTATTATTATTTTTTCTTTTCTTTTTGAGACAGAGTCTCTGTTGCCCAGGCTGGAATGCAGTGGTATGATCTCAGCTCACTGAAAACCTCTACCTCCCAGGTTCAAGCAATACTCCTGTCTCAGCCCCCCAAGTAGCTGGGGTTACAGGCTCCCACCACCATGCCCAGCTAATTTTTTTGTATTTTTAGTAGAGATGGAGTTTCACCATGTTGGCCAGGCTGGTCTTGAACTCCCGATCTCAAATGATCTGCTCGCCTTGGCCTCCCAAAGTGCTGGGATTACACGGGTGCCACCACTCCCGGCCAATATTTTTCTTTTAAAGTGTAAATATTTATACCAAGAAGAGCACTGAACTAGGAATTGTTAATTAATTTATTCATTCAACCAAAATCTATTGAATGCCTGTGATGTGCCAGGGAGGTTTTGAGTTGATAAAACAGTCACAAATGCATTACAGCACTTAACTATATGTCATGCTTTTCACATATCAACTCATTCAATCTTCAAAGCATCCCTAATGAGGCTCCTAGTTTTATCCCCATTTTAGGTAGGAAAACTGAGTCACAAAGAGGCTAAGTAACTTGCCCAAATGGCAGAGCCATTAAATGATAGACCTAGGCTGGGCACAGTGTCTCACACCTGTAATTCTAGCACTTTGGGAGGCTGAGGTGGGCAGATCATTTGAGGTCCGGAATTCTAAACCAGCCTGTCCAACATGGTGAAACCGCATCTCTACTAAAAATACAAGAAAATTAGATGGGCGTGTTGGCAGGAGCCTGTAATCCCAGCTACTCGGGAGGCTAAGGCAGGAGAATCACGTGAACCTGCAAAAGCAGAGGTTGCAGTGAGCCGAGATCGCTTCATTGCATGCTCCAGCCTGGGCAACAGAGCCAGACTTGGTCTAAGAAAAGAAAAGAAAAGAAAAGAAAAGAAAAGAAAAGAAAAGAAAA
>NC_045441.1:16138965-16192006 GCF_002776525.5 Piliocolobus tephrosceles | reverse complement strand
AAAAGAAAAGAAAAGAAAAGAAAAGGACCTAGAATCCTAACTGAAGCAGTTTAACCCTAATGCCCATCTCTCAACCACTGCACCATGACACTATGAGACCCGTGAAGCATGGTAAGACAGAGAAAGTTCTTGCTTTATTGTACCTTTTACTTAAGAGGGGGTAGGAGGGTCATAGAAAATAAGCAGTAAACACACCAACAGATGAGCTCATTTCAGCTACAGGTTGAGAATATCTTATTCGAAATGCTTGGGACAAAAAGTGTTTTGGATTTCGGATATTTTTTCTCAGATTTTGCAACATTTGCATATACATAATGAGATATCCTGGGGGCGGGACCCAAGTGTAAACATGAAATTCATGTATGATTCCTGTGCACCTGAGACACACAGCCCAAAGGTAATTTTATAAAGATAGTAAATGATTTTGTGAATGCAACAAAGTTTGTGCACATTAAAACATCGGAAAGCAAAGGTGCCACTATCTCAGCCACCTGTGTGGATGATCTGTGGTTATCTGGCATCTGATTTTATATGCTACTGACATGCAATCATTTTCTTATACTTACACTGCAACCCGCCATGTGAAGTCAGGTATGGAATTTTCCACTCGTGGCATCATGTTGGTGCTCAAAAATTTCAGATTTTGGAGCATTTTAGATTTTGAATTTTCAGATTAGGGATGCTCAACCTGTTGTGACAGAGGACTGTGGAGACATTTAAAAAAAAAAAAAAAAACACTGGGCACAGTGGCTGATGCCTGTAATCCCAGCACTTTGGGAGGCCAAGGTCGGTGGATCACCTGAGGTCAGGAGTTCAAGATCAGGCTGGTCAACATGATGAAACCCCGTCTTTACTAAAAATACAAAAAATTAGCCTGGTGTGGTGGTTGGCGCCTATAATCCCAGCTACTCGGGAGGCTGAGGCAGGAGAATCGCTTGAATCCTGGAGGCAGAGGTTGCAGTGAGCCGAGATCGCACCGTTGCCCTCCAGCCTGGGAAACAAGAGCGAAATTCCATCTCAAAAAAAAAAAAGTACTTATTCATGAGCATGTATGTTGTTATCTTATCACAACACACGATGACTTAATGGAGAAGAGTGATCATGAGGAAAGTCTGGTTAACTTCCTTCTTCTCGTTCACCCTGGGAAGTTGCAGTTCTCATCAAGGAGGCACTGTCATCCTTTCCAAATTCCAGGAAAGTGACCCAGACCAAATACAGATGATCCAAAACTGTTTTGGCAGAAAAATGGACACTGATGGCCAAAATGCCCAGTAATGGAAACTTTAAGACTTAAATAACCAAACAAACTTCTATCTGATAATAAGAGTTTCAGAGTGTCCATCTAGTTAATTTTTAGGAGGCTTTTTGAGAGAATCAGCTTTAAACATAAACTTAGACAACTGGAGGCTCTTTGGAGACACTTGCAGAGCTGCCGAGGTGGGCTCTAGTAGTTTGTATCCCCTTAGAGAGATAAAATCCACTTGTGGCTGTAAGAATATACTCCATTGCAGACTAAGCAGGATGTGGTCCTGAGAGAAGGCTGACTCCCTAAGGGACAGATAAGAATACCAACTGCTGGCCAGGCACGGTGGCTCACGTCTGTAATCCCAGGACTTTGGGAGGCCGAGGCAGGCAGATCACTTGAGATCAGGAGTTCAAGACCAGCCTGGCCAATATGGTGAAACCCCGTCTCTATCAAAAACACAAAACATTTAGCTGGGTGTGGTAGCGGGCGCCTGTAATCCCAGCTACTAGGGATGTTGAGGTAGGAGAATCGCTTGAACCCAGGAGGCGGATGTTGCAGTGAGCTGAGATCACGACACTGCACTCCAGCCTGGGCAACAGAGCAAGACTCCATCTCAAAGAAAAAAAAAGAAAGACAGAAAGAAAAAGAATACCAATCTGCTAATGATGACAATTAGGGTAAAGTAGTTATTTAAGGGGAGATGGCAATCAGTTCACTGTAGCTGATGTTGAACTAGGAAGAGGACCTGAACAAGTCTCAGAAAACATTTTGTGATTTGCTTACAAAAACTATCCCTTACAAGTTGAGAAAACAGAATTCTCTCACTCCGTTTTCACTTTTGCTCCATTTTTTTTATCTTCCTGCGTTTTAATGGCTTATAGGCTGTGCAAATACAATACTAAACAGGACAATTTGACACAGGAAGGATTTTTAGTAGAGATGGGGTTTCGCCTTGTTGGCCAGGCTGGTCTAGAACTCCTGACCTCAAGTGATCCGCCTACCTCGGCCTCCCAGAGTGCTGGGATTACAGGTACAAGTCACCATGCCAGGCCCTAAATATCTAATCTTCATTTTGAGAATTTTTTTTTTTTGGTTGTTGCTGCTCTGTCATTGCTGTAATTTCATAGCAACTTGAGGGTAACTAATTGTTCAGGATGTCTCCACCTGCAGAAGTTTCTGTGCTGTACTTCTCATTGTAATGTGAGAAAAAAACTCCAAACATTTTATTTCACTTCTCATGCATTTTAAGGGTGTGACAGAGTACGATGCATGCTAAATAAAAATCTATTCTTCTCTTTGGGAGTTAAGAATGTGGTACTGACCAGGCAGGCAGACTGCAACTAGTTACGTGCAAAAATAAATGCCTCCGGCCAAGGCTGAGTGGAGTGGGAAGAAGAGATTGAGTTATTTATATCAGGGGAATGGGTACTGTTCTGTGACCCATTAGAAAGCAGGCAGCACAGCAGGAGGTGAGTAGTGGGTGAACCAGCAAAGCTTCATCTGTATTTAAAGGCACTCTCCATCGCTCGCATTCGTGCCTGAGCTCCACCTCTTGTCAGATCAGCAGTGGCATTAGATTCTAACGGGAGTGTAAACCCTATTGTAAACTGTGCACGCAAGGGTTGTAGGTTGCGCACTCCTTATGATAATCTAATGCCTGATGATCTGTCACTGTCTCCCATCACCCCCGCATGGGACCATCTAGTTGCAGGAACAAGTCCAGGACTCCCCCTGATTCTGCATGATGGTGAGTTGTAGAATTACTTCATTATATGGTGAGTGATTGCACCACTGCACTCCAGCCTGGACAACACAGAGACTCTGTCTCACAAAAAAAAAAAAAAAAAAAAAAAAAAAGAATGGCAGTATGAGTTAATAAGGGGAACCTCTGAAAGAGGTTTTTGTGAAGTATGTTATAATATAAATAAAGTTCACAATAAATGTAATGTGTTTGAATCATCCTGAAGCCATCCCCCGCTACTTCACTTTGGTCCGTGGAAAAATTGTCTTCCATGAAACCAGTCACTGGTGCCAAAAAGGTTGGGAATCCCTGCTTCAGATGGGCTTGCTTGGCTACTCAAGTTCAGGGGTCCTGGCTGATAGAAATGTCTCTTACTGCGACCAGACGTGGTGGCTCACACCCGTAATCACAGCATTTGGGAGGCTAAGTCGGGCAGATTATGAGGTCAGGAGATCAAGACCATCCTGGCTAACACAGTGAAACCCCATCTTTACTAAAAATACAAAAACTTAGCCAGGTGTGGTGGCACACGCTTATAGTACCAGCTACTCAGGAGGCTGAGGCTGGGGAATCACTTGAACCCAGGAGGCAGAGTTTGCAGTGAGCTGAGATAGCACCACTGCACTCCAGCCTGGGCCACAGAGCGAGACTCCCTCTCAAAAAAAAAAAATAAATATTAGTACAAGGTTTTACTGAGTGGTAGAAGTAGCGCTCAGCGAGATGAATGGAAAGCCAGAAGGGGGATGGAGTGGGGAACAAAAAAAAAAGAAATGTTTCTTACTTTCTCATTTCTACCAGGAGCCCCTGCATGACCCCCTTTCTGCTTGAAGAAGTCCCGTTTCCTGACACTGGTATCTGGGTCTTTAAATTCATTTCCTTCTTCTCCTCCAAGTTCCTGCAGGGAAGGACTTGATAAATGTATCTTAACTCCAGGTGGAAATGCATCCAGTCCTAAAAAAAAGCTTAGCATTTAATGAAGATGACCAATTAGGTTGATGAAAGAATTCTCTGGAAATCTTTTAGGGATAGCCTTGGCAAAGCCTTTTGCTTTTTGTTGATCTGTTTTAATGATGAGGCGGGCAGCAGGCACCTTACAAAGAGGGCTGTCTACACATAGGGCTGTCTACACATATGGCTGCTCTAATGAGGATCCATGTATTGCTCTCTTATCTAATCCTTATTGGAATCACTTCCTTAACACAACTTCCTCAGCTGTGGCCCTTTCATGGACAAATCAAATCCACCACCAAAGAGGATTGCTGGTTACCTTGCCAACTTTATGTTGAGCTGCCTGGACCATATGATTGACGGGAATTAAATGGTTTTATACCTTGGAAACTCCCAGAAGCCTGAATCTTTGTCATGAATCCTCAGTTTGCCTTGGTGGTGGTTTCAGAGCTCATATGGCGGGGAAGAAAATGGGGGAGCCACTGTTCTGGACTTAACCGGGATGAATGGGTGTTCATGGAAGGATATGGGAAGGATGGAGACCTGTGGGAGGTGACGGACCCCTGCTGGAGCTGAATGGCTGCCCAGGAAAGCAGACTGCAAGAAACTTTATGAAATGACGATATGAAGCCGGTCCCAGTGGCTCATGCCTGTAATCCCAACATTTTGGGAGGCCAAGGCAGGAGGATTACTTGAGCCCAGGGGTTCAAGACTGACCTGGTTAACATAGGGAGACCACATCTCTATAAGAATATAAAATTGCCTACTGAGGAGGCTGAGGCAGGAAGGATCGCTTGAGCTCAAGAGTTTGAAGCTGCATTGAGCTATGATCGCACCACTACACTCCAGCCTGGGCAACACAGTGAGACTCTCTCTCAGAAAAAAAAAAAAAAAAAAAAAATGTGGTAGTATGAGTTAATGGCAGGAATCTCCGAAAGAGATTTTTGTAAAGTATAGCTATCACAGGGGTGACTTTTGCTGAGAGGGAAGAAGAGGAGACTTTCGGGTTTTTTTATTTGTTTGTTTTTGTTTTTTGAGACTGAGTCTCTCTCTGTCACCCAGACTGGAGCATAGTGGCACAATCTCTGCTCACTGCAACTGGGCCTCCTGGGTTCAAGTGATTCTTGTGCCTCAGCCTCCCAAGTAGCTGAGATTAGAGGTGTGTGTGCCACCACACCTGGCTAATTTTTGTATTTTTAGTAGAGGCGGGGTTTCATCATGTTGGCCAGGCTGGTCTCGAACTCCTGACCTCAAGTGATCCACCCGCCTTGGCCTCCCAAAGTACTGGGATTACAGGTGTGAGCCACCGCGCCTGACCAAGAGGAGTCATTCTGAGGCATTAATGGGTTTTCCTGGGCAGCCTTTATTGCTCTGTTGTTCATGTATTCATTTCTTCCAAAAAATCTTTGGCTAACGAGCTCGTCGGCATAGATGTAGAATCTGCCTCTTCAAATGCAAGTCTGTTTAGGGCAACCTGGAAATTGTAGGTTCAGAGTCTCCTATGTTATAAGAATAAAAGACTCTAAGATTCTTTCTGTGGTATGTTTTTACCTTCATTACCTTTTTTTTTTTTTTTTAATCCCCCTCCTTTTGGAACAGTGCTGAGATGAGACACGTTTGCCCAGCATTTTGTAAATGAAGCACCCAGGGCTCAAAGCGGATAAGTGGCTTGCCCATAGCAAAATGCTACTGACTTCAAAACCTGTGCCCAAGACACCAGCATGCCAGTGTCTGTGGGTGAGCTGCGGAGGTGGGCAGCTCTGCTCTCTGCAGCTGAGCACTTCTGGCTGTAAGTCTGGCTGACGTGGCCTCTGTTCCTGGTCACAGCCACTGTGGCTACAGCTTCCTGCTGCTGTCCGAGGCTACTGTTCTCCCCGTCAAGTCTAAGCCATCAGTTTAGTCCAAACAGCTTTAGGGACAGTTTTATTTGTATTGATACTGCATGCTTGTTAAGAGCACATACATTGAAATCTGGGAGACCTGAGTTCACACTCTGCCACTACAAGCTGGGTGATCTTGAGCAAGTTAATGAACGTCTCTGAGCCTCAGTTTTTTTGTTTGTTTGTTTTGTTTTGTTTTGTTTGAGACGGAGTCTCACGGTATAGCCCAGGCTGGAGTGCAGCGGTGCGATCTCAGCTCACTGCAAGCTCCGCCTCCTGGGTTCATGCCATTCTCCTGCCTCAGCCTCCTGAGTAGCTGGGACTACAGGCGCCCGCTACCACGCCCAGCTAATTTTTTTGTATTTTTAATAGAGATGGGGATGAGCCTCAGTTTTTTAAATTAATTGTTTTTAATAAGTTTTTGAGACAGAGTCTCGCTGTGTCTCCTAAGCTGGAGGACAATGGCATGAACTTGGCTCACTGCAACCTCCACTTCCTGCGTTTAGGCAATCCCTTCGCCTCAGCCTCCCGAGTAGCTGGGACTACAGGCATGCACCACCATGCCTGGCTAATTTTTTGTATTTTTTTTTTTAGAGATAGGGTTTCTCTGTGTTGTCCAGGCTAGTCTTGAACTCCTGAGGTCAAGTTATCGGCCCACCTCAGACTTCCAAAGTGCTGGGATGACAGGTAGGAGCCACTGTGCCTGGCCTTTTTTTTTAATGTTCAAATGGGGTTGACGTCAGACTATACCTCATAGAATTTCTGGAAGGATTAAATAATGTATGTAAAGTTCTTAGTACGGTACCTACCACATGGTAAATACTCAATTGATATGTTATCACTATTGTCATTATCAATATCATCCATTATCTAATATTCTACACCTGTGTTCTGGACACAAAAGAACAGAGACAAATATCAGGTTTTTGAGAGAAAGGTGAATAGGATGAAGCGATTATGAAGCTTTCACATGGAACATTGGGGATGTTTAGAAGAAATTATTTCAATAAGATTTAAATGTGGTCTTCAATATCTGACTTTTTCTTGTGGTTACCCAGGACAGGATCAGAAATATGGAGAAGGCATAGAAGGATAACTTTGGATCAATAAGCATTTCAGCTATGGAATGTCTTCTACACTGTTGGTGGTAATTTAAATCAGTGCAACCTTCATGCATGCTAATAGCAGCACAATTTGCAATTGCAAAAATGTGGAACCAAAGCAAATGCCCATCAATCAATGGCTGGATAAAGAAACTGTGGTATAGATATACAATGGAATACTACTCAGCCATAAAAAGGAATGAATCAATGGCATTCACAGTGACCTGGATGAGACTGGAGAATATTATTGTAAGTGAAATAACTCAGGAATCAAAAACCGAACATCGTACACTCTCACTTGTAAGTGGGAGCTAAACTATGAGGATGCAAAGGCCTAAGAATGACACAGTGGACTCTGGGGACTCAGTGGGGAAGGGTGAGAAGGGGGCGAGGAAAAAAAGACTACAAATTGGGTGCAGTGTATACTGCTCGGGTGATGGGTGCACTAAAATTTCACAAATCACCACTAAAGAACTTAGTCAGGGGCTGGACGCAGTGGCTCATGCCTGTAATCCTAAAACTTTGGGAGGCCAAGGCGGGTGGATCACCTGAGGTCAGGAGTTCGAGATTACCCTGGCCAACAAGGTGAACTCCCGTTTCTACTAAAAATACAACAAATTAGCCGGATATGGTGGCTCATGCCTGTACCCCAGCTACTCAGGAGGCTGAGGCAGGAGAATCACTTGAACCCAGGAGGTGGAGGTTGCAGTGAGCCAGGGTCGCACCATTGCACTCCAGCCTGGGCAACAAGAGAAAACTCCATCTCAAAAAAAAAAAAGAAAAGAAAAAGAAAAGAAAAGAAAAGAAAGAAAAAACTTACTTATGTAACCAAACACCACCTGTTCCACAGTAACCTATAAAAATAAAAACATTTTAAAAACTAAAATAAATTAGTGAAACCTTTATTGAAAACGTTATGGAGGTTTCTCAGAGAATTAAGAATAAAACTACCATTCCACGGGCGGGCATGGTGACTCACACCTGTAATCTCAACACTTTGGGAGGTCAGTGAGGGTGGATCACCTGAGGTCAGGAGTTCAAGACCAGCCTGGTCAACATGGTGAAACCCTGCCTCTAGTAAAAATACAAAAATTAGCCCTGTGTGGTGGTGGCCACCTGTAATCCCAGCTACTCAGCTGAGACAGGAGAATTGTTTGATCCTGGGAGGTGGAGGTTGCAGTGAGCTGAGATCAAGCCACTGTACTCCAGCCTGGG
Source organism: Piliocolobus tephrosceles (assembly GCF_002776525.5). Taxonomy (NCBI): domain Eukaryota; kingdom Metazoa; phylum Chordata; class Mammalia; order Primates; family Cercopithecidae; genus Piliocolobus; species Piliocolobus tephrosceles. Next base: position 16,183,873 of record NC_045441.1, on the reverse strand, counting down.
TGACAGAGTGAGACTGTGTCTGCCCCCCCGCCCCCCAAAAAAGAACTACCATTGCACCCAGCCAATCCCACTACTCCACTACTGGGTATCTACCCAAAGGAAAAGAAATTGTTATATAAAAAAGACAACTGCACGTGCATGTTCATGACAGCACTACTCATAATAGAAAAGATAACGATATCAACCTAAGTGTCCATCAACGAATGATTGGATAAAGAAAATGTGGCACAATAGAATACTATTCAGCCATACAGTGAATGAAATCTTATCTCCTGAAGCAACATGAATGGAACTGGAGGCCATTCCCTGAAGTGAAACAACTGAGAATGAGAAAGTCAAATACTGCATGTTCTCACTGATAAGTGGGAGCTAAATCATGTGTGTATGAGGACATAGAGTATGAAATAGTGGATGTTGCAGATTTGGAAGGGTGGGAGACTAGTAAGGGGTGGGGGATGAGAAATTACTAAATGGGTACAATGTACATTATTCGGGTAGTGGTTACCCTAAAAGTCCAGGCTTCACCACTGTTTAATATATTCATGTAACAAAACTGCACATGTACCCCTTTGATTTATACAAACAATTAAAAAACTGTTTGGGAAGCTAAGAAGGTAGGGGTGGATCACTTGAGCCCAGGAGTTCAAGACCAGCCTGGGTCACATAACGAGACCCCATCTCTACAAAAAATAAAAAATTAGGTGGGCATGGTGGTGCATGCCTCTTGTCGCAGCTCAGAGGGCTGAGGTGGGAGGATCACTTTAGCCCAGGGAAGTTGAGGTTGCAGTGAGCTATGATCACACTACTGTACTCCAGCCTAGGTAACAGAGTGAGACCCTGTCCCAAAAAAACAGAAAAATAAATTAATTTCTCCCCTGTTAAAAAAATAGTTGACATTGACTGGGTGCGGTGGCTTACGCCTGTAATCCCAGCACTTTGCGAGGCCGAGGTGGGCAGATCACGAGGTCAGGAGACTGAGACTATCCTGGTTAACACAGTGAAACCCCGACTCTACTAAAAATACAGAAAATTAGCCAGGCGTGGTGGTGGGCATTTGTAGTCCCAGCTACTTGGGAGGCTGAGGCAGGAGAATGGCGTGAACCCGGGAGGCGGAGCTTGCAGTGAGCAGAGATCACGCCACTGCACTCCAGCCTGGGCAACAGAGTGAGATTCTGTCTCAAACAAACAAAAAAAATAGTTGACATTTAGAATGAATATTATAAGGATGGTCCCAGCTTATTTTTTTCAGGGATTTAGTGGGTAATGAATACAAAGCTCCTGGAACTTGGTTACAGCTCAGGAAATGTTAGCTGCTGTGGCAATTATGCACTGTGCTTTAAAGTTTACAAAATGCTTTCACATCCTGAAGTGAGGGGCTAGGTCACCCAGGCAAAAGATACTGAGGGGTTGTGAAGATGGAAGGTCCAAAATCCCTCTGGAGAGTATGCAATAAGGGTGTTGAAGCAGAAGCAGAAAGCCTTGGGAGAAACCTATTGGAATGTCATGGTATTTTTCATTTCTTCTTCATTGTGTTAGTCCTTTTTGCATTGCTCTACAGGAATGCCTAAGGCTGGGTAATTTATAAAGAAGAGATTTATTTGGCTCACAGTTCTGCAGGCTGAATAAGAACCATGAAGTCAGCATCTGCTTCTGGTGAGGCCTTGGGAGGCTTCCAATCATGGCAAAGAGGGAGCAGGCATATCACATGGTCGGAGTGGGAACAAAAGAGAAAGGAGAAGGTGCCAGATTCTTTTTAACAACCAGATCTTGTGTGAACAACTAGAGCGAGAACTCACTACCACAAGGATGGTGGAACAGGAATTAAAAGAAATTAAAGTGTGTGTAAGCAGAAATTCAGTTATATGTAAGAAGACCCAACTCCCCCTGAGAAAGAGAAAGAGCTGGAGCCCTTTAAAATTCACTGCCTGTTCTTCTGTGGCTAGTGAGCCTTATCTCCCTTCCCTTCTCAGGCATGGTGAAGACTCTGTTTCCCTAGCTGTGTGACTGCAAGGTCACTAGACAGGTAAACTCAAGTTACAAAACATGTTTTTCCTTGAAAAGTAAGAAATTATGTAATGCATGTCACAATTGAATAACTGTCTTTTTTTCTCGCTTCTGTAGTATGTTTCCTCCTGCACAGATCTGCCCCCCACAGTCCCATGAAATGCTTAAAAGGTAACTTAACTCTTTGTTCAGGGCTCAGTCCTTTGGATATTAATCTGACTGGACTGGTGCACCTAAATAATTTGTAAATATCCTCCTGAACCCCATTGGTCTCTCTGATTCCTTAAAAATCCCGCAACAATGGCACCCAGCCATTCATGAGGGATCCACCCCTGTGACAAAACACTAACCACAAGGCCCCATCTCCTTGTGAATCAATTTCCACATGAGGTTTGGAGGGGACAAATATCCAAACCATATCACTCATGGCAGCCATGTGAGAGGATCCTTGCTCTTGGAGAAGGTGACCAATGTTCAGTGACATCAGGAAACACACAAACTGGTATGTGGTTTCTACCCTGAGAGCCTGAAGGTGCCACGCTGTGGTTGGTGCTGCCTATGTTGCATACCCTCTGGAAGTCAGGGAAAAAATGGGTGTATTCTAAAGACATGAGAGAACGTGATGTGTGTGTGGCTTGGACCTGGTTGAAAGGGATCCTGCTCAGGAAGCCTGCCTGGAGGAGCAAAGGAATCCTAGTAGTAAGAATTTGTGAGAGATGGCATCTGGAAGTTGAGGAACTGGAGAACCTGGAAGCTTCCATAAAGAAAGATCTCTTTTTTCATGGAGGGAACTGAGGCCCTCATGGGGGAGCAGCTCTGAAAAAATCTACTAAGTTACCCTGCAAGATAAGAGTCACCTCCGGACCCTCTACCTCCAGAAAGCCAACATCATGTCACAACTGGTCTCACCCATTCAAATGGTTCCAATCTCTCCTCTTCCTGGGCTGGACATCTGAGGGGTCAGAAGTAGGCTACCAGGTGCAGTCATTCATGCCACTAATCCCCACATTTTGGGAGGCTGAGGCAGGAGGATTGCTTGAACCCAGGAGTTCAAGACCAGCCTGGGCAGCATAACACAACACCATCTCTACAAAAAATTTAAAAATTAGGCCTGGGCGTGGTGGCTCATACCTGTAATCCCAGCACTTTGGGAGGCTGAGATGGGTGGATCATGAGGTCAGGAGTTCAAGACCAGCTTGGCCAAGATGGTGAAACCTTGTCTCTACTAAAAATACAAAAATTAGCCAGGCATGATGGTGCATGCTTGTAATCCCAGCTACTTGGGAGGCTGAGGCAAGAAAATCACTTGAACCTGGGAGGCGGAGGTTGTAGTGAGCTGAAATTGTGCCTCTGCACTCTAGCCTGGGTAGAGCAAGGCTCTATCTCAAAAAAATCCCAAAAATTAGATAGACCTGGTAGTATGCACCTGTAGTTGCGGCTACTCAGGAGACTGAGGTGGGAGGATCACTTGAGCCTGGGACTGTGAGGCTATGGTGATTGCCTGAGAAATAGAGTGAGAAATAGTGCAAGACCCCATGTCCGCAACAGTTTAAAAAACTTAGCCAGGTGTGTTGATGCGCATGCCTGTGGTCCCAGCTACTTGGGAGGCTGAGGTGGGAGGATGGCTTGAGCCCAAGCGTTTGAGGCTGCAGTGAGCTATGATCATGACACTGCAGGCCAGCCTGGGTGACAGAGCTAGACTCTGACTCCAAAAAGAAGAGAAAAGTGTTGCCAAATAATGCATTGCTGTCCAAACGGGGGCATTATGTGAGTGAAAAGGACCCGCTCTCAATGTTCACATCTGGGCAACCAGTACACACCGGGACTTGCCTAGGCAAACTGGTTTGTGCAACCACTCTGGTCAGCCAACACTAGACAGGGAGGAAGAAGGATAATTTACGAGTGAGCTGGAAGCCTCTTCCTCTGCCCAGGACACTCTTCTGCCACAGACATCTGAGTTTACAACAGGCCCTTGCCCTTTCTCTGGAGGAGAGGAGACACTGAGGGTGAATGAAATGTGGAATGTTATTACTCTGAAACGATACTGTTCTTATGACTAAGGTTGGCCAGTCCAGAAAAGCTTTGGAACCTCCTAAAATATCCTCCAGCCACAGGAATGAATAACCCTGACATGAGAAGGTGAGGTTGCAGGGCAGTGTAGTGAGAAAGCAAAGTTGCTTTATGGGTCCACCTTATCAACCATAGCACTTTCAGTAAAACATTCCAGTATCTGATTACACTAATCATGGCACTCATTTATAGACCAGGAGGCTACAGGGAGTGAAGGCAGAGAGTTTCTCGCGCCTGCGTCCTTCCTGCCACACAGACAGCTTCAAGGGTGCCCATCCATCCATCCATCCTGCTACTGAACACACATTTCTGTGTATTGGCACTCTCCAGGGTAGATATCAGGGTCTGCTTGGAAGGAAGGTCACAGAGACAAGGCCTTCCCCAGGTGGAAAGTCAGCGTAGATAACATGAATGCTGCTGTCTGTGAAGTGGTTATCACTGGACTGGGACTTTCATCATCCCTAGTTCTCACAAGGCCCTGAGAAGCGGAGATTATGATCTGCTACTTGTAGATAAAATAAAGAGTCTGACTGTGGCCAAGAGATTAGACTTGATTATTCACAACATGGCTTCCATGGTAGGAGGGGTCAGGAAGTGAATCCACATCTGATAATTTTGAAAGCCATAGATTTCAGTCCTCTGTAAGGCCTCTCTAGACAAACCTGTAGAGTGTCTTCTAGTTCTACGTTAATGTGGTTTTGAAGGGTTTTTTTGTGTGTGTTTTTGTTGTTGCTTTTTTTTGAGATGGAGTCTCGCTCTGTCACCCAGGCTGGAGTGCGGTGGCGCAATCTCGGCTCACTGCAACCTCTGCCTCCCGGGTTCAAGTGACTCTCCTGCCTCAGCCTCTTGAGTAGCTGGGACTACAGGTACACACCCCCAAGCCAGGAAAAATTTTTTTTTTGTATTTTAGTAGAGACAGGGTTTCACCCTGTCAACTAAATACAAACTGGTCTCGAACTCCTGAGCTCAGGCAATCTACCCGCCTTGACCTCTCAAAGTGCTAGGATTACAGGCATGAGCCGCCGTGCCCAGCCTTGAAGGGGATATTTTGAGGGTAGCCGATGTTCTACTGTCCCTGCACCATTTGTGCGCACCCTTTAGCACACGTTACTTTTCTCACCAAGAGAAACCGGGCAACTGAGAGCGCTTGCAGGGTTGCGGGTATGTGTATCATTTGCTTTGCTGATAATGCTGGTGTATTTATTCTAGGTGCTGCTTCCCCCTGAAATAATAGGAGAGAGATTAAACTTGATTCCTCACATAACGCTGTCAGGGAACATCTCTGAACTGCCTTTTAGGATCTAATTACTCTGCCCACTTCTGCAGAGAGGTTGGATGTCATTTAAAAAGATGCCAACATATTTGTCCTTGGCGGATGAGCTGACTTCACAAAGCCTCAAACTCAATATTGGCCACAGGGTCATCAGCCCCTGAAGAAACCCGTGCTACTCTGACTGCATTAAGAGGAGCAGGGTGCCAGTCCGGGGAGGTGATGGTCTACCATAGGGGTCCCTAAACCCCAGGCCACGGTGGTCCTTGGCCTGTTAGGAACCAGGCCACACAGCAGGAGGTGAGCATCAGGTAAGACAACAAAGCTTCATCCGGATTTACAGCCACTCCCCATGGCTTGCGTTACTGCCTGAGCTCCACCTCCTGTCAGATAAGCTGTGGCATTAGATTCTTGTAGGAACATGAACCCTATTATGAAATGTGCATGAGAGGGATCTAGGTGGCATGCTCCTTATGAGAATCAGTTCTCACAGGAGAATTAGTTCTCATAGAACTAAGAATAGAACTTCCATTCCATGGCCAGGCTCATGCCTGTAATCCCAACACTTTGGGAGGTCAATGCGGGTGGATCACCTGAGGTCAAGAGCTCAAGACCAGCCTGGCTAACATGGTGAAATCCTGTCTCTACTAAAAAGACAAAAAGTCAGGCATGGTGGTGCACACCTGTAATCCCAACTACTCAGGAGCCTGAGGCAGGAGAATTGCTTGAACCCAGGAGGTGAGGTTGCAGTGAGCCAAGATTGCACTACTGCACTCCAGCCTGGGAGACAGAGTAAAACTCCATCTCAAAAAAAAAAAAAAAAAAAAAAAAAAGAATAAAAAGATTTCTAATGATCAGGACTGCCTAACATTGAAGTACTTGGCTCATGGGGACCTGAACCCCTCATTTCTGGGGTCTATGTCAAGCCTCCTTCTTTGCTCATTCCCTCTGCACAGGAAGTCACAGCAAACTCTCTGGCTCAGAGAATTTGTCCAGGCTACCCCTCCCTACACCCTGCTCTGCCTCTCCTTGGACATCAGCCCTCTTAATTCTTAAAAATCTCCTCTTTGTGCCATCTCTTCTCTTTTACAGTTATCTTTTTGTCTGTTTGTTTCTTAAATGCAGACAATACAGTCCCTTCTTCTCTTCCCAGCTCCTCTCCAATCCTTAATCTCAAGTTTCCCATCACTATGATAGGTGGATGATATCCGTAGTGGAAGGATTAGATTAGAAGGCATAGAAAATGATCAAATTCTAGTGGCTAAAAGGAAGGAGTGTTGTTCTCGCTCATGTCACTGAGTTCTAGAGGTGGACGATTGAAGGCTGCTGTTGACTCCACAATGCCCCCTGGGGACTCAAGTACCCATCTTTCTGCTCCTGCTCCAATGGACTCAGAGCTTGACTTCTACCTCGTGGCCCAATATGAGTAGTTGGGGTTCCAGTCATCACATCTGCATCCCAGGCAGCAGAAAGGAGAACCGGGCAAATCACTCTCCTTTAAGAAGGCTTCATGGAATTCCCTCACTACATTTTTGTTCTGTCTCACCAAATCTAGACTGGGAAATGTAGTTGTATAGCCACATTGAAGGCTGCCCTGAAAAAGTCGGGGTTCTGTTTCTGAGATGGAAGAAAGAAAAGACGTAGCGACAGGCAATTCGCATAAACCAATTACAATTTCCAAACTGCCAGTCCAGTCTCCTCTACTGAGCTATAGCCTGGTGTTTCTTATTCCCTAGGGGATGGTTTGGAATGTCTCATAGACACACCAGAACCTCCCACACCACGCTTCTTCCCTGAGTCCCCTATTTCAGGGACTGGCACCTCCATTTACCTTTTGCCCAAACTGAAGCCTGGTTGTCATGGAGATGCTTCCTCCCTCTTTCCAGCACTCAATCACCAAGTCCTAGTCCTAGATGCACCCTGGAATCGACGTACTTCTTTTTTTCTTTCTTTTTTTTTTTTTGAGACGGAGTTTCGCTCTTGTTGCCCAGACTGGAGTGCAATGGCACGATCTTGGCTCACTGCCACCTCTGCCCCCTGGGTTCAAGCAATTTTCCTGCCTCAGTCTCTCAAGTAGCTGGGATTACAGGCATGCGCCATTACACCCACCTAATTTTGTATTTTTAGTAGAGACGGGATTTCTCCATGTTGGTCAGGCTGGTCCCAAACTCCCGACCTCAGGTGATCCGCACGCCTCGGCCTCCCAAAGTGCTGGGATTACAGGCATGGGCCACTGTGCCCAGCCAATTTACTTCTTTCTATCGCTTCTGCCTCTATCCTAATTACACCACCATCATCTCTGGTTTTGGATTCCTGGGCGGGGGAGGGGGGGGGGCGGGGAAGAAACTGATCCTGAACATTTCCTCCTTAAACAGAGAACAATATCATCCCTTTGTGCTTAAAACAAGATCCTCTCTCATTGACTTCCCCTGCTATGCCCCTGAAGATGTCCTGTCCATCCAAATAGACTTCACTGTCTCTCTGCTGTCATCTCTTCAGCTGCCTCCTTTAAACCTTTGCTTCCTCTTGTCTCTGGACATCATCTCTTGTTTTTTCTTTCCTCTCTTTGCCTAATTCATGCCTACTACTCATTCTGCAGGTCTTCCTGTAAAAGTCAGTTTCTATTTTTTCCTAAGCTAAGCATTCACTGAGTGTGTACTATATGCATGGCAGAGTGCTTAGCCATTTATATGGATGATCTCATTTCATTCTTCTCCAGGACTCCAGGATATGAGAACTGTCACTACTCTTACTTTACATATTTGGGGACTTGAGGTATAGGTTATACAGTAAGTGGCACCTCCAGAATGAAAACTCAGGATTTTTTTTTTTTTTTTTTTTTTTCACAGAGTCTTTCTCTGTCGCCCAGGCTGGGGTGCAGTGGTGAGATCTTGGCTCACTGCAACCTCCACCTCCTGGGCTCAAGCAATTCTGTTTCAACCTGAGTAGCTGGGACTACATGCACCTGCCACCACACCCGACTGATTTTTATATTTGTAGTAGAGATGGAGTTTCACCATGTTGGCCAGGCTGGTCTCGAAGTCCTGACTTCAGGTGATCCACCCACCTTGGCCTCCCAAAGTGATGGGATTACAGGCTTGAGCCACCGCACTCGGCCAAAACTCAGGTGTTTAACATTCTGATAGACTGATGTGCCTCCCAGGAAGCCTTTTGCTACTTTTCCTACTGTAGACTATGTGAGAGGCTTGCAAACTGATCCCAAGGTAACTTCATAGACACATTTGGGATGCTTTGAGAATCTAGAACTCATTGCACAGAGTTATAGAGCTGGGTTTTAGAATTAGACAGCCCAGGTCTTTATTCTTTGCCATGTTCTCCTTCCTACCACCTGGGATGCAGATGTGACGTGTGGAACCCCAAGTATCCATATTGGACCATGAGGTGGAAGTCAGTCACAATTACAGAGCCAGCTTTGGGAATTAGACAGCCTGGGTTCTGATGGTGTTATGAACTAGGATAGAGGCAGAAGAGATGGAAAGAAGTAGATGGATTCCGGGGTACATTTACGAACTGGTGATTGAGCACTGGGGAGAGTGAGGAAGCAACTCCATTACAACCATTTATTGTGACCTTGGGAAATGAGTGAACCTTTTTGTGTCCATATAAAATATAGGAAAACTGTAAAATACAGGCGTAATGGTAACTTTTGCATAGGGTTGTTATGAAGAATGAATTAGTTAATATGTGTAAAGCAGGTTGGAAATTGCAACATTTGGAAATCGTAACTTGTTAAGGCATCTGATCCTTGGTAAGCTTTGTAAGTTTAGCTGCTGTTATTCCCCTTGTTATTATTCTAATACACTGACCACAGCACCTCTAATGCTCTACTGGGATTTCTTGAGGGCAGGCATCGTGTTGAACCATCTCTGGATGTCCAGCACCTCGTGAATTGCCCATAAAGTAGCACAGTGTAGTGTAGTTTAGTATCTAGTGATGCAAGGCACCATACCCAGAGTCCCTTCTAAAGGAGAAATATTAGAAAGTAGGATTGTTGAGTGGATGTTGGTAACGCAGATTGGTTTGCCTTGGGAAAGATCAAAGCTGGAAAACCCAGCCACTTGGGCCTCCCCTGTCTGCTGCTGGCTTTGTGTTTGCCCAGATTTCCAGAATGACAGATGAGCAATTCTTTCTGGAAAAAGGTCTTAGAGGTGTGCAGGCGGTTACACTGAGAGGCAGAGATGAAGGAGATGAAGGTGTAAATTGCATTTCCTGTGTCTCAGGCTTCTTTCCCTCCCTTCCTCCTTTTATTCCTTCCTTCCTTCCTTCCTTCGTTCCTTCCTTCCTTCCTTCCTTCCCTCCTTCCTTTCATTCTTTCTTTTTTCTCTTTCTTTCTCTCTCTCTTTCCTTCCTTCCTTCCTTCCTTCCTTCCTTCCTTCCTTCCTTCCTCCCTCCCTCCGTCCCTCCCTCCTTCCCTCTCTCCTTTCTTCTTTTTGAGATGGAGTCTCACTCTGTCTCCCAGGGTGGGGTACAGTGGCATGATCTCAGCTCACTGCAACCTCCACCTCCCGGGTTCAAGCGATTCCCCTAATTCAGCCTCCCACGTAGCTGGGATTACAGGCACACACCACCACACCCAACTAATTTTTGTATTTTTCATAGAGACAGGATTTTTCCACATTGGCCAGGCTGCTCTTGAACTCTTGACCTCAGGTGATCCATCTGTCTTGGCCTCCCAAAGTGCTGAGATTACAGGTGTGAGCCACTGTGCCCGACCTCAGCTATCTTTCAATTGTCTTCAAGAAGGCTTAGAATGTAGTGGTTAAGAGCTGGTACTGCAGAAACACATCGCTCTGGATTCAATCTAAGTTCCATTACGTACTACCCATGTGACCTAGAGCAAGTGATTTAACAATGCTAAACCTCAGTTTCCTTCATTAAATGGGCCTAATTGTTATTATTAGGGTAATTATAATTATTATAGAACTAACTTCATAGGAGTATTATGAGAATTAAAATAAATGCACAAAAAACATTTGTCCCAGTTTTTAGTTGGTAACACTCATTAAATGACTGTTAATTGTTTTTCATTATCATTAACTTCTGCTTCAAAGGCTTTGCAAGAGTATATCTGAGGGCACAAGCCAAGAGATTAGCCTCAGGCTAATCATTAATTCATCTTGTTTTTTCTGTTTTTTTGTTTTTGTTGTTGTTTTTTTTTTTTTTTTTTTTTTGAGACGGAATCTCACTCTGTCGCCCAGGCTGGAGTGCAGTAGCGTGATCTTGGCTCACTGCAACCTCTGCCTCCCGGGTTCAAGCAATTCTGCCTCAGCCTCCTGAGTAGCTGGGATTACAGGAGAGTAATCCACCATGCTCAGTTAATTTTTGTATTTTTAGTAGAGATGGGGTTTTACCATGTTGGCCAGGCTGGTCTTGAACTCCTGACCTCAAATGATCCACCCGACTAGATCTCCCAAAGTGCTGGGATTATAGATGCGCCTGGCCTTTATTTTTTTTGTTTTTTGTTTTTTTGTTTTTTTGCTTTTTTTTAGAGAGACAGGGTCTTGCTCTCTCACCCAAGCTAGAGTGTAGTAGTGAGATAGCTCACTGCAGCCTCAAACTCCTGGGCCCAAGCAATTCTCCTGCCTCAGCCTCCCAAGTAGCTAGGACTACAGGTGCATGCCCTCATGCCTGGCTAATTTAAAAGAAAATTAATGGGGACTTGTTATGTTGCCCAGACTGATTTTGAACTCCTGGCCTCAAGCAATTCTCCTACCTCAGCCTCCCAAACTACTAGGATTATAGGTGTGAGTCACTTAACATTTATCGACCATTCAATAATTGGTAGGCTTTGTGCTAAATTCTATAGGGATATGAATCAAATCAGTGAGCTTTGATTTTTACCTAAGAAGATAGGATAGTTTCATAAATTAGAACAAGTGACCAAACCTCTCTGGGCCTCATTAATCTCATGTACGAGAAGAAAGATTATGGGTGAAGAACTAAGACTCACTGAACAACACTGAGCAACAGTGTTTTAAAGATGCAGGTAACAGAGGATGGATGGATGGATGGATGGAATGGGGATGGCTTGAAGCAAATGATGCAGAATTTGAAAGAGTAGAGATTGTTGGAAGATGGCAGAGTGCTCTCCAACCACATCATGCTCTGAGCCTTGGCATGTGCTGTGCCCTCCCACACTGTAATGAAGTTTCCTTTGTTCTTCTGCTTCTCTCCACGTTATAACTTTTATTTACTCTACAGGATGCAAAGTATTACTCCTACTGGGGAGGCCTTTCCTGACCTAACTTTATTTCCTTAGCTCCCTGGAAATACACCTATTATTGAAGTTACTTGTCAGTGCTCCAATGGTCTGCTGGTAACTAAAGTTGGAATCTTTCAAGGGCCGGGAATATCTTATTCACCAATTCTTCCCCAACATCTAGTAGGTGTTTGACACACAGGTATTTAATATTTGGATGCATGACTAAATGTCACATACATGAATGAATAAAAGAGGTTGGGTGCGGGGCTCACGTCTGTAATTCCAGCACTTTGGGAGGCCGATGCGGGTGGATCATAAATTCAGGAATTTGAGACCAGCCTGGCCAACATGGTGAAATCCCATTGCTACTAAAAATACAAAAAAGTATTCAGGCATCATGGCGCATGCCTGTAATCCCAGCTACTTGGGAGGCTGAGGCAGGAGAATCGCGTGAACGCAGGAGGCAGGGGTTGCAGTGAACTGAGATGGTGCCATTGTGCTTCAGCCTAGGCAACAAGAGTGAAACTTCATCAAAAAAAAAAAAAAAAAAAAAAACAAGGAAAGACTGAAGTACACCTGCCCCACAGTTAACTGCCCCTTTATTTGAGGAATGGATATTTGCCATTTGGGGCTTCCAGACGTCAATCTCTCCCCTTCTTTTCATAATAGCATGCCATTTTCATTTGGGGATCCACCATTCTCCCAGGTGGCCCATTCCATCCAAGAGAAAACGATACCACTGTCCTTTTCCTCCATGACTCAATCACTGGTTCCTCTGACCAGTGGATTGGTTCAAGGAAAGACAGGTGACCTGGGTGGGCTGATCAGACTGAAGCCCAGGACACGGGCTCTAAGATTGAAGGAGGGAATGCTCTTCACAGTCAGCTTTATAAGCCATGGGAAAGGCAAGGATGAAGTTCAAGTTCAGTGACAACTGTCGCCAGGAATGCAGATTATTTCAGAATTTTTCCTGCCTGTCATCTCGGTTTCTCTGTTTATACTGACTTCAGTCTTTTAGGTCAACTTTCTTTGTACATCGGGAAACATGGCGGCCACCGATCCTGGACTTCACAACCGAAGGAAGGAATCAAAATACTGGCCTATAATCTTGAAGTGGCAGGAGGATATTGGTCAGAATGAAGTGTTCCAAGGCCATCTTATCCTTGGACAGATGGGTAGCGATATTGATTAAACTTTGGTCTTATTTAGCCAAGTAAGCATGTTAAAATTTGAAGGATGACCATTTCATGAACAGAATCTGAATATGTAATTCCTAAGTAGCAGAGGGAAATAAAGGAATAATGGGAAATTGATTAATCCAAGGAGGCAGGAAAGGAAATACAAAGAAGCATACAAAATCATGATAAAGAACAAAATAGAATGTAAAAATGGATACATAAAATCAGTCGGCTTTTTTCTGTAGTTTTTTTCACATAGAATTATCCAATGTCAAAAAATACTTTTCTGCAACAATAATCTTTCCCTTCTATAACGTTAGATATTCTTCCATCATCAACCTTTTCATGATAAATTTCAATTCACATTTTGTAAATAAAGTCCATGTTGATGGCAAAAAAAAAAAAAAAAAAAAAAAATCAACAGGCACACTCAGTGTAAATGGACTCGACTTGAAAGTTAAAAGACAGACATTGAGAGATTGAACCAAAAAAAGGGAAATCCACCTCAGTGTAACATACAAGTAATACATCCCACACCTAAAGCCACAGAGAGGCTGGAGCATTAGGATGAAAAAGATAGAAAAGCCATATACTCACCGCGACAAAACTGTTTGATCTATATTAAGATTGGACAAATGCACTTTAAGGCAAAGAGAATAATTAGGCATAAATACGAAAAGTACATGACGTTAAAAGTAACAGTTCTTCAAAAACATGTAACAATTTTGAACTTTATTGCTATATTTTTCTTTGAGACAGAGTTCCACTCTTATTATCAAGGCTGGAGTACAATGACGTGATCTCGGCTCACTGCAACCTCCACCTCTCGAGTTCAAGCGATTCTCCTACCTCAGACTCCCAAGTAGATGGGATTACAGGTGCCCGCCACCACACCTGGCTAGTTTCTGTGTTTTTAGTAGAGATGGGGTTTCACCATGTTGGCCAGGCTGGTCTCGAACCCCTGACTTCAGGTGATTTGCCCGCCACAGCATCTCAAAGTGCTGGGATTACAGGCGTGAGCCACTGCACCTGGCCAACAATTTTGAACTTTAAATAATAATGTAGTCTCAAAGTGACTGAATTAGAAGGAGAATTGGACAAACCCATAAGGATTATGAGAGATTTTACTTCACTATCAGTAACCCTGCTTTTGTCAAGCAGACGAAAATTTATAAGGACATAGATTATTTAAATATATTTTGAAATTCCAATAGACAAGGTATACTCTGTACCTCATAATTAGTGAATATATATATACATGTTTGTGTGTGTGTGTGTGTGTGTATTCCAAGCAACATTTGCAGAAACTGACCAGCTACTAGGCTGTAAATTTCAGAAAACATCAAAGAATATTATATAGGCAATATTTTCTGTCTATCGTAAATAATTAAATTAGTTATCAGTAACAAAAATATAAATTTAGGAAATTCCATATATTTGAAAGTTTTAAAATGTACTTTAAAATGGAATAAGAAATCCTAATGAAAATTAGAATATGTTTAGCAGAATTACTACATATAAAACTTTTAGACCGGGCACAGTGGCTCACATCTGTAATTCCAGCACTTTGGGAGGCCTAGGTGGGCAGATCACTTGAGGCCAGAAATTCAAGACAAGCCGGCTAACATGGCGAAACCCCATCTCTACTAAAAATAAAAAAATTAGCCAGGTGGGGTGGTGCACACCTGTAATCCTAGCTACTTGAGAGGCTGAGGTAGGAGAATCATTTGAACCCAAACAAAAACATAAAAAACCATTATAGGTTCAATTGGGAGAAAACTGGGTGTAGGGTTCAGGGAAGGGGACCACTCTGTGTTATCTTTATGACTTCCTCTGAGCCTATAATTACTTAAAAATACAAAGTTGATGAGTGAGCTTTCTTGAATGTCCTCCATGTGTCTACAGCTTTCCATTGAGACACTTTTATGGGATGTTAAATTTATATTTCTTTTTCTAAATTGTATTGTATTTATGTATTCATTTATTTATTTCATAGACAAGAGTTTTGCCCTGTCACACAGGTTAGGGTGCAGTGGTGCAATCATAGCTCACTGCAGCCTAAAATTCCTAGGCTCAAGTGATCCTCCCACCTCATTCTCCCGAGTAGCTGGGACTACAGGCATGCACCATCACTAACTAATTTTATTTTATTTTTTGAATTGACAAATAATAATCGCACACATTCCTGGGGTACGTTGTGATGCTTCGACACATAGAATGTGTAGTGATCAGATCATGTAATTCGCATATCAACTATCTCAAAATCTTTCATTTTCTAACCAGAATGGGAGGCGCGTTGGGTTCGTGACTTGATGAGTGCAAGAGGGATGACCACACAGAGTGAAGTGGAGGAGAGGAGCTGTCACTCTCACCTTAGAAAAATAGATACAGCTGGGCACGGTGGCACACGCCTGTAATCCCAGCACTTTGGGAGGCTAAGGCGGTTGGATCACCTGAGGTCAGGAGTTCAAGACCAGCCTGGCCAACACCATGTAACCCTGATTCTACTAAAAATACAAAAAATTAGCTGGGCGTGGTGGCAGGTGTCTATAATCCCAGCTACTAGGGAGGCTGAGGCAGGAGAATCACTTGAACCCAGGAGGTGGAAGTTGCAGTGAGCCGAGATCGTACCACTGCGCTCCAGCCTGGGCAATAAGAGCAAAACTCCACCTCAAAAAAAAAGAAAAGAAAAGAAAAGAAAAGAAAAATTGATACATATAAAGCCCACCAAACAATTTGACCACGTTTTTGCCTTGTTATCAAGCTTATCTAGCATCATTTGCAAGAACTCAGAATAGGGTGCAGGGCGTGGGATGCTGCTTAGGAAGCACGACAGGGCTCCCGTGACTGCCAAAGGTGTCACAGGAAAGCCAGTGTTAGTTTCCTTTTGGGGAAGGGACAGCTAAATACTGTCCCAACTACCGCCAGGTTTGGGACTCGGGACTTTCTGGAAAACACTGTAAACTTAAAATAAAATCCTAGCCGGGTGCAGTGGCTCACTCCTATAATCCCAATACTTTAGGAGGCCAAGACAGGTGGATCACTTGAAGTCAGAAGTTTGAGACCGGCTGGGCGCGGTGGCTCAAGACTGTAATCCTAGCACTTTGGGAGGTCCAGACGGGTGGATCACGAGGTCAGGAGATCGAGACTATCCTGGCTAACATGGTGAAACCCCGTCTTTACTAAAAAAAATACAAAAAACTAGCCAGGCGAGGTGATGGGCGCCTGTAGTCCCAGCTACTCGGGAGGCTGAGGCAGGAGAATGGCGTGAACCTGGAAGGCGGAGCTTGCAATGAGCTGAGATCCGGCCACTGCACTCCAGCCTGGGCGGCAGAGCGAGACTCTGTCTCAAAAAAAAAAAAAAAAGAAGTTTGAGACCAGCCTGGCCAACATGAGGAAACCCTGTCTCTACTGAAAATACAAAAATTAACCAGGAGTGGTGGCACGCGCCTGTAATCCCAGCTACTTAGGAGGCAGAGGAAGGAGAATGGCTTGAACCCAGAGGCGGAGGTTGCAGTGAGCCAAGATCAGTCCACTGCACCCCAGCCTGGGTGACAGAGCGAGACTCCGTCTCAGAAAAACAAGCAAAATCCCCAATAATTATGGGAAAGAGGTTTTGAAAACTAAACCTCATTTTAACTCATCATGCAAAAATATTTTATTCCCGTGCGTAATATTACCTATTCCTATGTACAGGTTCACATGCTTTGAGAAGGTATGTTGCTGGAAAAGTGAAGTTTTGAAATCCCTGTCATAATTTTTGTGTGTGTAAAAATGGACTTTCTTTAGACTTTCTTTACAGGCTTGCATTTCCTTTAAGCTGGGTGTGCCTTTTGTGCACAAATCTCTGCTTCTGGGCTCTGCTCCTGGGCAGGTCCGGGAGCTTTGCTGGGTTTTCCTAGAGCTCAGGGAAAGGAAAAATGATTTATTTGATCATGGATGAAGCCAAATATTTGCACACCTTGCCGTTCACCTCTTGCTCACCTGGTGGTTTGGCCATGACTGAGGAAGCCAGAAGTCCTTAGGGAGTAGATTAGCTGAGCCGGCCTAGTAAGCAAGTTCAACCTCCCCCACTGTTTAAACATCTCTGACCTCTGAGGGCCCTGAAGAGATTAATGAAAGTCAGCGAAGATTATTTCACCATGCACAATGCTTATGTGGTTGCCACTGTTCTGAGCCCAGCAGACGACTGCTTCCCGTTCTTCCCTGGCCGCTCTTCCAGGGCGCAGGTAATTGCTTGCTGCAGTCAGCCCAAGGTAAAGAAAGTATGGCAGCTCGAGCAGCCCTCAGAGGAGGTGGGGTTGGCATTTGCTACTGGGTAACCCCTGAAATGAAAGAAGCCCTGTGTTTCCACAGGATGCTCTACACCTGCTATGTTTCAACAATATGTGTGGTTGGGAAAACGGCCAACTGCAAATGATGTTTCTTTTTTGCAAATGTCAAAAAAAAGGGGGGGGGGGGGGGGGGGTGTGAGCACGGTGGCTCATGCCTGTAATTCCAGCACTTTGGGAGGCCGAGCTGGGTGGTTCACAAGGTCAGGAGTTCGAGACAAGCCTGGCCAATATGGTGACACCCCGTCTCTACTAAAAATACAATAATTATCCAGTCGTGGTGCCATGCACCTGTAGTCCCAGCTACTCGGGAGGCTAAGGCAGGAGAATTGTTTGAACCCGGGAGGGGGAGGTTGCAGTGAGCTGAGATCTTGCTATTGCACTCTAGCCTGGGCAACGGAGTGAGTTGCCATCTCAAAAAAAAAAGAAAAAAAAAAAAAAAAGAAAAAAGTGGGATCCCTGCTTTAGAAACATAGACTTTTAGAGCAGAAAGGACCATGACATCCAAGCACTTGGTCAAGGTCAAAGCCAGTGTTGGGAACAGGCCTCCAAAATCTGGCCATAAACTGGCCCCAAAACTGGTCATAAACAAACTATCTGAAGCACTGTGACATGTTCATGATGGCCATGACGCCCACGCTGGAAGGTTGTGAGTTTACCGGAATGAGGGCAAGGAACACCTGGCCCACCCGGGGCGGAAAACCGCTTAAGGGCCTTCTTAAACCACAAACAATAGCATGAGCGATCTGTGCCTTAAGGACATGCTCCTGCTGCAGATAAGTAGCCAGACCCATCCCTTTATTTCAGCCCATCCCTTTGTTTCCCACAAGGAATACTTTTAGCTATTCTATAATCTATAGAAACAATGCTTATCACTGACTTGGTGTCAGTAAAGACATGGGTAAATCTCTGTTCGAGGCTTTCAGCTCTGAAGACTGTGAGACCCCTGATTTCCCACTTCTTGCCTCTGTATTTCTGTGTATGTGTCTTTAATTCCTCTAGCTCCACTGGGTTAGGGTTTCCCCAACTGAGCTGGTCTTGGCAGCCAGTGTTCATGGAGAAGCTCGGACTAGAGACCGAATCTGTCCATTTCTAGTTCATGCAGTGCCCTTTTCCTGACTCTGATCTGTTCTCTAGAATGACTGTGATTGCAAAGCATGGCTGTGATTAACCATGACAATCTGAAGCCTTCCAACATCACTGGGCTGTCAGTGTGGCCTCTGTGATCCCTGAGGTCTGGAGAGGGGTGCCTCACACTCCCACTTCCAGTCTGGAGCAAACCAAAGCTTCCCCTCAATTTCTATAACTTCTCTAAGGCTTAGACTCTCCTGGTCCTTTCGGTCTCTGCATTCTGGGCCTGTGAGGATTCTCCTTCTACTTAAAATTTAGACTTTCCTTTAATTTCTCTCTCCCTCTCTCTCCTATCTCTCTCTCTCTCTCTCTCACACACACACGCGCGCGCACACACTCCATGTATGCCAAAGACGTTTTGACTTCAGTACACTTTGATAAACTCTTAGCAGAAACAGATTCCCCCATCTGTTTCTGCTAAGAGTTTATCAAAGTGTACAGAAGTCAAAAGGAAAGAGAGAAGAGAGGTTTACAGGGAAGCAATGTAAACAAGTATTTAAAGCAAGAAAGATCAATATCAATTCTTCTTTTGCTCCTTTAAATAGACTTTCTTTTTTGGAGCCCTTTTGGGTGTACAGCAATATTGAGCAGAAAGTATTGTCTTGTCATACACTCCCTGCATTCACCTACCTGACCCCAAAGTCTCCCACGCTGTAAACATCTTGGTCCAGAGTGGTATATTTATTGCAGTTGACAAACCTACTTTGACACATCGTTATCGCCTGGAGTCCATAGTTTGCCTTAGGGTTCACTCCTGGTGGTGTACATTCCATGGGTTTTGACAAATGCATAATGACATGTATCCACCATTACAGTATCATACAGAGTATTTTCACTGCCCTAAAATTCCTGTGTTCCACCTATTCATCCCCCCCCCCCCCCCACTAATCCCAGGAAACCACTGATATTTTTATTGTCTCTATAGGTTTGCCTTTTCCAGAATGTCACGTAGTTAGAATCATACAGTAGATATCATTCCCTGGTTGGCTTATTTCATTGAGTAATATGCATTTAAGTTTCTTCTAGGTAACATTAATTCTTCTTCTTCTTTATTTTATTTTATTTGTTTTGAGACTGAGTCTTGCTCTGACGCCCAGGCCGGAGTGCAATGGTGCAATCTCGGCTCTCTGTAACCTCCACCTCCCTGGTTCAAGTGATTCTCCTGCCTCAGCCTCTGGAGTAGCTGGATTACAGGTGTGTGCCACCACTCCCAGCTAATTTTTGTATTTTTAGTAGAGATGGGGTTTCACCACCTTGGTCAGGCTGGTCTCAAACTCCTGACCTCGTGATCTGCCCCCTGTGGCCTCCCAAAGTGCTAGGATTACAGGTGTGAACCACCGTGCCTGGCCTGTAATGTCAATTCTTAATTCTTTGCCCCACTGCTCGCCCCCAGGTTCAGCTGTATTCTAGCTTGCAGATTTCCCTTCCTCACTCCCATGCCCATCTCTATCCTTCAGTCTCTCAGTTCCAACTTGACTCCAGAAATTCCTCTGTCTCCCTCTGTGGTGCAGAGCAGCTTCTATTCCCCTCTGATATCTCGGTATCTGTTCATGAATATTCTCTGTACACCTCACCTACTCCCTCTAGACTCTACATCTTCTTTCTTTCTCTCTCTCTCTCTCTTTCTTTCTTTTTTGAGACCAAGTCTCACTCTGTAGCCCAGGCTAGAGTGCAGTGGTGTGATCTTGGCTCACTGCAACCTCTGCCTCCCGGGTTCTAGCAATTCTTGTGCCTCAGCCTCCTGAGTAGCTGGGGTGACAGGCACGTGCCACCACACCCAGCTAATTTTTGTATTTTTAGTAAAGACAGGATTTCACCATGTTGGCCAAGCTGGTCCCAAACTCCTGACCTCAGGTGATCCACCTGCCTCAGCCCCCTCAAAGTGCTAGGATTACAGGCATGAGCCACCATGCCCTGCCAACTCTATGTCTTTCTATGGACAAAGTTATGTCCTCCAAGGAGAGATTCTGTTGGGAAACAAAAATCTCAGATTTCACCATCTCTTTGCACGCATGAAAACTGTCGTATGAGAGGCTGACAAAGCTGCTGGGAAAATCTGAGACTCCTGCTTGTGCTAGAGCAGAGCTGAGCCTCTCAAAAGGGGAGGGATAGACAGGGCTCTCCATCCTGAAATTACTCCCCACCATCCCCTACCAGACTGGCCCAGGAGCTTCAGGATAAGGCGCTAGTTCTGGATTAAAATGAAAGACTAAGCTGGTAGAAGTCTTCTCCTTCCCGCTAGCCCCTTCATGACCTCTCCTGGAATCTCCACTTCCACGGCTTCCAAGATGTTGACGGTTCCAGCTATGGGCTCCACCCTCCTCAAATTCGTTTTCCTAATTCAGCTGCATCCACGTCACTCTCCCCAAGGTTTCATCCTTGGCATCCATCCCTTCTCTCTCAACACTCATTTTCTTTCCTTTTTTTTTTTTTTGTTTCATTTGTTTTGGTTTTTTGAGACAGAGTCTCATTCTGTCGCCCAGGCTGGAGTGCAGTGATGCCATCTCAGCTCACTACAACCTCCGCCTCCTGGGTTCAAGTGATTCGCCTGCCTCAGCCTCCTGACTAGCTGGGATTACAGGCGTGTGCCACCACACCTGGCTAATTTTTATATTTTTGGTAGAGACAGGGTTTCACCATGTGGGTCAGACTGGTCTCGAACTCCTGACCTCATGATCCACCCGCCTTGACCTCCCAAAATGCTGGGATTATGGGCCATGAGCCAATGCACCCATCCTCTCAACACTTACTTTCTTACACACTTATTCAATCCCCTGGCTTCTGATGCCACTTAATTGCATTCAACTCACTCTCTAATCTGAGCCCTTAGCCACATTTCTGTCCCGAAATCTGGCCCAGTAGTCTCTCTTGGGGTCACCTCAAAGGCATCCAAAACTCATCATCTGGAAAACCAAATTGGTGGTCTTCCCACCCCAGCCTAGTCTTGTCTTCTTCCTAACTTCCTCTTTGGTGGAAGTTAGGATGTTTGGTGCCATCAAGGTTTTGATTTTTTTGTGGGTTTTTTTTTTTTTTGCACTTCTTTCCCTTCTCTCTAATCATAGTCCCGTTCTGTTGATAGGTCTCCCTCTTGAGTTTCAGTTTCCATTTCTGGGCTGCCACCTGAGTCTCACATCCCATCATCATTCACCAAATCACTTAGAAGGGTCTTCCACCCAGCTACCTGCTGTCCTTGTCTCTGTTTCAGTCCTCCCAAACACAGCTTTTTGATTATGCTGCTGCTTCTTCTGTTTGTTGTTGTTGTTGCTGTTTGTTTGTTTGTTTGAGATAGAGTCTCACTCTCTTGCCCAGGCTGGAGTGTAGTGGCATGACCTCGGCTCACTGCAACCTCTACCTCCCTGGGTTCAATCAATTCTCCCACCTCAGCCTCCCTAGTGGCTGGGATTACAGGTGCCCACCACCATGGCTGGCTAATTTTTTTTATATTTTTAGTAGAGATGGGGTTTTGCCACATTGGCCAGGTTGGTCTTGAACTCCTGACCTCAGGGGATCCACCCAGCTTGGCCTCCCAAAGTGCTGGGATTACAGGCATGAGCCACCGTGCCCAGCCCTTTACGCTTCTTACAGAGATTGCCTGATCTGTCACCCTTCTATGCTCCATGACCTTCAATGATTCCTTATTGTCTATGGAAAAAAATCCTTAACTAAATTTTCCAGGCATTTTGTGGTAGAGTTTCCACCAAACTTGCTAACTTCATCTCATTGCTCCTTTTCATGTCACCTAGCCAAATCAGATTATTATTTGTTGCCAAAATTCATTGTGCATGTTATCACTCAATATTTTTGTTTATATTTTCCATTTGTCCATGATGCTCTTTTTCTCCATCCTTGCCTATCAGATCTGACCTATACCTGTTGTACAGCTCCAATTGCTACCTTTCTGCAAAGCCTTCCTTTTTTGCTTCAGGGGGCAACTTTCTCCTTTTTTCCCCTAAGAGAATGTTAATTGATTTCTATTTTAGCACTAAACGTTGTCCAGTTTATCATCGTGTGTTAGGGTCTCTCTACCTTTCAGATTAAAGGCTCCTCAAAGGGAGGCTCTCTGTTTTGTTCACCTTTGTATCTTTTTTTTTTTTTTTTTTATATTGGGTATCGCTCTGTTGCCCGGGCTGGAGTGCAGTGGCATGATCTCGGCTCACTGCAAACTCCACCTCCTGGGTTTCAGCAATTCTCCTGCCTCAGCCTCCTGAGTTGCTGGAATTACAGGTGTGTACCACCACACCTGGCTAATTTGTGTATTTTTAGTAAAGACAGGGTTTCACCATGTTGGCCAGGCTGATCTCTAACTCCTGACCTCAAATGATCCACCCACCTCAGCCTCCCAAAGTGCTGGGATTACAGGCGTGAGCCACTGCATCTGGCCACATCTTTCTATCCTTAAAGCAAGTCATATGTGCTTAAATGAATCATTTCATAAGATTGACAGAAGGCACATTGGGTCTCAATGAGTGGAATGAAAGGAGGGTGAATTTTGAGGCTGTCATGGAAGCTAAAAGTAATTAGAGTATGCAGTATTGACCCTGGTAGGTGAAGCTGAGTTAAGTGGACAGGGGCCATTGTTAGGAGAAGGTTGTTGACAGCATGTTTCTCTGGCTTTTCAGTGTTGTCTCTGGCTGGCGCAAAGTGTGAGATCCCATGGACACGAGCAGGGCACAGACAGAGCATGTGTTGTATTGGATTATTCATTACACTCAGAACAATGGGGAATTCTGCTGGGGAGAGTGGGAGAGTTTGCTGGAAGCCTGTGTTACAGCTTATAATATTACATCCAAGTCTTTTGTGTAATGTAACCCATTACCATATCCCTTGGGTGGCTCAAAGTCATGGAATGTTAGAGTTGGAAGGAAATTCAAAAAGGATCTTGTCAAATCCCCTAGTTTTACGGGTAGAGAAATTCAGCCCCAGAAAGGTTATATAATTCTCCCAAGGTTACACAGAGATACATAACAGAGTCAGGGTGAGAACTCAAGCAAAAAAGGAATAAAACATTTGTCAAGTGCCTGTGCTGTGCTGGGACTGTGTGTGTCAAATAAGTGAGATGAACCCTGCATTTCTCATTGCTAGGAAGGGAGTTGCAGCTCAGAAAGGTGAAATGTCTTGGTAAGTCATAGGTAAGTGATAGATCTGTGATTTAGTCTTAGAAGTTGACTGACTTCTAAGAGATGGTCTTTCTGCTGCTTGTTATGCCTCGTTAAAAGTGAGCAGCTGGGAAGGGAACTGTCTTTGCAAGTATCTCCTGCATGCACAGAGAGTTCTTGAGAGATCCTTCACTAGCGTAGAGAAGGACAGATTCTTCTGTGTACAATGACCCTACAGGGCAATTGTTGCTTTCCTCATTTTGCTGATGAGTAAATAAAGAGAGGGAGGCTACAGTTGCCCTTCCATGATAGCCCAGATTGTAATTGGTGCAAGTAGGATGAGCACCATGCCTGTTTTGTACCTATTTATTTATTTATTTTTGAGATGGAGTCTTACTCTGTTTCCCAGGCTGGAGTGCAATGGTACAATCTCGGTTCACTGCAACCTCTGCCTCCTGGGTTCAAGCAATTCTCCTGCCTTAGCCTCCTGAGTAGCTGGAATTACAGGCACCTACCATCATGCCCGGCAGTTTTCTGTATTTTTGTAGAGATGAGTTTTCACCTTGTTGGCCAGGTTGGTCTTGAACTCCTGACCTCAGATGATCCACCCACTCGGCCTCCCAAAGAGTTGGGATTACAGGCCTTAGCCACCACGCCTGGTCTGTACCTCTTTAGACTTTAGTCTCCTCGTCTGTAAAAATAAGGAACCTGGACATTTCCCACCTTCATGTTCCACCAAATTGTACTCTTCGAGGCTCGTTATCAGTTACTTCTCCATCTCTAAGCTTTTGCTGAATGTTGGAATTAACCAAGATGGCTTCACCCACTGACATTCTTAGAGCTTGATTATTTTTGCCACTCAATGACATCTACTGTCTTGCACTATGAGCGTTGCTTCTTAAAATCTGTGCCAGAAGATGGCAGAAGCATTGTTAGAAACCATGATGTCTCGCTGGGCATGGCAGCTCATGCCTGTGATCCCAGCACTTTGGGAGGCCGAGGCAGGCAGATTACTTCAGTTCAGGAGTTCAAGACCAGCCTGAGCAACAATGCAAAACCCTGTCTCTACTAAAAATACAAAAATTATCCGGGTGTGGTGGCACACATCTGTAGTCCAAGCTACTTGGAAGGCAGGAGGATCCCTTGAGCTGGAGAGATGGAGGTTGCAGCGAGCAGAGAGGTCACCACGCTGCACTCCAGGCTGGACGACAGAGCAAGACCTTGTCTCAAAACAAACAAACAGATCAACCAACCATGATGTCCTTCTCAGGTAGAAAGCTAAGGGCCAGGAGGTGGGGTTTTCAAGGGTTCTTTTGCAGATCATTGAGCCCTGGGGAAAAAAAAGGCTATGGGTACTGCCTAGGCATATGGTGGCCATGAGTATGATTTGGGCTTATGGCCCATTCTGAGGGCCTCTTGGTTTGGCACGGAGAACATTCCATAAATATGGGAATGCCCAGGCCGGGCACGGTGGCTCACACCTGTAATTCCAACACTTTGGGAGGCCGAGGTGGGCGGATCACAAGGTCAGGAGATCAAGACCATTCTGTGAATGGTGAAACCCCGTCTCTACTGAAAATACAAGAAATTAGCTGGGCGAAGTGGTGGACGCCTGTAGTCCCAGCTACTCAGGAGGCTGAGGCAGGAGAATGGTGTGAACCTGGGAGGCGGAGCTTGCAGTGAGCTGAGATCGCACCACTGCACTCCAGCCTGGGCGACAGAGCGAGACTCCATCTAAAAAAAACAAGATGGGAATGCCCAGGAGAGCTGATGAAGGTGGCATTAAAATAAACATGGAGGGGGATGGAAAAGACACAGTGAATCTTATTCCCATGGAAACAGTAATTGTGGGCTTAGATCTTGAGCACAGTGTAGGTAATTAAGTGAATCAGAGATTAAAATACAACCACACATGTATCAATGGAACAGGCGGGAAGGGGCTCAAAATTAAGATGTGGTCATAGCAATAGATGCCCATGATTAAAAAGACAGTGAGACAAGTACAGGGGCTGGGTTCAAGGGCAGGCCTTAAGTTTTAAGGCCACTTTGAGAGTCAGGGACTCGCTGGGTGACGTGGTTCATGCTTGTAATCCCAGCACTTTGGGAGGCTGAGGCAGGTGGTTCATCACCTGAGGGCAGGAGTTCGAGACTAGCTTGGCCAACATGTCAAGACCATGTCTCTGATAAAAATACAAAAATTAGCTGGGCATGGTGGCACATGCCTGTAATCACAGCTACTCGGGAGGCTGAGACAGGAGAATTGCTTGAACCCGGGAGGCGGAGGTTGCAGTGAGCCAAGATTGTGCCACTGTGCTCCAGTCTAGGCAACAGAGCAAGATTCCATCTTAAAAAAAAAAAAAAAAAAAAGACAGTCATAGATTCTTGGAACCTGCCCTTGGATGTCTCATCTCTTAGCACAACACATAACCCAAGTGTGTTTGTGATGACAAACTGGTTGAGTTTGGACAAACTCATGGTTCTGCCAGGAGGTAGTAAGTATAATTGTTCACAATGCAATGTTCCCCTAATAGCTGGAGGACAGATCATTTGCAATCTCCTCGAGCTAAGGGGTACTAGATATTTAGAACCTTTGGCTTGGTTTACAAAGAACTCCCTGGGTAGAGTTCAGGACATTGTTCTTTGTGTCTGCTTTCAGTCCCACTTCTGAAAGAAATCGAGGCCCCAGGGGAAAGTCCTAAGATGTATGCCTCCGTCTTTAAACCAAGCTGATAACTAAAAACATAAAGCACCTGTAATCCCAGCACTTTGGGAGGCCGAGGCGAGTGGATCACGAGGTCAGGAGATTGAGACCATCCTAGCGAACACGGTGAAACCCCGTCTCTACTAAAAATACAGAAAATTAGTCAGGTGTGGTGGTGGGTGCCTGTAGTCACAGCTACTTGGGAGGCTGAGGCAGGAGAATGGCGCGAACCTGGGAGGCAGAGATTGCAGTGAGCCAAGATCGCACCACTCTACTCCAGCCCGGGTGACAGAGTGAGACTCAGTCTTAAAAATAAATAAATAAATAAATAAATAAATAAATAAATAAATAAAGCAAACAAAATGTAAAATCCTTGCTCTAAAACAACCCCCCTTAATTTTTTTATTTTTTTATTTTTATTTTTATATATGTTTTTTGAGATAGTCTCACTCTGTCACCCAGGCTGGAGTGCAGTGGCGTGATCTCTGTTCACTGCAACTTCTGCCTCTCGGGTTCAAGCAATTCTTCTACCTCAACCTCCCGAGTAGCTAGGATTACAGGCATGCACCACATGTCTGGTGAGTTTTTGTATTTTTTGTAGACATGGGGTTTAACCATGTTGGCCAGGCTGGTCTTGAACTCCTAGCCTCAAGTGATCTGCCCGCCTCAGCCTCCCAAAGTGCTGGGATTACAGCCATAAGCCACCATGCCCGGACTATCTTCCCGCATTTAAAAATATGTAGCTTGGGCTATGAATTTATTTGGTTTAGGATTAATTTCAATCAAATTGTTCAACTAGAACTATAAGTAGAAATCATAGATTCTAGTCTTAATGATCAAAATTATACAAATTTGGGCACGGTGACTCATGCCTGTAATCTCAGCACTTTGGGAGGCCGAGGTGGGAGGATCACCAGAGGTCAGAAGTTAGAGACCAGTCTAGCCAACATGGCGAAAACCCATCTCTACTAAAAATACAAAAATTAGCTGGGTGTGGTGCTGCATGCCTGTAATCCCAGCTTCTTGGGAGGTTGAGGCACAAGAATCACTTGAACCCGGGAGGTGGAGGTTGCAGTGAGCTGAGATCGTGCCACTGCACTCCAGTCTGGGAGACAGAGTGAGACTCTAAGAACATAAAAAATAAATAAATAAATAAATAAATAAATAAATAAATATTATGCAAATTAAAAAACACATAATAGAGGTCTTTACCTATCTGAATAAATGTATTAGTAATGTGAACAAATTCTCCTTACTGAGCATTCATTCTGAAAAAAATATTAAGTTTTATGTCTGGTGTGAAAACCACAATGACCTTGATTTTCATAAGGGTAACAATTCTCATGAAAACACGGGACAATTAGATCATCATTTTAAAAGCCTTGTTATGTCGACTTGATAAAAAGATTCCAGTGGAAATCAAATGTGTACTCCCTATTTAATTAATATTACAAATAATTAGAGAATTTCATCTGCAAATGTTATCTATGGAAACACGTACAGATGAAAAACAGCTTCAGGATTTCCAGGGACTGTTTTTGAGACTCTCATATTCTCTGGTTTTCAGAAAGTCTTTTTAAGAAAGGAAAAAAAGAAGAAAAGAAATTAAATTTTATTTTATTTTAATGCAACTTGGCTCCTTAACATGGGTGTCCTAGATACTCACATCTGAAAGCTAACAGGTGTGTTATGGTTGGGGATGCCAACCCACTTCCCCCAATCCCTTTTTCTCTCTGAATGATCTCTGGCTCCCCACCCTCCCTCTTTTTCTTCTTATTAAAATGTTACCTACAGCTTTAAGGAACCCACCCCCCTCACATCGTATTTACATACCGATTTTAAGAGAGTAGCTTCTAAATTCAGTCAAAAACACAAGCTGTTCTACTTTTCTAACATTACAACAGCAGCAAAGCACATGCGTCCTAAAAATGGTCAGCCTCCCCACTTACCCTCCCTTTCGCCTAGTTCTCACCCTGTTCCCACCTTGCAGCCATGGCCATGGCTGTGTCATTGTCTACCCTGACCTGGTGCCTTCTAGGAGGCTGCTCAGACCATGTTGCTGTACCAGGAGACACACAAGGGCAGCCAGGTTCTGTTTGGGCTGCACAGTGGCACAGACATCAAGGTATTTCACATGGAGTTCCAAATTTAAGACCTCTCTTCCCATGACTGAGTATATACCCAGAGGCATATAAATCATTCTCCCATAAAGACACATGCGCATGAATGTTCATTGCAGCACTACTCACAATAGCAAAGACATGGAATCAATCTAACTGCCCACCAATGACAGATTGGACAAAGAAAATGTGGTACATATACACCATGGAATATTATGCAGCCATAAACAAGAATGAAATAATGTATTTTGTGGGAACATGGATGGAGCTGGAAGCTATTATCCTTAGCAAACTAATGCAGGAACTGACACCCAAATACCGCATGTTCTCACTCATAAGTGGGAGCTAAATCATGAGAACTCACGAACACAAAGAAGGAAACAACAGACACTGGGGTCTACCTATAGGTGGATAGAGGGTAAAGGAAGGAGAGGAGCAGAAAAATAACTATTGGGTACTGGGCTTAATACCTGGGTGATGAAATAATCTGTACCATAAATCCCTGTGACATGAGTTTACTTATAAACCTTCACATGTACTCCGGAACCTAAAATAAAAGTTAAGGGGAAAAAAAGGCTTTTTCTTTTAAACATCTGAAGATTTGGTGGCTCAGAGGCCACGTTCCCGTGTGGTGACATCCAATTCGCTACCAATTCTACCTTTCCCTGCTATTCTAGGCCAGTGTTTTTTTGTTTTGTTTGGCTTTGTTTTTGAGACAGGGTCTTGCTCTGTTGCCCAGGCTGGAGTACAGTGCAACCGTCATAGCTCACTGCCGCCTTGAACTCCTGGGCTCAAGCAATCCTTCTGCCTTAGCCTCCTCGGTAGCTGGGGCTGGTACAGGTGTGCACCACCATGCCTGGTTAATTTTTAATTTTCTTATAGAGACAGAGTCTTGCTGTGTCACCCAGGCTGCTCCCAAACTCCTGGGCTCAAGTGATCCTCCCGTATCAGCTTCCTGAGGTGCTGGGATTACAGACATGAGCCACCACGCCTGGGCTAGGCCAATGGTTTTTGAAGTGTGTTCAGGAAACCAACAGCATGGGGCATCAATGGGTAATTGTTAGATGTACTTATTCCAAGGCCTCAGCTATTGAATCAGAATCTCTGGGAGGTGGAAGTGGGGGGCAGCCAAAATGTTTTAACAGGCTCTCCAGGGCTGCTGTTGCATATTCAAGTTTGAGAATAGCGGTTCCATATGGTTGCCTGCCGGGCCCCTGAAGTTATCTGTGTTTGTCACCACAGCCTACATCGAATCCTTACAACTCCCCAGGGTATGTGTTTTTTTTCCATTTGATCACTTTGTTCCTAATGTGTTAGGACTTTAACACATACAGGGAAAAGTAGATCCATGTTGCTCCTTCTGCATTTGAGACAGCACTGGCTGGTGGGCTTGTATTCTCTCTAGTCCAGCGTCTTCCTTCCTTCCTTCCTTCCTTCCTTCCTTCCTTCCTTCCTTCCTTCCTTTCTTCCTTCCTTCCTTCCTTTATCTCTCTCTCTCTTTCTTTCTTTCTTTCCTTCTTTCTTTTTCTTTTTTATTTTGAGACAATGTCTCACTCTGTCACCCAGGCTGGAGTGCAGTGGCACGATCTTGACTCACTGCAGCCTCTACCTCTTGGGTTCAAGAGTTGCTCCTGTCTCAGTCCCTCAAGTAGCTGGGACTACAGTCATGCACCACCATGCCCGGCTAATTTTTATATTTTTAGTAGAGACAGGGTGTCGCCATATTGGCCAGGCTGGTCTTGAACTCCTGCCCTCAAGTGATCTGCCTGCCTCGGCCTCCCTAAGTGCTGAGATTATAGGCGTGAGCCGTCGTGTCCGACTCAGTGTGTATCTTTCTTCATCTGTTCTTTCTATGCTCATTTAGAGCTTGCTATGTACTGGGCATAAACCTAACGAAGCCTGCCTTGTGTTAACTCATTCAATCTTCACAAGTGCCCTGTATTAGCAATGACGAAAGTCAGATGCAAAAAAAAGAAGCTTTTTTTTTTTTCCCCCTTAAGGCTCTGTAATGAGGGAACGGTGGAGTTAAAAGCAAGCTCCGGCTAGAATACTCTGGAGCCTGTGTCCCCAACACCTAGGCTGGACTGCCACTTTGATAGGCGGGTTCTTCATTTTGGCTTGCTGTTTGTCCTGTAAAAGTGGATACACTATTTGGCTTTGAGACAGAGCAAGGACCCCCTTTGAGGGAGCTGCTGGAGACCCCCAAGCATGGAAATAAAAATCCTGACTTCCTTCAAGGGAAATTCCAGGCACCCAGCTTGCCCTGAGAAGTAAATGAGCAACTTGACGAGCAAGAAGCTAATAGTAGCTTAAAACAATCTAGCCGGGTGCAGTGACTCATGCCTGGAATCCCAGCACTTTGGCAGGATGAGGTGGGTAGATTGCTTGAACCCAGGAGTTCGAGACCAGCCTGACTAACGTGGTGAAACCCTCGTCTCTACTAAAAAAATACACTGCTAGGTGCAGTGGTTCATGCCTGCAATCACAGAACTTTGGGAGGCTGAGGCGGGCCAATCACAAGGTCAGGACTTCAAGACCAGCTTGGCCAACATGGTGAAACTCCATCTCTACTAAAAATACAAAAATTAGCCAGGTGCAGTGGCACGTGCCCCTGAACTCAGAAGGTGGAGGTTGCAGTGAGCAGAGATCGCGCCACTGCACTCCCGCCTGGGCAAAAGAGCAATACTCCATCTAAAAAAAAAAAAAAAAAAAAAAAATTAGCTGGGCATGGTGGTAGGCACCTGTAATGCCAGCTATATGGGAGGCTGAGGCGGGAGAATCGCTTGAACCTGGGAGGTGGAGGTCGCAGTGAGCCGAGATTGCACCCCTGCACTACAACCTGGACGACAGAGCGAGACCCTGTCTCAAAAACAAACAAACAAACAATCGCCAAAAAAGTTAGAGTCATGAGATGTTTGATTCTCTATAGAAACTAAACATGACATCTTAGCACATGTCCCTGAGTTGGTTTTCAGAAACCGGGACCCCCACCCAATGGATTCCCTGGCACATAGACCTCAGAAGAAGGGGAGCTGAAGACTGAACTCTGAGCTTAGTTCTTTGTTCTAAACTCCTCCCTGAGGGGCCTGGAGGAGGTCATGCTCACAGGCTAGAGCTAACATTCTTTTCTGCTGACCCCACCTTTCTTTTTTCTTTATTTGTTTTATTTATTTATTTATTTATTTATTTATTTATTTATTTGAGGCAGAGGCTCACTCTGTCGCCCAGGCTGGAGTGCAGCGGTGAGATCTCGGCTCACTGCAACCTCCACCTTCCAAGTTCAAGCGATTCTCCCGCCTCAGCCTCCCAGGTAGCTGGGATTACAGGCCCTTGCCACCACGCCTGGCTACATTTTGTATTTTTTAGTGTATTTCGCCATGTTGGCCAGGCTGGTCTCAAATTCCTGACCTCGTGATCCACCTGCTTTGGCCTCCCAAAGTGCTGGGATTACAGGCATGAGCCACCGCTCCTGGCAGACCCCACATTTTTAAACAAAGCTCTACCTCCTTCACCAATCACAAATCAGAAAATGCTTAAATCCTGACTCACTGCAGCCTCTACCTATAACCTGTGGACCCCCTGTTTCCAGATGTCCCACCTTTTTAGGTCAAACCAACATATCGCCCCTAAGTACTGATTATGACTTTGCCTGTAGCCTTGCCTTCCTTTAAATACCCTTACCAGGCCAGACGCGGTGGCTCACACCTGTAATCCCAGCACTTTAGGAGGCTGAGGCTGGCGGATCCCTTGAGGTCAGGAGTTTGAGACTAGCCTGGCCAATATGGTGAAATCCCGTCTCTACTAAAAATAAAAATAACAATAATAATAATAGTCAGGTGTAGTGGTGCATGCCTGTAATCCCAGCTACTTTGGAGGCTGAGGCAGGAGAATGCTTGAACCTGGGAGGTGGAAGTTGCAGTGAACCAAGACCATGACATTGCACTCCAGCCTAGGCAACAAGAACGAAACTCCATCTCAAAAAAAATTATTTGTAGAGACAGGAGCTTGCTACATTGCCCAGGCTGGTCTGAAACTCCTGGGTTCAAGTGAGCCTCTTCTCTCAACCTCCCAAAGTACTGGGATGACAGTAGTGAGCAATCTTGCCTGGCCAGGTTGATATTGGTAACTATTACGCATTTGTTGTTACACAGGTCTGGCATTGTACACAGTTTTACAGAATCCCATGCCCATCTCCCTGGCTTGTGTCTACGGGAAATATTTTCCCTTTATTTAGTCCACTAAGCTTGCGATTTAATTGAATCATGGAATGCATGGAACCTAATGGAAACCCCATTTCCCACCAACTTCCTGTGACAAAATTGGAAAGGTGCTTCTGTGTGGAAGGAAAACTCTGAAATACTGAAAAGCAAATTTGATGTTGGCAGAATTAGGATAGAAAGTGGCCAGTGCCTGCTTAGGGTTTATGTTTATAGGCCAAACGCTCAGTTGCTTCCTGCGTCTGCCTCATACACGTTCACTTCTACTAATGAGATGAAATGGAGGACTTGCTAGGTTCTAGGTTCTTGCTAGATGTTGTTCTGAAAGCTCTTCAGTCTCAGGAACACAAGTTGATCTCCAGCCCCAAATGGGCATTGAGGTGGAAAATAAAGCCGGCGTCTCAACTGTCAAAAATAAAATGGCTGGCCAGGCGTGGTGGCTCACTCCTGTATCCCAGCACTTTGGGAGCCCGAGGCAGGCGGATCACCTGAGGTCAGGAATTTGAGACCAGCCTGGCCAACATGGTGAAACTCCGTCTCTACTAAAAATACAAAAATTAGCCAGGTGTGTGGTGGTGTGTGCCTGTAATCCCAGCTACTTGGGAGGCTGAGGCAGAATAGTATCTTGAACTGGGAGGTGGAGGTTGCAGTGAGCCGAGATCGTGCCACTGCACTCCAGCCTGGGTGACAGAGCAAGACTTTGCCAAAAAAAAAAAAAAAAAAAAAAAAAAAAATGAAACCGCTTATGAAATGGTGCTTCTTGGACTGCAGAGGCTACTGCCACTGCAGCTGTGACTTGGATGGAGCACAGCCAGGCGGAGGTCACAAGTGTGAAAACATGAATTAGTGACAGCTCGAGGCTGCATGACTTCCAGCCAGGTCTGTCTGTGCCCTCTTTGGAGCTCAGGCGGTTACGGGAATGTGCAAAGTCAACCAAATATGTCCTGCCACCTTTGCCTTCCTGATCCCATCTCAACTCCTTTGTGGTCATTCACCATCCTCATCTCAGTATTTGGAAACATCGGTAATATCTGATCCACACTCACCTGTGCTCAGCAAAGGACCATATCCCTACCTCAGACCTCTCAGAATTAATACATCTGAGTAACCGGTTCATCCTCTCTTTCAGGACTTTCTCTTGACATCTGATATCTCATGGTGGGACCAGAGTGTAAAAGATAATTTCAAGCCCGATACTGTGGCTCGTGTCTGTAATTCCAGCACTTTGGGAGGCTGAGGTGGGAGGATAGCTTGAATCCAGGAGTTCCATCCCAGCCTGGGCAACATAACAAGACCCCGTCTCTACAAAAAATACAAAAATGACCTGGGTGTAGTGTTGCACACCTGGAGTCCCAGCTACTCCGGAGGCTGAGGTGGGAGGATCGCTTGAGCCTAGGAGTCGGAGACAGCAGTGAGCTAAGATAGCACCACTGCACTCCAGCCTGTCTCTAAATAAATAAATAAATAAATAAGAAGAAAGAGGCCAGGCGCAGTGGCTCATGCTTGTAATCGCAACACTTTAGGAAGCCAAGGTGGGCAGATCACAAGGTCAGGAGTTCGAGACCAGCCTGACCAACATGGTGAAATCCTGTCTAAAAACACAAAAATTAGCCAGGCGTGGTGGCACATGCCTGTAATCCAAGCTACTCAGGAGGCTGAGGCAGGAGAATCGCTTGAACCCAAGAGGCAGAGATTGCAGTGAGCTGAGATGGTGCCATTGCACTCTAACCTGGGCGACAGAGCGAGATTCCGTCCCACCTACTGCTAAAAAGAAAGAAAGAAAGAACTCCAGGCTCAGGGGCAGGACGTGGTGCAATCATTGGTCAGGGGTCACACACACCACGCTGGTGGTTATTTCCTCTACAAAGAAGTCTGACCCCTTACTTCAAGCCCTTTTCTTCCTTTCCAGCCCTAAAGCCCTCTGTATAGGGATCTCCTTGAGCCTACGGGACTGGCCCTGGTCATGCAGCAGAGCAAGGCAAAAGGCTCTGATGAAAAGCCTCATTGTGGTCGCTGGCTATCAGGTGTTCATTATCTCCTGACACAGGAGTACTGAAATGGAACTTTCACATATTTTAAACTTGCAGAGAATTGTGTTTTAATGTAATTATTTCTGAAAGATTCTTCATCAGAAAGGTTAATAAGAGCAATATAGGTTAATGGCCGCACCAAGGAGACCAACATCCTCTGATAATTGACCTTATTGATATGGAAAAATGCTCTGTGCCTCACCTTGAGGCGCAGGGCTGCTCTCCCTGGTCAATTATCTTTTAATGAAGCCTGCCTCTTTGGCTACTGTTGAACTGTCTGGCCCCGGTCTGCAGTTTTTCCGTCTTCCCTGAAGAGAAGCCCTCCTTAGAATTCTCTGCAGGCCCTAGCTTGTTCTCTGGCTCTCTGGCTTCTCCCATCCAGGAAGATAAAAAAAAAAAAAAAAAAATTAGGGGAGCAGGCGTGATGGCTCGCGCCTGTAATCCCAGCACTTTGAGAGGCCAAGGTGGGCAGATTACCTAAGGTCAGGAGTTTCAGACCAGCCTGGCCAACTCGGTGAAACCCTGTCGCTATTAAACAATACAAAAATTAGCCAGGTGTGTTGGTGCATGCCTATAATCCCAGATACTCGGAAGGCTGAGACAGGAGAATTGCTTGAACTCAGGGAGGCGGAGGTTGCAGTGAGCTGAGATCATGCCACTGCGCTCCAGCCTGGACAACATAGCAGGATTCAGTCGCAAAAAAAAAAAAAAAAGAAAAAAAAATTAGGGAAGGGTAAATGACATTTATTAAGCACTTCCCATCTGGGTGGCCTCTTTTACGGGCTTTGATCTCATAGACTTTACAACTAACTCATGGAGCAGGCTTGACTCATCCCAGTTTACAGATGGGGAAACTGGCTTTGGGATGGTCAGTGACATGCTCATCACCACAGTTAAAAGTGGCATTGCTATTGTTGGTTTCTCCCATTGTTCAGCCCCTGCTGTGGCAGCTGTCCCCTGACAAGGTGTCTGCTGGTGCCTCAGCAAAATATGAGAGCATAGAAGGGGCGGCGAAGACCTGCTTCTCGGTTTTGCGTTTGTGTCATTGTCAGATACAGGGTTCAGAGACTGCATCTTTAAGATCAGTCGAGGTAGATGCTGAGATGCAGGGCTGCTGGCTCTCAGGAGGGTTCCTTTCAGAACTGAACATTGTCCACGGAAATCCATCTGAAACTACAGCATCTGCCCTAACTTCTTGTCACTCTCTTCTGGGCCTGGATGGGATCTTCCTTTGAACACTGATGACCCACAGCTTGATGGGTCGCCAGTGGCTGACATGGTGCATTTAGAGTCAATCCTATGTAAAGCATGGTTCATAGCAAAATGAGGGCAGTAAGCAAAATTGCCACCAGTGCCCACCCAGTTTGCAGCCCAGTGACTTTCCATCAAGCTCTACTCTGGAAATCTCCCCCGAGAGGTTCCAGACCTCACTTATCAATAATCGCATCATCTCTGCTAATAGATTGCAGATCAGAACTTGGCCTGGGAACCTCTCCCGGGTCCTAGTCCAGTGACAAGGAGACTGTCCCAGAGCTTCAAGGTTCATCCATCCCATGTCACAGGGTGAGATATTTCGGAAGCCTAGTTGGGATTATAGGGGCCCAGTGCTGAGTGTCCCTTACCCATCCCTGAACTTAGCAGGAAGCTGAAATTATCCTGTGTCAGCTCATCTAAAAGGGGAAGAGTTATTTTATTTATTTGTTTATTTAGAGACAGGGTCTCATTCTGTCCCCCAAGCAGGAATGCAACGGCACAATCATAGGTCACTGCAGGTTCAACCTCCTGGACTCAAGTGATCCTCCCACCTCAGCCTCCAGAGTAGCTGGGGCTACAGGCACGAGCCACCATGCCTGGCTAATTTGTTTTTTAACCAATTAAACATTTCAGACTTGGCCAGGCTGAGTGGCTCATGCCTATAATCCCAGCACTTCGAGAGGCTGAGGCGGATGTATCACTTGAGCCCAGAAGTTCGAGATCAGCCTGGCCAAAATGGCAAAACCTTGTCTCTACTGAAAAGAAAAAAAACAAAACACCACAAAAATTAGACAGGCATGGTGGCTCAGGCCTATAATCCCAGCTGCTCAGGAGGCTGAGACATGAGAATCACTTGAACCCAGGAGGTGGGGATTGCAGTAGCTGAGATCCCACCATTGTACTTCAGACTGGGCGACAGCGTGAGACTCTGTCTCAGAAACAAGCAAACCAACAAACACAACCATCTCAGACTCAGTTGAGTGAAAATCCAGACGGCAGAAATCTCTCCTAACCTTAGAGGGTGAGATGGGTTGGTATGAGGCTTTGCTTTTAGGAATTGAATGGTTACGCTCTCCTTCCTGAGCTCAAAAATGAGTGCTGAGCAGCCTTTTCCAGAGTCTTCTGCTGCACTAGGAGAGAGGATCAACTTGAGACCAGGAGGTCGAGGCTGCAGTGAGCTATGAATGGCACCATTACACTCCAGCCTGGGTAACAGAGTAAGAGCCCCCTAGAAGAAGAAAAAAATATTTTCTTAGGTTGTTATTCACTGAGCTGTATTTCCTAGGTGAAGCGTCTGTCTCCCTGGCTAGAATGTAAGATTTAGAGATTGGAGATTGTACTCATTGCCTACCAGTAACTTTTTCTCTGACAGGCATGAACATTAGCCTTTGACCCAGCCCCTCTCCTCTTTACTCTAGAATTCCCCACCCATTGAGCTACCAAGTCTGAGGACTGATGATAGCTTGATCTTGACTACCTTCAGCTGGTCACATCTGTATTGTGCTGGCATGTTCTAAGACTTGGAATCTGAGTGGTTATGTCTGAGCCCGGCCTGCAGATGTGACTGGTTTTAACTGTTTGGACAGATTTTAATGCCTTAAAAAAAAAAAAAAAAAAAAAACAGCCAGGCACAGTGGCTCACGCCTGTAATCCCAGCACTTTGGAAGGCCGAGGCAGGTGGATCACGAAGTCAGGACATCAAGACCATCCTGGCTAACATGGCGAAACTCCCGTCTCTACTAAAAATACAAAAAATTGTCTGGGCGTGGTGGCACGTACCTGTAATCCCAGCTACTCGGGAGGCTGAGGCAGGAGAATCGCTTGAACCCTGGAGGCAGAGGTTGCAGTGAGCCGAGATTGTCCCACTGCCCTTCAGCTTAGGTAACAGAGTGAGACTCCATCTCAAAAAATAAATAAATAAATAATAGATTTTAATAAGTCTATTAGAGGCTGGGTATGGTGGCTTATGGCTGTAATCCCAGTACTTCGGGAGGCCGAAATGGGAGGATGGCTTGAGCTCAGGAGTTCAACACCAGCTAGGTAACATGGCGAAACTCCATCTCTACTAAAAATACAAAAAAAAAAAAAAAAAAATTAGCTGGGTGTGGTGGCGTGCACCTGTAATCCCAGCTACTCAGGAGACTGAGGCATGAAGACTGGAGGTTGCAGTGAGCTGAGATTGCACCACTACACTCCAGCCTGGGTGACAGAGTGAGACTCTGGCTCCAAAAAAAAAAAGAGAGAGAAAAAAAAAAAACCTATTAGAATCTCCTTTTTTTTTTTTTTGAGATGGAGTCTCACTATGCTACCCAGGCTGGAGTGTGCAGTGGCACGATCTTGGCTCACTACAACCTCCACCTCCTGGGTTCAAGTGATTCTCCTGCCTTAGCCTCCTAAGTAGTTGGGACCACAGGTGTGTGCCACCATATCTGGCTAGTATTTTATTTTTATGAGACAGAATTTTGCTCTTGTTGCCCAGGCTAGAGTGCAATGGTGTGATCTCACCTCACTGCAACTTCTGCCTCCTACGTTCAAGCAATTCTCCTGCCTCAGCCTCCCGAGTAGCTGGGATTACAGGCATGTGCTACCACACCTGGCTAATTTTGTATTTTCAGTAGAGAGAGGGTTTCTCCATATTGGTCAGTCTGGTCTCGAACTCCCAACCTCAGGTCATCCACCCGCCTCAACCTCCCAAAGTGCTGGGATTACAAGCGTGAGCCACCACGCCCAGCCTAATTTTTTATTTTAGCTGGGATTACAGGTTCTCGCCACAAAGCCTGGCTGATTTTTTGTATTTTTAGTAGAGGCGGGGTTTCACCATGTTGCCCAAGGTGGTCTCAAACTCCTGCGCTCAAGTGATCCACCTGCCTTGGCTTCCCAAAGTGCTGGGATTACAGATATGAGTCACCATGCCTGGTCCATTTGTTCATTTAGTCAACAGACATCAGTTGAGCCCATGAGATGCTCATAGCAGTGTCCTAGGTACTGGGGATGCAGACATTACAATTTGGTCTCTGTCCTTAAGGTGCTTAGAGTGTTGTGAAAGGCTCAAACTCTTTGCTGAGGTCGCAGTACAGAGAAGGGTGATGGATGCTCTGTGCTTTGGGCTTCTTAGGGTTTGCATTAGGACTCAAATAGCCTCCTCTGTTGACAGCTGGAACCCCCCTGTAACTCCTCGAGGCATAGCTCATGGAGAGGCCTGAAAGTTCAAGACAAAAAATGCGACCAAGGCCAGACATGGTGGCTCATATCTAATCCCAGCACTTTGGGAGGCTGGGGTGGGAGGATCCCTTGAGCCTAGGAGTTCAAGACCAACCTGGACAACATGACAAAATCTTGTTTCTACAAAACACACAAAACTTAGCTGAACATGTTGGCGTGCACCTGTAGTCCCACTACTCGGGAGGTTGAGGCAGGAGGATTGTTTGAGCCTGCCTCAGCCTCCGGAGTAGCTGGGATTACAGGCATGTGCCACCATGCCTGGCTAATTTTGTATTTTTAGTAGAGACGGGGTTTCTCCATGTTGGTCAGGCTAGTCTTGAACTCCCTTCCTCAGGTGATTCATCCACCTTGGCTTCCCGAAGTGCTGGAATTACAGGTGTGAGCCACCACACCTGGCCCACTTTGAATTCTTTTGACAAGTGTCTGAAGTGTTGTGGGGAATTTAGTGTGCATTTAACTAGATTTGCTCTCAGGTTCGAAGAAAATCAAGCCCAGTGGGTAGAACATAGTGTCATATTCTAGAAGCAGGAGGGAAAGAACATTATACTTTCAATGACAGAGAGACACCAACCACCTGGGGAACGTGTGGAACGCAATCGGACCTTTAGAATGGGATGGGAGGTGACAAACCAAGTTAGAGTGGTGTGGGTTTAGCTGTGCTGCCTCCAGCTCACAGCTGGGCTTTCCAGCCACAGTACAGAGCTGCTGCATAGACCATGAAACAAGAGGTACCCAGAGGTGTAGGTGGGGACTGGAGGAAGCTACCATTCAGAGGGGCGGTGGTACACCAGACCCTGGGGCTATGGCAGTTGGCATGGCCAATTTCAATCTCCATTTGCTGATAGTACTGAAGTTTGCTTGCAAGCTGGGCAGATTAGAGACAACAAAACTTCCATGCGCCTAACGACCCAATTGCACTCTTGCTCCCACATCAGATGCACTACTTTGGTGTTTGAGCCAGCCCCTAACAGCTCAATTTTTTAAAAATTATTTATTTTATTTTATTTTATTTTTCATTTTTTGAGACGGAGTCTCACTCTGTCACCCGGGCTGGAGTGCAGTGGCATGATCTCAGCTCACTGCAACCTCTGCCTCCCAGGTTCAAGCGATTCTCCTGCCTCAGCCTCCCGAGTAGCTGGGACTACAGGCACCCACCACCACGCCCGGCTAATTTTTTGTATTTTTAGCAGAGACGGGGTTTCACCTTGTTGGCCAAGATGGTCTCCATCTCTTGACCTCATGATCCGCCCAGCTTGGCCTCCCAAAGTGCTGGGATTACAGGCATGAGGCACCGCGCCCGGCCCACAGATCAATTTTTATGTGAAGTTGAAGTGTGGTAAAAATTCAAGTTGCTGTGATGATTTCTCAAAAAATATAATTACAGCTTCTTAGAACAAAGGGCAAAATGGTCACCTTCAAAATCATAAATAAGCCAGGCACAGTGGCTCACACCTGTAATCCCAGCACTTTGGGAGGCCGAGGAGGGCAGATCACGTGAGGTCAGGAGTTCAAGACCAGCCTGGCCAACATGGTGAAACCCCATCTCTACCAAAAACACAAAAATTAGCTCGGTGTGGTGGCAGACACCTGTAATCCCAGCTACTCAGGAGGCTGAGGCAGGAGAATTGCTTGAGCTTAGGAGGCAGAGGTTGCAGTGAGCCGAAATTGCACCATTGCACTTCAGCCTGGGTGACAAAGTGAGACTCTGTCTCCAAAAAAAAAAAAAAAAGACAAAATATGGGTCGATTCAAACGAATCCATTTTAATAGATTTTAATACATAATATAAATAATAATACTGATAATATTAAACACATTTTTCTTTTCTTTTCTTTTTTTTTTTTAACCAAATGTCAAGCACTGTACTAAAGACAAAGCTGAAAGGAATGTTTCCAGGGCCTGGGTGAACCTTCTGGAAATCAAGCCACAGAGAGAATTAAGTAAACACCTTTCCAGTAAGAACAGGTTGAGTGGGCCTGGCACAGTGTCTCACACCTGTAATCTCAGCACTTTGGGAGGCCGAAGGGGGCAGATAACTTGAGGTCAGGAGTTTGAGATCAGCTTGGCCAACATGGTGAAACGCTGTCTCTACTAAAAATACAAAAGTTAGCTGGGTGTGGTGGTGATACGCCTGCAATACTAGCTACTCGGGAGGCTAGGCAGGAGAATCACTTGAATCCAGGAGACAGAGATTGCAGTGAGCTAATATTGCATCATTGCACTCCAGCCTGGGTGACAGAGCAAGACACTGACAAAAAAAAAAAAAAAAAAAAGAATAGGAAAACAGGTTGAGGGCTAGTTTTTCAACATTACATGGCTTCAAATTAGTGTGAAGAATGCCTTCAAGAAAGCCTTTACCTTTTTCTATTTTTACTTTTTATTTATTTTTATGTTTTTATTTATTTATTTTGAGACAGAGTCTGGCTCTGTCACCCAGGTTGGAGTGCAGTGGCATGATCTTGGCTCACTGCAACCTCCACCTCCCAGGTTCAAGCAGTTCTCCTGCCTCAGCCTCCTGAGTATCTGTGATTACAGGCCCGTGCCACCACACCCAGCTAATTTTTGTATTTTTAGTAGAGATGGAGTTTCACCATATTGGACAGGTTGGTCTCGAACTCCTGACCTCAAGTGATCTTCCCTCCGTGGCCTCCCAAAGTGCTTGGATTACAGTTGTGAGCCACCGAGCCCGACCCTTTTTAAATTTTAAGCAATGCAATGGGGAGATTTTGGCGTGAATCCCAAGTGGCCCACACCCTGCTTAAGAAGGCAGATGATTTTGCCATCCATTATTTTCAGAGATTAGTCTTCCTCACTGTGGGAAGACAATGAGTCCTTCAAGACTATTTTAGCCTAATTCAAGAAGTGATGATTATGAAGTTATTAAGGCATTTGGAAATTAGATTTTCTATTGATAACCAGGTGTTCTAGTATATGGAAACACATCACATTCTTTAGTAGAGATATTAGAGGAAGGAAAATGAGAGTTCTGTCTTCTCACCGTGGCAGCTTGGTGGACCTAAGACCTTTTCCAAATGAGGTAGTTGAACATAGCAAATAAAGGGGAATGTGTTGAGTTGGAGGGCTGTAGGTTATAGAGGAAAAAACACGCCACCTTTGAAGGTGGAAGATGGGAATTAAACAACTTAAGGGGTTGAGGGCAGTGGCTCATATCTGCCTGTAATCTAAGCACTTTGGGGGACCGAGGCAGGCTGATCACTTGAGGTCAGTAGTTCGAGACCAGCTTGGCCAACATGGCAAAACCCCGCCTCTACTAAAAATACAAAAATTAGCCAGGCATGTGGCGGGCGCCTGTAATCCAAGCTACTCAGAAAGCTGAGGCAGGAGAATTGCTTGAGTTTGGGAAGCAAGGGTTGCAGTGAGCCAAGATTGCACCACTACACTCCAGCCTGGGTAACAGAGTGAGACTCGGTCTCAAAAAAAACAAAACAAACAAATTAATGGCTAGGAGAACCTCTTCAAAGCAGAGCCCTAGTTTAGTGCCTGGCATGTAAGAAGTGCTCACTATAAGAGGTGTGCTGAGTTGAACCAGAAACCATGCTCTGAAAAACCCTATATGACTGCTGCAGTTGACCTGTAGGGATGGCCCCATCTTGAAGACTCCAATTTTGATTAGTTGCTATAGCAAGTCTGGGACTTCATACCTCTCAAGACTTCTGGCTGGGCATGGTGGCTCAAGCCTATAATCCCAGCACTTTGAGAGGGCGAGGTGGGTGAATCACGAGGTCAGGAGTTCAAGACCAGTCTGGCCAACATAGTGAAACATGGTCTCTACTAGAAAAGTACAAAAAAAAAAAAAAAAAAATTGCTGGGCATAGTGGTCCCAGCAATAGTGCCTGTAGTCCCAGCTACTTGGAAGGCTGAGACAGGAGAATTGCTTGAGCATGGGAGTCGGAGGTTACAGTGAGCCGAGATTATGCCACTGCACTCCAATCTGGGTGACACAGCAAGACTCTGTCTCAAAAAAAAAAAAAAAAAAAAAAGACTTCTGATAGCTCAACTGGTGCCACGCTTCATGGTGAGCTCATTGGAGCTACCAGAGCTGGAATGAAAACATCGAGGTGGAAAACCAGGGCAAGGTGAAGTCAGGTGTTGGGCAGATCGTGTCTGTGAGATATAAAGGCTAGGCTCAGACAAGGGTGGGACAGTGTCAGGGCCAGGCATGGCAGGAGACGTCAGATTTAAATCAGAGTAAACTGAGTGCCAGAGGGATGCTGAAATGCTAGAATAAAGTCCATAGAGAGTTGTCAAGGAAGAATGGTTTGGGAGCAAGGATATGTATGTATACTGTCTAGTTAATTGACATGATGGAGTGAGTTGCATTTGAAGGGCTAACGACTAGCACCTATAGACTCCGTTGGGTGAATCTTAAAGAACTAAGGAGGGAGGGCTGGGTGCGGCGGCTCATGCCTGTAATCCCAGCACTTTGGGAGGCTGAGGTGGGTGGATGGCCTAAGGTCACGAGTTCAAGACCATCCTGACCAACATGGTGAAACCCTGTCACCCTGTCTCTACAAAAAATATAAAAACTAGCTGGGTGTGGTGGTGGATGCTTGTAATCCCAGCTACTCAGGAGGCTGAAGCAGGAGAATCACTTGAACCCCGGAGGTGGAGGTTGCAGTGAGCTGATATCACGCCATTCATTGCACTCCAGCCTGGGCAGCAAGAGTGAAATTCCGTCTCAAAAAAACAAAACAGAACAAAAAAAGAACTAAGGAGGAGGATGGAGGTGTGGAAATCAGGTTCCTTCTGAGGGTCCGTTCCCACTCCAAATTCTGAAGCTTGGCCAGGCTTAGTGGCTCACACCTGTAATTCCAGCACTTTGGGTGGCCGAGGCGGGTGGGTCACTTGAGGCCAGGAGTCTGAGACCAGACTGGCCAACATGACAAGACCCTGTCTTTACTAAAAATACAAAAATTAGCTGGAGGTGGTGGTGTACACCTGTAATCCCAGCTACTCTGGAGGCTGAGGCACCAGGATGACTTAAAACCCGGGAGGCAGAGGTTGTAGTCAACTGAGATCATACCTCTGCACTCCAGCCTGGGCGACAGAGTGAGACTCTGTCTCAAAGAAAAAAAAAAATCTGTAGCTTTGTGAACTTGGGTTACAAGAATATTGATACAGCTAAACCTGGGCTCTCTGTTAACATTGATACTTTATAGCTGCCAAATTCTACAATAAATGAGATTTGATATCAAGAGGTTCTGAGACGCCGCTTGGAGCTTCCTGGGATCAACCTGGTTGTGCTTCTAGCTTCAGCCTTGGGTATGGAAAAGAACAAAAGGCTACAGAAAAGCAGGAGTTATTCACTTTGTTGCTTTCAATGTGTATTTGGTTGAATGGGTGCCTAGAGATTTTTAAACATTAGCTCCTTTTAAATCAAGTTGGTCACCTTATAAATCAAAATGATAGATGATTGATAAATAAACTGCCATTGCCACAATTAGATTCTCCATTATACTTGTATGCTATAATTTAAAATGTAATTTCCCTTGAAGCTCATAAAGGCCCTGTAGTAATAGGGTGTCACAATGTATTAGGGGCACGTGCA
Organism: Piliocolobus tephrosceles; assembly: GCF_002776525.5. Classification (NCBI taxonomy): domain Eukaryota; kingdom Metazoa; phylum Chordata; class Mammalia; order Primates; family Cercopithecidae; genus Piliocolobus; species Piliocolobus tephrosceles. Next base: position 16,139,458 of record NC_045441.1, on the reverse strand, counting down.
TGCATTGTGGCTGAGTGCGCACCTTGATGAAGTGCAGGGCTGAGCTGTAGGGTTTTACTGCCAAAGCATGTGTTTGGCTGTCGGTTTAGGGGCAGATCTATGACATTCAGGGAACTGGGTGTTTCAGCCACAAAACCAGAAGAGTGAAGAGGGAGGAAGTCCTCCAAATGGACCCCCCCCAAAAAGTGAGTTAGCACATGTCGCATGGGCGGCCAAAGGTTTTCCAATCAAGCTCATCCATGTGATAATTTTTCATGCATTTATATCCTGTTTTTTGTCAAGGATAATTTAGTAAGATTTATCAGGAAAGAACAATATATATTCTACAACTCAGTTTTCTTCAACTGATCAGTGAGAAGCTCAGACTTCCAAAGAACCACCAGACTCAAATCTTTGGAAATGGAGTTTAAAGATTTGCACTTCAGGTAAATGTCCTGATTTTTTTTTTTTCTTTTCTTTTTTCTTTTCTTTTTTTTTTTTTTTTTTTTGAGAC
>NC_045441.1:16137499-16138565 GCF_002776525.5 Piliocolobus tephrosceles | reverse complement strand
TTTTTTTTTTTTTTTTTTTTTTTGAGAAGGAGTCTCTCTCTGTCGTCCAGGCTGGAGTGCAGTGGTGCAATCTCTGCTCACTGCAAGCTCCGCCTCCTGGGTTCACTCTATTCTCCTGCCTCAGCCTCCCAAGTAGTTGGGACTACAGGGGCCCACCACCACATCCGGCTAATTTTTTGTATTTTTAGTAGAGAAGGGGTTTCACTATATGAGCCAGGATGGTCTCGATCTCCTGACTTCCTGATCCACTTGCCTTGGCCTCCCAAAGTGCTGGGATTACAGGCTTGAGCCACCATGCCTGGCCTTTTTTTTTTTTTTTTGAGATGGTCTTACTCTGTCACCCAGGTTGGAGTGCAGTGGCATGATCTCAGCTCACTGCAACCTCTGCCTTCTGGATCCAAGCGATTATCCTGCCTCAGCCTGCAGAGTAGCTGGGATTACAGGCACCTGCCACCACAGCCGGATAATTTTTGTATTTTTAGTAGAGACAGGGTTTTGACATGTTGGCCAGGCTGGTCTCGAACTTCTGACCTTACATAATCCACCCACCTCGGCCTCCCAGAGTTCTGGGATTACACCCATGAGCCACTGCACCTGGCTGCCCTAATGATTTTGATGCAGCCTTACTGCTTTAGTCATACTTCAGTTTAGGAACAACTAATACAACAGGTCATGTTCTTAAGACCAATTCTGCAAAGACAACACTCAATGACTTCTGATTCAGCACCTCTGGGTTTAGCCAAATGAATGGGAATTTGCATGTCTTTGTTGGCACTTAGTCTAGCTTTGCAGGTAGATTTTGTTTTGTTTTGTTTTTTGAGACATGGTCTCACTCTGGTGCCCAGGCTGAATTGAAGTGGCACAGTCACAGCTCACTGCAGCCTGAATTCTCCGGGCTCAAGTGGTCCTCCCACCTCCAGACTTCTGAGTAGCTGAGACTATAGGTGCATGCCACCATGCCCAGCTAATTTTTATTTATTTATTTTGTAGAGGTAGGTCCTTCCTGTGTTGCCCAGGTTGGTCTTAAACTCCTGGGCTCACCACCTCCTAGGCGATCCACCCCCTC
>NC_045441.1:16131423-16137399 GCF_002776525.5 Piliocolobus tephrosceles | reverse complement strand
TTTTGAGATGGAGTCTCGCTCTGTCACGCAGGCTGGAGTGCAGTGGCATGATCTTGGCTCACTGCAACCTCCACCTCCTGGGTTTAAGCAATTCTCTGCCTCAGCCTCCCGAGTAGCTGGGATTACAGGCGTGTGCCACCATGCTCAGCTAGTTTTTGTATTTTTTAAAGTAGAGATGAGGTTTCACCATCTTGGCCAGGCTGGTCTTGAACTCCTGATCTCATGATCCACCCATCTTGGCCTCCCAAAGTGCTAGGATTACAGGTGTAAGCCACCGCCCCCAGCCTGATTATGTTTTCTATACTAAAAAATGATGTGGCTTCCCTTAACCATTGTCTGTGAGAACCATTATGTTTGAACATAAACACCAACCAATTCTGTCTTCTGTATTCCTCAAGCGTCTTTCCCTAATGTGTTTCCTGAAATGACTACCCAAATCTTCACGCATGGCTAGCCTTCTCGTAACGTTACCATTAAGCCGTCTTTCCCATCCTGCATATATTTACTTCAAGTCCTAACTCCCCTCAGTCCGCATTACAGGACTGAGAGTGTTGTCTCTAAAACAGGATGGATGTCTTAGAATTGAAAAGAGAACCCCTGACTCTCAGAGAAGGGTCAGGTTTCCACAAACGCTTTAAATTCCTATTTTTTTTTTCCCCCTTGCCAGCTCATTAGTGCCATACCTCCACATTTAAATTCCACCCACAGAGTGAGCAGAATGGATGTCACCAGGCTGGTGTTAAATCAACAGTCCCTGTGCTCACAGAGCCCTTTGACCTGAGCTTTTTGGAAGGACCTGAAATCATTACAGACCCAGTCGAGTGTGGCTGCGAGAGTCTGGTTGGTGTCGGAAACCCTCACGCCCATTTATAATTTCTCATGTAGCTCTTTCCTTGTCCCCAAATTAGCCATCAAGTGGTTCGATTGACCTTGAAATGTAGATTGTAAATTGTGACTTGAGAAAACCAGAGATTCCAAAGTGATTTTTTTTTTTAATTCCAATTTGGCCTTGACATGGCATGCATTTAAAAATTTTTTCCAGGGATTTCTTTCGTGCTCAGAAGGATGTATGGCATCTTGCTCGGGCAAGCCCTTGTTAGCGAGAGTTCTTGTTTGGCCTGTTCCAATGATTCATTAAAATTAATGACGCCAGGTTTCTACACCTTGATAGCAAGTTAACTTTGTGGAAAAGGAAGCTGATCGGATTTGCTGTTGGAATAGGAGAATTTCCCATTCCTCTCTTCCCAGGCTGGTAGTAAACCACGGGGAAAGTTTTTTCCTTAAGATTCCTCAGAGGTTCAGTGTTACATGTGGTGAAGCTGAAGAGTTAACCCAGGACAGTGCATTAGTTAACGCGTGGGCAGAGCTAACACCACGTTTAAGGTTTCCAATGAACTGTGTCAAACCTCCTTGTCCATCCTTATTTTCTGCCATGATTCGAGAATTGGCTCAGATGTTTTCTAATATGCTCTGCTGTCACCCAGATAGAGATCCTCTTTCTACCTTTTTTTTTTTAGCCTGCCTTCCATAGCCCTCTCCTATCAGCTTCCAGGGAGGGGTCCCCACGTCGTATTCATTTCTGTCTCACAGGCACCCAGAGCCTGGCAGGTAAATTTTATCGAATGGAAATGGATACGTCTGTAAATGCATTCAGTTCTTCTGAATTAATCCAAGGCCAAAAAAAAAAAATCACAAATAGGAACTGAATAATTTACCGATTTATAAACTTCAGAAATCCAGAGGAGAAATTTAGCCCTATCTCATCGTGTTACAGATAAGGAAACTGATGCGTATGGTGGAATTGTGATTTGCCCAAGGTCACTTGAGTCAGTCCAGTTCTCCCTCCATCTTTTAATTTAATCTATGAATCCTGGGCCACTGTGACTTGAACCCCAATGCACTCAAGTTATACATTCCTGCAACTTGTAATTTATCAGAGATATTTACAGAATCCCTTTATGGCTGTACTTCATCTTGCCCAAAAGAAGTTACGTGTAAATCTGATCACATTTGAAAAATAAAAGGAAATTTTTCTATTTAAATTAACCCCAGAGTCAAATCTTTTACAAAGCCAGGTATCTCTTTTCTATGTGACTAAGTACAGCCTAATTAATCTATTTTTGTTACTTGCGGTTTTTGGAAAGTGAAAAACTTCCTATTTAGGAATGTAACAGACCCCAAAGGTGAGGAGAGCAAAAAGTGCCAAGAGATGGGGGTGATGGTTTGGGAAGCTGAGGTATCTTGAAATAGTCTATCATAGAATTAGTACATTTGCATACTTGAAATTCTTCTGGCACCTCCCTTCTCCTTCCTTTCCCTTCTTCTTCTTCTTCTTTTTTTTTTTTTTGAAACAGAGTCTCACTCTGTCACCCAGACTAGAGTAAAATGGGACGATCTCAGCTCACTGCAACCTTTGCCTCCTGGATTAAAGCGATTCTCCTGCCTCAGCCTCCTGAGTAGCTGGGACTACAATGGTGCACAACCAAACCTGGCTAATTGTTTATATTTTTAGTAGAGACAGGTGTTTGCTATATTGGCCAGGCTGGTCTCAAACTCCTGACCTCAGGTGATCCTCCCACCTTGGCCTCCCAAAGTACTGGGATTGCAGGTGTGAGCAACAGCCCAACCCCCATCTTTTTTTTTTTTTTTTTTTCTTTTTTGAGATAGAGTCTTTCCCTGTTGCCAGAGTGCAGTGTGTGATCCTGGCTCACTGAAATGTCCACCTCCCAGGTTCAGAGGATTCTCCTGCCTCCCCCGCAGCTGGGATTACAGATATGAGCCACTGCACTGGGCACTGAATCAGTCAGTTTTTTTTTTTTTCTTTTTTTTTTTTTTTTTGAGATGGTATCTTCCTCTGTCTCCCAGGCTGGAGTGCAATGGCACCATCTCAGCTTACTGCAACCTCCGCCTCCTGGATTCAAGCAATTCTCATGTCTCAGATTCCTGAGTAGCTGGGATTATAGGTGCCCACTACCGTGCCTGGCTAATTTTTGTATTTTTAGTAGAGATAGTGTTTCACCATATTGGCCAGGCTGGTCTCGAACTCCTGGCCTCAAGTGATCTGCCCACCTTGGCCTCCCGAATTGCTGGGATTACAGGCGTGAGCCACCGTGCCCATTCCCTATCTTTTTTCATAAACAGCTTAAAGGGGAACATGTTACATGGAATTTTGATTATCTTCTGTCTTCGGCTTAAAGATGGTCCCTGTTTTCTGCTCAGCTAAGGAATGAGGAAGGGTGAAGGATTCAGGCCACCGGTACTGGGCAGAGTGCCAGGTTCCTGGAAATATTCAGTAAATACTCATTAGTGCTGCTGCAGCTGCTGATCTGGAAACGTCCCACTTACCTCCAGAAAATTCCAGAACCAGCATCTATTAAGCATCTTGGGAAACTTGGGAAGATAGAAAGATACCTAGGCCTCTCTTCAGGCTCATAATGTCATCCTCTCCTTCCATGTTGGAGATCTTTTTTTTTTTGAGATGGAATTTTGCTCTTGCTACCCAGGCTGGAGTGCAATGGCATGATCTCTGCTCACTGAAACCTTCGCCTCGTGGATTGAAGCGGTGCTCGTGGCTCAGCCTCCCAAGTACCTGGGAGTACAGTCTTGCACCACCACACCTGGCTAATTTTTGTATTTTTTAAATAGAGGTGGGGTTTCAGCATGTTGGCTAGGCAGATCTCGAACTCCTGGCCTCAAGTGACTCACCTGCCATGCCTCCCTTAGTGCTGGGATTACAAGCATGAGCCCCTGCGCCCAGCCTGCATTGATCTTACACCAGCAAACTCTCCTGAGGGCACTTGTCTGGCTTCATCACAGCCAAAGACCAAGGGGCCCTGGAAAAACTCAGACCACATGTGCCTGGGCAGAACCACTCACTCATAGGTAACGGCAGAAGTTAAAATGCAAACTGCAAAGCTGATTATAAAATTCTAGGCCAGGCACAGTAGTCACACCTGCAATCCCAGCACTTTGGGAGGCTGAGGCAGGTGGATCACCTGAGGTCAGGAGTTCAAGATTAGCCTTGGCAACATGGTGAAACCCCTTCTCTACTAAAAATACAAAAAATGAGCCAGGCGTTGTGGCGGGCACCTGTAATCCCAGCTACTCGGGAGGCTGAGGCAGGAGAATCGCTTGAACCCGGAAGGCAGAGGTTGCAGTGAACCGAGACTGCACCATTGCACTCCAGTCTGGGCAACAATAGTGAAACTCTGTCTCATTAAATAAATAAATAAATAAATAATTCTTAGCAGTTCTCTCAATTGCCTAATTGCAGGAGTATCTCTAAACTTTCAAATGTTTTGTATTAAATTGTTTCCCTTAATGGTACTGGTTTCTCTTCCCTCTTTTTCTTCATCTTTTCCACTTTCTACAATTCTATATCCTCTGGATTCACTTATATGACTCACACTGTGTCTACCTCCAATCCGCCCTCCACCCCTCAGGGGTAAGTGTCTGGTGGATTTGAGACTGCCAATGCTACAAATTTAGATGAACTTGTTAGTAAACTGAACTTGGGTCTGCTCCCTCGGTGCAGCAAAGCCAAACACTGACAGCGGAATCACAGTGAGAGAAAGTGAGCCATTTATTGCAGGGCAGCAAGCAAGGAGATCAGGCAGTTCAAGCTAAAGACTCGAACTCCCCCATGGCTTACAGATAAAGAGGATTAAAGGGAGGCTGAAGTTACAGGTCAAGTCATAAATCAAAATATGGAGCCAATACATTGTTTTGATCTAAAAAGGTGGTGGGATATCTCAAGGCGAGGGCCCACAGGTCATAGGTAGATTCAAAGATTTTCTGATTTGTGACTGGTTAAGGAAGTGAAGCTTTACCTAAAAATTTGGGGTCAGGCTGGGCATAGTGGCTCACACCTGTTACCCCAGCATTCTGAGAGGCCAAAGAGGGCAGATCACTTGAAGCCAGGACTTCGAGATCAGCCTGGCCGACATGGCAAAACCCTGTCTCTACTAAAAATACCAAAAATTAACCGGATGTGGTGGGAGGCACCTATAGTCCCAGCTGCCGGGGAGGTTGAGGCAGGAGAATCACTTGACACCAGGAAGTGGAGGTTGCAGTGAGCTGAGATTGTGCCACTACACTCCAGCCTGGGGAACCAAGTGAGACTCTGTCTCAAAAAATAATAATCACATAAATAAATAAATAAAATAAAATAAAATAAATATTTGGGGTCAGCAGAAAAGAATGTTAGCTCTGGCCTGTGGGCATGACCTCCTCCAGGTTCCTTAGGAAAATGCTTAGAACAAAGAACGGGTTGGGGGGGCAGTGGGGGGATGGGCGGTTGGAGGGGTCAGGGTTCGGTTCTCATTTTCCCCTTATCTGAACTTGGTGGGGTCCAGGTTTCTGAAAAACAACTCAGGGACATATGTTAAGATGCTATCTTTCGTTTCTATAGGGAACAAAGCATCTCATGTCTCCAGCTTCCTTTGATGTTGTTTTAAGCTTCAGTTACCTTCTTGATTATCAAGTTGCTTATTCACTTCTCAGGGCTAGCTAGGTGCCTGGACTTCCTTGGAAAGAACTCGGGATTTTCCTTTATTTCCATGGATAGGGCCGCCCATAGGCCCCTCAGAGGGGTTCCTGCTCCTCTTCAGACTGGATGTGGGACAAGGCAGACCCTTTGATGCTAATGCCCGGGATATATTAGGACCTTCTGTGGCTGCGCTGTTCAAATCATTCAACAACATCCAGTATCGGTCAGGGGGCTTCCTGGTCAATGAGAACTAAGGGCTGAATAATAGAAGATTGCCTGGGTTTCATATGCTTAGTAATAAACTGTTCTGACTCCTTCAAACATACAAGTTCCTCTGGGTTTTCTCCCGTTTCTATGTGTGGTTGTGCAACCTACTGAAAATCTTGCTGATGCATAATTGTTCTATCACTTCAGAATTTAGTTGTTTCTCTTGTTTATTTATTATTATTATTATTATTATTATTATTATTATTATTATTATTATTATT
>NC_045441.1:16107164-16131413 GCF_002776525.5 Piliocolobus tephrosceles | reverse complement strand
TTATTATTATTATTATTATTATTATTATTATTATTATTATTATTATTTGAGATGGAGTTTCACTCTTGTTGCCCAGGCTGGAGTGCAATGGTGTGATCTCTGCTCACTGCAAACTCTGCCTCCCGGGTTCAAGCGATTCTCCCACCTCAGCCTCCCAAGTAGCTGGGATTACAGGCATGTACCACCCTGCCTGGCTAATTTTGTATCTTTAATAGAAAGGGGATTTCTCCATGTTGGTCTGGCTGGTCTCGAACTCCCCATCTCAAGTGATCTGCCCACCTCGGCTTCCCAAAGTGCTAGGATTACAGGCGTGAGCCACCGTGCCTGGCCATTCATTCTCTCAGGTCTTTTTAAAGAGTGGTGTTTTTTTTGTTTTTTGTTTTTGTAGATATGGGATTCTGCTATGTTGTGTAGGCTGGTCTTGAACTCCTGGCCTCAAGAGATCCTCCTGCCTTGACCTCCCAAGGTGTTGGGATTACAGGAATGAGCCACTGCACCTGGTCTTAAAGATTGTCTTTGGATCTCTTGGAGGACCTGTGGCCTCAATTGCTTTCTTTTTTCTTTTCTTTTCTTTTTTTTTTGATAGAGTCTCGCTGTGTTGCCAGGCTGGAGCGCAGTGGCACGATCTCAGCTCACTGCAACCTCCACCTCCCGGGTTTAACTGATTCTTCTGTGTCAGCCTCCCAAGTAGCTGGGACTATAGGTGTGTGCCACCATGCCCAGATAATTTTTTTGTATTTTCAGTAGAGATGGAGTTTCACCATGTTGGCCAAGATGGTCTTGATCTCTTGACCCCATGATCTGCCTGCCTCAGCCTCCTGAAGTGCTGGGATTACGGGTGTGAGCCACCGTGCCCGGCCCTCAATCGCTTTCCTAAAAGCAGAACCTCTGAATGGCTGGAAGATCATTTTAATTTATTATTTACTTTTTAAAACTTTGTATTTTAGGTTCAGGGGTACATGTGTGCAGGTTTATTATCTAGATAAATTGTGTGTATAGATTATTTCATCATCCAGGTAATACACATAGTACCTGATAGATAGTTTTTTCAGTCGTCATCGTCTCTGTATCTCTGACTTCACTTTGAGAAGAATATGTGTCAGATGTTCTGCTGGCCCAAGGAGGAAAAGATGCATGTAGCAGAGGCATCCCGGCTAAGTCCAGTGTAGATCAGCCAACCTCCAGTACTCAATAAGCACATAAGTGAGCCCAGTGGGGAGGCTGCCTGGCAGAGCCTGGTTCATTTTAGCTGACCCAGAGATGACTAAGCTGTAATGAACAATAGTGGTTTACACTACTGAGTTTTAGACTGATTTGTTATGCAGCAATACATTTGCAAAAGTATTTTTAAGTTTTTAAAAAATTGATGGAGTTGAATTGAAAAATCTTATTTCATTTTATTTTATTTTTGAGGTGGAGTCTCACTTTGTCACCTAGACTGGAGTGCAGTGGGGCGATCTTGGCTCACTGCAATCTCTGCCTCCCGGGTTCAAGTGATTCTCCTGCCTCAGCATCTTGAGTAGCTGAGACTGCAGGTACCCACCAGCACATCCGGCTAATTTTGTATTTTTAGTAGAAACAGGGCTTCACCATGTTGGCCAGGCTGGTCTTGAACTCCTGACCTCAGGTGATCCACCTGCCTTGGCCTCCCAAAGTGCTGGGATTACAGGCATGAGCCACCTCACCTGGCCAATCAATCTTATCTTATTGCAACTGGGTTTTGAGTCAGAGTTACAAGAGTTTTCTCTACATTCAGGCCATGAAGAGATCCACTCATATTTTCTCTTAGTACTTAGATGGTTTTAGTTTTTACATTTGTAGCTCTGATCCATCTGGAGTTTATTCTGGCACATAATGTGAGTGTGAATTCATTATTATCTTTTTCCAAATGGCTATTCAGTTATTCCAGCATTACTGAATTTCAAAGTCATTTTTTCCGCAGAAATTTGAGGTGGGTCTTTATCATATAGTGAATTACCATATGGAGGTGGGTCTATTTCTAGGCTGGTTTTTCTTTTTTTTTTTTTCTTTTGAAACGGAGTTTCCCTCTTGTTGCCCAGGCTAACGTGCAGTGGTGCAATCTCAGTTTACTGCCACCTCCGCCTCCTGGGTTCAAGTGATTCTCCTGCATCAGCCTCCTGAGTAGCTGGGATTACAGGCATTCGCCACCATGCTTGGCTAATTTTATATTTTTAGTAGAGATTGGGTTTCTCCATGTTAGTCAGTCTGGTCTCAAACTCCCAACATCAGGTGATCTGCCCACCTTGGCCTCCCAAAGTGCTGGGATTATAGGCGTGAGTCACCACGCCCGGCCTTCTAGGCTGTTTATTCTGTCTCATTGGTCTATCTGTCTACTAATCGGCAAGGGCCACACTGTTTTAGTTATAGACACTTTGCATTATGTTTTAATATATGGTACAGCTGATCTGTATGGGCTAAAATTAGTTTAGGTGATCAGGGAAGGTACCTCTGAAGAGGGTGTCATTTACATTGAATTATAAATAGCAACGAGTCAGTCATGAATAATATTTTATGCAGAAAGGAGGGCTAGAGAAAAAAGTGAAAGTAGGGAAAATGCTTGGAAATAATATCAGCATTGAAATCAGGGTCGATATTGTAAGGAGGTCTTAGTCGGGAGTTTGGATTTTGTTTCAAATTCAATAAGAAGTCACTGGAGGGTTTTAAATAAAGGGAGTTGGAATAGGAAAGCAGGTGAGGAGTGACTCAATATGATTTACATTTTGAAAAGATCTCCTTGGCTAAAGACTGAAGAATGAACTATAGGAGTCAGGAGAAGAGGCAGAGAGGCCAGTTAGAAGGCCATTGTCATTGTCATAGTCCATGGTGTGACTTAGAAAAGAGAGATCGCATCGGCAATGAGGGTGAGTAAACAGACAACTTAGACTACTAGGGTGGATATGGGGACATAAAAGAAATAGAAGAATTGAGTTTGAGTTGGAAGAATTGAGTTACTGAAACATTTTTGGTTCAGTAACTAGGGAAGAAGAGAGAAGATTGAGTTTGAAGACACAAATCAACAGTTCTGTGTTGATTATGTTAATTCAGATTCCTTCCACACATCAAAGTAGAAACCTCAAAGTAGGCAATAAGGTACACATCTTTGGAACTTCAAGGGAAAATTATGAAAATAAGAAATAGGAAGTCACTGTCTCAGGGGTCATTTGAATCATAGGACAGGGTGGATCTCCTTAGGGAGACTTTAATGTTGGTAACTATTTTAATACTCTTACTGATATAGCCCAAGGGCACTTAACAGAATAGTCATCCATTCATTTGTCATAATTGCAAAGTATGTTCTCGGGGTATAGATTTTTTTTTTTGAGCAAATATTTATTGAAAGCCTACCTCTTGCCAGGCCTGGTGGCTCACCCCTGTAAGCCCAGCACTTTAGGAGGCCGAGGTGGGCGGATCACTTGGGGTTAGGAGTTCGAGACCAGCATGATCAACACGGTGAAACCGCATCTCTACTAAAAAATACAAAAATTAACTGGGTGTCATGGCAGGCACCTGTAGTCCCAGCTACTCGGGAGGCTGAGGCAGGAGACTCACTTGAACCTGGAAGGCAGAGGTTGCAGTGAGCCAAGATCATGCCACTGCACTCCAATCTGGGTGACAGAACCATCTCAAAAAAAAAAAAAAAAGAAAGAAAGAAGAGAAAAAAGAAAAAAACAGAAAGCCTACTTCTCAAGAGATGATGTTTTCTTACTTGTCTGTCACTCTGCTACTCCCCGAGGGCAGGAGTAGGATGAAGATGCCAAAGAATTTTGAATATGTATCCCTGTTCTCTGAAACTTACCTTCTATTAAGAAACTTGAAAAGACATGGAAAAACCTCAGTTGCTTGTGTTTTCCTGTGCAATTTCAGCCAACAAGAAAAAATTGTACAATGATTTCTAGAAACAGAGGAATATGATGTCTTTTCCTAAATTTTTTTTTTTTTGAGACAGTCTCATTCTGTCACCCAGACTGGAGTGCAGTGGTGCGATCAAACCTCATTGCAACCTCCACCTCCCAGGTTCAAGCGATTCTCCTGCCTCAGACTCCTGAGTAGCTGGGATTACAGGCACCCGCTGACACACCTGGCTAATTTTTGTATTTTTAGTAGAGATGGGATTTCACCATGTTGGCTAGGCTGGTCTCAAACTCCTGACCTCAGGTGATCCGCCCGCCTCGGCCTCTCAAAGTGCTGGGATTACAGGCATGAGCCACCACACCCAGCCTCTAGGGTCAGTTTGTGTGGTCACCAGTCACCCTCACCATCACCAAAGCCCGGAGTCCTTCCCCTCATTGCCTGTATCCAATGAATCATCCAACTCTGCCAACATAGTCCCCCATTTTTTCAAATGTAGGAAAATTCACATAATATAAAATTTACAGTCATGATCATTTTTAAGTGTACAGTTCAGTGGCATTCACGCTGTTGCACGATCATCACTCCCATCCATCTCCATAACTCTTTGCATCTTGCAAAATGGAAACCCTTGGCCGGGCATGGTGGCTCACTGCTGTAATCCCAGCACTTTGGGAGGCCAACGCGGTCGGATCACCCGAGGTCAGGAGATCCATAGTAACCTGGCCAACATGGTGAAATCCCGTCTCTACTAAAAAATACAAAAATTAGGTGGGCATGGTGGTGCACGCCTGTAATCCCAGCTACTCGGGAGGCTGAGGCAGGAGAATCACTTGAACCTGGTGGGGCGGAGGTTGCAGTCAGCCGAGATGGCGCCACTGGACTCCAGCCTGCGCGACAGAGTGAGACTCTGTCTCAAAAAAAAAAAAAAAAAAAAAAAAAAAAGGAAAGCTTGAAGCCAGAGACCAAGTTCAACTCTCCTTTAGCTTTTACTAAGCTCTTTGGCTGGATCTAGAAACCAAATTGACACTAGGCATATTAACAAGAGAAAAATGTACAGGTTTTATTAGTTTTACATATACATGGGATCTTCACAAGGGAATGAAGTCTGAAGAAGTGGCCAAAGCAAGGTGCTTTTATACTTTTTAGACAAAGAAGGATGAAGTAGAGAAGAAATGACAGGACAAAGGAGATCAGGCCAGGGACAGTAAATGTCTAGGAGTCACTAGGAGATAATATGGAAACATACAAAACTAGTGGAAGGTAAGGGTTACTTTGGTAAGTTTATTTATTCAGGTCCATTGCAGCGCTCAATTCCCTGTCTCTGGTGATAAGGACTGTGTTCTCCTTCTGGTACGGGGAAGGAATCTTTATGGCTTTCTGCGTGCAGTAGAGACAGTTAGCTAACCCTTTCTGAAACTGCTGTTTCTCCAATGTCTTCGAATCAAAATAATCAATATGCAAATTAGGCATATTTTGGGGTGACACATCCTTAACTCCTTCATCCTATACCCATTAAACGACAACTCCTCATCCTCCCTGTACCAGCCCCTGGCAACCACCATTCTATTTTCTGTCTCGATGAATTTGACTATGTCAATTCCCTCATATAAGTGGAATCATATAGTATTTGTCTTTTGTAACCAGCCTATTTTATTTAGCATAATGTCCTTAAGATTTATTTGGCTGGGCATGGTGGCTCATGCCTTTAATCCCAGTACTTTGGGAGGCCGAGGCAGGTGGATCACCTGAGGTCAAGAGTTCAAGACCAACCTGGAGATAGTGCCACTACACTCCAGGCTGGGAGACAGAGTGAAACTCCATCTCCAAAAAAAAAAAAAAAAAAAAAAAAAAGATTTATTCATATTGTAGCATATGTCAAAATTTCCTTCCTTTTTAAGGCTGAATAATATTCTGTTGAATGTATATAACACATTTTGAGTTAATCTGTGGCCTAACATATGGGCTATCTTGGAAAATGTTCCATGTGCAATGAGAAAAATGTGTATACTGTTGTTGAATACAGCGTTCTGTATATGTCTGTTAGATCTAGTTGGTTTATTGTGTTAAGTCCTCTATTTTCCCTCTTTCTTTCTTTTTTTTCTCTTTTTTTGAGACAGAGTCTCTCTCTGTTGTCCAGGCTGGAGTGCAGCGGCGCAATCTCGGCTTACCGCAACCTCCGCCTCCTGGGTTCAAGCAATTCTCTTGCCTCAGCCTCCTGAGTAGCTAAGATTACAGGTGGGTACCACCACACCTGGCTAATTTTTGTATTTTCAGTAGAGACAGGGTTTCCCACGTAGGCCAGGCTGGTCTCAAACACCTGACCTTGTGATCCACCTGCCTCGGCCTCCCGAAGTGGTGGGATTACAAGCGTGAGCTACCACATCCAGCCAAGTCATCTATTTTCTTACTTATCTTCTGTCTGACTTTTCCGACCATTATTGAGAGTAGAGTATTGAAGTCTCAAACTATTATTGTAGAACTGTCTATTTCTCCCTTCAATTCTATCAGTTTTTGCTTTGTATATTTTTATGGTCTGTTATGAGGTACATAGATGTTTGTAATCCTTATATTTTCTTGCTGTATCATGCCTTTTATTAACATATAATGCCCTTCTTTGTTTGTTGTAAACTCTTTGAAGTGAAAGTCTATTTTGTCTAATATTAGTATAGCCACCCCTGCTCTCTTTCAGAGGGTTTCTATTTGCATACAATATTTTTTTCCATCCAATCACTTTCTCCTTTTTTTTTTTTTTTTTTTTTTGAGACAGGATCTCACTCTGTCACCCAAGCCTCCCAAGTAGCTGGGATAACAGGCACCTGCCACCACACCCGGCTAAGTTTTGTATTTTTAGTAGACACGGGGTTTACTATTTGCATACAATATTTTTTTTCCATCCTATCACTTTCTCTGTTTTTTTTTTTTTTTTTTTTTTTTTTTTTGAGACAGGGTCTTACTCTGTCACCCAGAATGGAGTGCAGTGGTATGATCTCCTCTCACCACAACCTCCACTTTCCAGGCTCAAGTGATCTCTTGACTCAGCCTCCCGAGTAGCTGGGATTACAGGTGCGTGATACTACCGCCCAACTCCTTTTTTTTTTTTTTTCGCATTTTTAGTACAGACGGGGTTTCACCATGTTGGCCAGGCTCGTCTTGAACCCCTGACCTCAAATGATCCACCCATGTCGACCACCCAAAGTGCTGGGATTATAGGCATGAGCCACTGCACCCAGCCCATCCTATCACTTTCAATCTATTTGTGTCTTTGGATTTCAGTGGAGTCTCGCAGACAGCAAGCTTTGCCTGTTTTTATCTCATAAGCATGTCTTATTTCTTTATTTATAAATTTTGTTTCATTTTGTTTTTAGGGACAAAGTCTGTCTATATTGCCCAAGCTGGCATGCAGAGGCTATTTCACAGGTGTGATAATCACACACAACAGACTCGAACTCCTAGGTTCAAGCGATCCTCCTGCCTCAGCCTCCTGAGTAGCTGGGATTAGAGGCACATGCCACTGAGCTTACCTCTCCTAAAGCATTTCTTGAGCTTTTTGATTCTGTGACTTACTCTCTGAACTTTCCAGCACTACTCTAATTTGGGTCTTTATTTCACTCATTGGTCTATTGTTGTCACTGACTAAATGGTTTTCTTTTTTCTTTTTCTTTTTCTCTTCTTCTTTTTTTTGAGACAGAGTCTCACTCTGTCACTCAGGCTGGAATGCAGTGGCATGATCTTGGTTCACCGCAACCTCCACCTCCCAGGTTCAAACGATCCTCCTGCTTCAGCCTCCCTAGTAGCTGGGAGTACAGGTGCCCACCACCATGCTGGCTAATTTTTGTATTTTTAGTAGAGACGGTTTTCATCTTGTTGACCAGGCTGGTCTCGAGCTCCTGACTTCAGGTGATCTGCCTGCCTCGGCCTCCCAAAGTGCTGGAAATACAGGCGTGAGCCACCGTGCCCAGCCCTATGTGCTTCTGGTAGAAATTTCGTTGTCTTTAAATCCATCCTTTCCACTGCAGCCAGAGTGAATGGTCTCCATGCGAATTTTGATCAGACCAGCCTGACCAACATGGAGAAGCCCCGTTTCTACTAAAAATACAAAAAATAGCCGGGCATGGTGGCAGGTGTCTGTAATCCCAGCTACTTGGGAGGCTGAGGCAGGAGAATTGCTTAAGCCCGGGAGGCAGAGGTTGCAGTGAGATGAGATCATGCCACTGCACTCCAGCCTGGGCAACAAGAGCGAAACTCTGTCTCAAAAAAAAAAAAAAAACGAAACAAACAGGAACGGGGCAATCAGTGACGGCTTCAAAGCATTCAGTGTAACTCCGAAGGGAGCAGAGATGATGCGGGAGTAGGAAGCCAGACCCTGTCAATGAAGCCTTTTCAATGCCATGCCAAGAAGCCTGAAGATGATCTAGAGAAAACTACCAGTCACTAAGGGAAAAAGGAAAAAAGAAAACAGCAAGATCAAAATTGCTGACCTCCAGGTCCTTACCCACACCTACCGACTCTAAGGCCCTAGGGTTAAGATATGGGGATCTGTTTTTGTTTGTTTGTTTGTTTTTGAGATAGAGTCTCACTTTGTTACCCAGGCTGGAGTACAGTGACACAATCTCAGCTCACTGCAGCCTCTGCTTCCTGGGGTCAAGTGATTCTTGTGCCTCAGCCTCCTGAGTAGCTGGAATTACAGGTGCCTGCCATCACATCTGGCTAATTTTTGTATTTTTAGTAGAAACTGGGTTTCACCGTGTTGGTCAGGCCGGTCTCAAATTCCTGACCTCAGGTGATCTGCCCGTCTCAGCCTCCCAAAGTGCTGGGATTACAGGCGTCAGCCACTGCACCCAGCCTGGGGATTTGCATTTTAAACTAGTAATGTGAGTTTGTTTTGCACATCCATGTTTGAGAACTATCAGTTTTTTGAACCGTATGTTTGTGTGTTGGAATCCTTGCTTGTCTGTTTATTCGATGTTGGATTTTGAGGCTCAGAAGTAAAGTAACTTACCCAGTTTCCTCAAAAAGAGGATGATACTATTTGCCTAGTTTATCTTAAGAGATTACTGTGCAGATTAAATGGGACAGATGGATATGAAAGCTCTTTGCATAGTATAAAGTACTTCATAAAAGTTTTTATGAGACTATCAGTTCCTGGTAGCAGATTATAAATATATAATAAATATAGGTATGGCATTTGCTATTTTACTTACTTTGTACATGAGCCTATAGTGTTTTTTTTTTTTTTTCTTTTTGAGACGGAGTTTCACTCTTATTGCCCAGACTGGAGTGCAATGGCACAATCTCACTGCAACCTCCACCTCCCGAGTTCAAGCGATTCCCCTGCCTTAGCCTCCCAAGTAGCTGGGATTGCAGGCATGCACCACTCCGCCCAGACAATTTTGTATTTTTAGTAGAGATGGGGTTTCTACATGTTGGTTAGGCTGATCTTGAACTCCCGACCTCAGGTGATCCGCCCTCCTCGGCCTCCCAAAGTGCCGGGATTACAGGCGTGAGCTACTGCACCGGGATGATTTTATTTTTTCTTTGAGACGGGGTCTCACTTTGACGCCCAGGCAGGAGTTCAGTGGCATGATCATAGCTCACTGCCACCTCCAACTCCTGGGTTCAACTGATCCTCCTGCCTCAGCCTCCCTTTAAGGAGAGGAAGGATGAGAAGTGTGTGGCACTTTCTGTTTTTGCTCCATAAAGGGTCTTTCTAGAAGTTTGGGGGGGCTCCCATCTCTTCTGACTCATTGGCTCCTGTGGGCTGCCCTCTGGTCAACCACTGCTCTGTGTCATCCAGGGATCCAGTTCTACCAGGCCTCTTGGCCCTCTGATGCCCTGCCCTAACCCTGCAGGCTCAGCGATGCATGATAGGGGATTCCAGGGACAGAGGTGACAGAGACGCTGTGCTGATGCAGCCTGGATGATAGGCTTAGCTCAGAGCAGCACGTGGCAGGGCTGGCAACCTGCCAGCTCTGGGTTCTGTCTGTTTTGTGTTCCTCACTCATAACTGTTTATTGTGACAGGTAAACACTTGTTTTGAAAGCTTGCAGGCGTACTATTAAAACACAAGTGTTCTTGACACAGTCAAGCTGGGCTGTAAAATGTTTATCTTTCTGAGTGACAGCTGCTGGCTTTTCTTCTTTCTTGCTTTCTTCCCTCCTTTTCCTTTCTTCCTTTTCTTCCTTCTTTGCTTAACCTATTTCCTTCTTCCTTCTCCACACTGTCCCTGCTATCTGAGGAGTGACCATGAGTTCCTGACTATTCTCTTGGGAGGAAAGGATGGAGGAGTGATGAGTGGAGTAGGTTGAACTCTCCAATGACTTGTCAAGGTGGTGCTGGATATTTTAGATATTGACATGTGTAATTCATAATCAAATCTCTATATTGTCAACAAAATTAAATATGCTGCTGAAATAATAAAAATGATAAAAAACAAAATACAACTAAAATTAGAGTTTGTTTTTTGTTTTTCTTTTTTGCTTTTGTTTTTTTTTCTTTGAGATGGACTCTCGATCTGTCGTGTAGGCTGGAGTACAGTGGCGTGATCTCGGCTCATTGTGACCTTCGCCTCCCAGGTTCAAGTGATTCTCCTGCCTCAGCTCCTGAATAGCTGGGATTACAGGTACCCACTACCACACCTGGCTAATATGTTTTTTTTTTTTTTTTTTTGTATTTTTAGTAGAGAGGGGGTTTCACCATTTTGGCCAGGCTCCTCTGGAACTCCTGACCTCAAGTATTCCGCCTGCCTTGGCCTCCTTAAAGTTGTTATTTTAGTATATGTGCTGCTGAGGCGAGCACAAAACTTATTATTTTAAAATAGTTATAGAGTCACTTGAAGTTACAAGAAATAATAGAGAGAGGTCCTGTGTACCCTTCACCCAGCTTCCTCCCAATGATAACCTCTTACATGATGATGGTACAATATCACAATTGGGAAATTGACACCGGCATAATCTAAGGATCTGACTCAGATCCCCCCGCACATTACGTGCATTCATTGTGTGTGTGTGTGTGTGTGTGTGTGTGTGTGTGTGTAAAGTTAAGAGGTTCTCTAGAACCACTCATCTGGGAAAAGAAGGGGATGTAGCAGAAGCCCCTCTTGTGTGCAAATGGAATTTTGGAAGAAAAACCTTCAATGGGTGCTTCTTGCTGAGTATGTTTTTTCCTCCCAACCCCACCTCTCCTAACACAGCTGTCTTTGCAGGCTCATTTGGGCTGTATGGTTGCGTGGTGTCACATTCTTTTAGAAACATTCGTTCTGCTCTCCTAGGTGACAGCTGGTTTCTGAAATTAATCTGCAAATGTGTGAGTTGGAACTAATGATTTGAGGGGTTATCCTTTTCAGGTAAACCATTAATCTGAACCTCTTGACAAAGCTACCCCATCCTGAAGGAGTGACATAAATCGTAGGAACTTCCAGCCACATAGAAGGCCATTTGGGGACATAGTCGAAACTGACAAGTCTTAATGAGACTCTCAGTCTTCCTTATATAGAGTCAAATGGTCCATTCCCTAATTCTCATCACTGATGTTAGCTTTAATTTCTGTAGATTGATTTAATCTTGCTTTCTCATGACAGCCCTTGAAATATGAGAAGACAGCTCCCAAGCTCCATTTACATCTCTATTTCTATTTCTCCAGATTAATTTTTTTCTATAATGACAGGTTCTCACTCTGTTGCCCAGGCTGGAGTGCAGCGATGCTATCATAGCCCACTGTAGCCTCAAACTCCTGGGCTCAGGTGATCTTTCTGCCTCAGCCTCCCAAGTAGCTGGGACTACAGGTATGCACCACCATACCTGGCAGTTTTTAAAATTTTCAGTAGAGAAGGGGATCTCACTTTGTTGGCCAGGCTGGTCTGAAACTTCTGGCCTCAAGCAATCTTCCTGCCTTGGCCTCCCAAAGTGCTGAGAGCACAGGCTTGAACCACTGCAGCTGGTCCTGATGAGATATTTCCTCACTATTTCTTCATGACGAGAAATCTTATTATTCTCTTTGGTTTCAACTTTTGTTAATTGATGCCCCTCTCAAACTATGGTGCCCCAACTTGAAGAGAATAATATTATAGATATTGTATTGTTAATGTGGATGCAAACAGGCCATGACATCTCTTGCTTTGGTTGATTTTTGTTCGTATAAGCTTTATGTGACCGTCTCATGCAATGAATCATGTGTGGTTTCAATCACTAAAATCTACGTGTCTGCTTTATGCTTAGTCTTGTTAAATTTTTTATGAGATGTCACGCATTACCCCAATCCTTTGAAATAAATTTTCATTTTATTTTATTCTGGGAATTCATTGCGGTAATAACTTTAGAAGTCATCACTAAAAAATAACATAAAATAAGACAAAAGTACGTCATGACTTCCATCATGTAGTAGAGCAATGCATTGTGTGTGTGTGTGTGTGTGTGTGTAATTGATAATTGAGTCTTTTATTGTGGAAAAGCAAATTTAGACATCCTGCTGAAAAATAAAGGACATAAAAAATTAAATTTAACTAAAATCGAGGGTTTTTTGAACTTATTATTTTGAAATAACTATGGGTGGAAGGCCAAGGCAAGCAGATCACTTGAGGTCGGGAGTTCGAGACCAGCCTGGCCAACGTGGCGAAACCCCATCTCTACTAAAAAAAAAAAAAAGATACAAAAAATAGCTGGACATAGTAGCTTGCACCTGTAATCTGGGCTACTCAGGAGGCTGAGGTAGGAAAATCACTTGATTCCACGAGGCGGAGGTTGCAGCGAGCCGAGATCACGCTATTCCAGCCTGGGTGACAGAGCGAGATCCTGTCTCAAAAAATAAATAAATAAAATTATAGATTCACAGTTTTCCCCAATAGTAACGTCTTGAATGACCATAGTACAATATCACAACCAGGAAATTTACATAAGAATAGTCCAGGCCATGGCACCTCTTGCTTTGGTTGAATTTTATTCTATGTAAGATTATGTGACCATCTCATGTAATGAATCATATATGGAGTTTAGAGTAATCCATAGGCCTTTTGCGAATTTCACCTATTTTACATGCGCTCGTGTGTGTGTGCACATGTGTGTGCACAAGTGTGTGCGCACGTGTGCGTGCATGTGTGAGTGTGAATGGAAGTCTTTTTGACACTTGAGATCAAGTTTGGTGTGAATACCTTTTAGATGTCAGACTGGCCTGATTGAATGGTATTATGGCATCACAGCCAGAGAATGGGACTGTCTGTGAATGCCCCCAGGCACTTAGCTTTTTCTTGTATCTATAAAGCGACTATAATTCTATTAACCCTCATTTTTCACAGGGTGAGATCATGACCGGAAGAGCACTGTGGAAAATGTGAACCTTTGTCTACAATTTGTCCTTATTATTAGAATATTACTCTTTTAAAAGACACACACTCTATTCACATCAAACATAACCCATTATGCTGTATTTCATGTAAAAGCTCATCACATTTGATGCTACGGAAAGAAATGAAGTTTTCAGCCTGGTTTCCTGTTTCCTTTCATGTACAAAAACATTCATTTGGTAATTAAAAGAAAACATTCAAAGGAACGTAAAATAAAAGTGCCCTGTTAACATTAAAGAGTAAAATGAAGACAGTTCAGACAAAACAGAGTGTTGAGGCCCTTGTGGAGTGAATAAAACCTTTGTGGAGGACAGCATTCTCATTGCAATTAAAATGAAATATCAAGTAAGGTTCAATGGCTACTCTAGTGAGACAAAACAGAAAGGGATCATGCTTTCCAATACTGCATTTTAGCGTCTTTGGTATTAGACATTCTATTGGAGTAGGTGGATGTAAGTTAGAGGTAGCAATTGATGAATAATCTGCCCTTAAGAATGGAGAAAGGTAGGTATGGAAGGTTGTTACGACGGAAAAAGTAAATTCCAGTTATGGTTTAACAATAGGATTCTCATGGTTTGGGGCACTTTGAAACATTACTGTACTCTGGGAGAGACCCACAATGGAATTACTTGACCAAAGACTTGTATTTATTTATTTATTTATTTTTGAAGGAGTTTCGCTCTTGTTGCCTGGGCTAGAGTGCAATAGTGCAGTCTCGGCTCACAGCAACCTCTGCCTCCCGGTTTCCAGTGATTCTCCTACCTGTCTCCTGAGTAGCTGGGATTACAGGCATGCACCACCATGCCCAGCTAATTTTGTAGTTTTAGTAGAGACAGGGTTTCTCCATGTTGGTCAGGCTGGTCTTGAACTCCCGACCACAGGTGATCCACCCCTCCTTGGCCTCCCAAAGTGCTGGGATTACAGGCATGAGCCACCGTGCCCGGCCTTGACCAAGGACTTTATACAATGATCCAAACTACCTTCAAACTTAATTCTCTTTTGGAAAATAAGACTACATTAGAGGTTGACAATATAAAGAACTTCAAGAAAAAGTTTAGATAAGCTCATGAATGGTAGATCTATTGTCTGTTGTTAAGGAGAAGTTAGGAATGTTCAAGGTACCACCTGTGAGGCTGACATCAAGAACTCCCATGCCTGGCCAGGTGCGGTGACTGACGCCTGTAATCCCAGCACTTTGGGAGTCTGAGGCAGGAGGATTACTTGAGGCCAGGGGTTCGAGAGCAACCTGGGCAACATAGTGAGACCCTGTTCCTGCAAAAAATTAAAAATTAGCTGGGCGTGGTGGCATGCATCTGTGGTCCCAGCTGCTCGAGAAGTGGAGGTGACAGAATCTCTTGAACCCAGGAATTTGAGGCTGAGATGAGCTATACTTGTACCACGGAACTCCAGCCTGGGAGACAGAGGTGAGGCCCTGTCTCAAAACACAAAAACCAAAAAAAGAAAGAAAGGACAAGCCACTCCTGTCTCCTGTGTCCTCCTGCAGCACATCACTGGGGGGCCCTGTCAAATGAGGGGCACTAGGCTGAGAACTAAAAAACAATCTGTTGATTTATGCATTGAAAACCTCAGGACTTTTTTTTTTTTTTTTTTTTTTGGAGACGGAGTTTCCCTCTTGTTGCCCAGGCTGGAGTGCAATGGTGTGATCTCGGCTCACGGATCACTGCAACCTCCATCTTCTGGGTTCAAGCGATTCTTTTGCCTCAGTCTCCTGAGTAGCTGGGATTATAGGTATGCACCATCATGCCTGGTTAATTTTTTATATTTTTAGTAGAGACGCAGTTTTTCCATGTTGGTCAGACTGGTCTCAAACTCCCGACCTCGGGTGATCCGCCTGCCTCGGCCTCCCAAAGTGCTAGGATTACAGGCATGAGCCACCACGCCTGGTTGGACTTTTATATCAAATGAAATTGTTAAAGGAACCCACTTTTTACAAAATATGTGGTGGAACAAACTTCCTTCCGTGAGTCTCTTTTCCAGGGTATATGGGAGATAAGGAGGGGAAGACCAGGGCTTTTAGGCCCGGCTCTTCCTAGTGCTGAGATACTGGTAGACTGCTTTGTAAAGCATCTAGTGATGTAAATTCAGGAAAAGCTCTTTAAGCATTAGACCAAACCTGAGTGAGCTGGGAGGTTATGGATCTCGCATGTAGACCTGATAATGGGCATTGGCAGGATCTTAATCCTTGCACAGCAAGATGCCTCCCTCCGCCCCCATGATGTGCACGCTAATCAAAAAGAAACATGGAAGTAAATTATCTCCCAGTTTTCCCTCCTCTGCAGTCCCCTCCAGCTCTATCCTTCCTCTCTACCAAGAGCAGGGCCACTTGGAGGACAAGATACTCATCATGTCTGGCCCAGGTCCAAGGCTGTGAAAAGCTACCAGATGTAAAAGAGAAGTGGGACTGGCTCACTTTTTAGAACAATTTAACTGGAGAGTGTGCAGGCAGGGATGAGTTATAAAGACACAAGGATGAAGGGAAATGGGAATGAAGGGAACATAAGGAGGAATAGATAGAGGCTCATGGAGACACATGCAGACTCTACAGTTGTCAAGGGCAGTCTAAAGATTTGGGGGGCGGGGTCTGGTGGCTCATGCCTATCATCCCAGCACTTTAGAAGGCCGAGGTGGGTGGATCACCTGAGGTTGGGAGTTCGAGACCAGGCTGACCAACATGGAGACACCCCATCTCTACTAAAAATACAAAATAATAATAATAATTAGCTGGGCATGGTGGTGCATGCCTGTAATCCCAGCTACTTACTCGGGAGGCTGAGGCAGGAGAATTGCTTGAACCCAGTAGGCAGAGGTTGCAGTGAGCCAAGATCACACCATTGCCCTTCAGCCTATGCAACAACAGTGAAACTCCATCTCAAGAAAAAAAAAAAAAAAAAAAAAGATTTGGGGGCTAAGACTCCATACTCTTGGATGGTACAAGGAAACATGTTAGCTCAACTGGGGTGAGCTACACCTCTGTGTTACTGCCTCCCCTTAATCCTCTGTGATTTGCATTTTCTCCTTGGAGAACCTAGCAAGAACAAGCATGAGAGTTACAGAAACATAACTTAATTTTCCAAAATTAACCTTATTTTTGGCTGGGGGTGATGGCTCATGCCCATAATCTCAGCAGTTTGGGAGGCCAAGGCGGGTGGATCACGTGAGGCCAAGAGTTTGAGACCAATCTGGCCAACATGGCAAAACTGCATCTCTACTAAAACTACAAACAATTAGCCAGGTGTGGTGGCAGGTGCCTGTAATCCCAGCTATTTGGGAGGCTAAAGCAGCAGAATCACTTGAACCAGGGAGGCAGAGGCTGCAGTGAGCCAAGATGGCACCATTGCACTCTAGCCTGGGCAATAAGAGCAAAACTCTGTCTCAAGGAATAAATAAATAAATAAAAATAAAATAAACTTAATTTCTCTCACAAGCCTGCATTCCACATTCTGACATGGATGTTATATCAGCCGATTCACAGTCCTCTTAGTCAGTTTTGGGGTTGAGGGTCTTGGTGGTGCCAGTCCTGGTAGTAGGGGTTCTTCTTTGCCATCTATATGGACTCCAAAGCATCTCTCTACCTGTCTGGACTTTGACATTTGGTCCCTGTAGTTTTCTCTTTGTTATATCTTTCTGATCCAATGGACAGCCTCTGTGTTGAGGAGCCCAAGATCAGCCCCAGGCCAGAGTAATCACCAGGAGAACTTGTAGATTTCAGCCTGTACTTGTCCTTATGTTATGATCAATTAATTAATTAATTAATTAATTTCGAGACACAGTCACCCTGGCTGGAGTGCAGTGACACAATCTCAGCTCACTGCAATCCCACCTCCCAGGTTCAAGTGATTCTCCTACCTCAGCCTCTTGAGTAGCTGGGGTTACAGGCACCTGCCACCATGCCCAGCCAATTTTTTGTATTTTTAATAGAGACAGGGTTTTGCCATGTTGGCCAGGCTGGTCTCGAACTCCTGACCTCAGGTGATCCACCCACCTCAGCCTCCTAAACTGCTGGAATTATGGGCATGAGCCGCCATGACCAGCCTATGTCTATGATTTATTACAATGAAAGAATACACAACAAAATCATCAAAGGGGAAAAGCGTATGAGGCAAAGTCCAAGGAAAGCAGGTTCAAACTTCCAAGAGTCCTCTATCAGTGGAGTCACTTAGGATGGGCTTCGTTCCTCCAGCAAAGAGTGTGACAACACGTGAGAAACACTTTCTATCAATGAACCTCATTAGAGACTCAGTGTCCAAGGTTTTTATTGGAGGCTCATCACATAGGCACCCTCTGTTCAGTACAGGCTCCCATAAGCAAAGCAGGTACTCAGCATATATCACATTGTTTGTTCAAACCAATTAGGCACAGTGAGTCAGTCTTATCAGTTAGAGAAATTCTTTCAAAATTCAAGTTCGAGATTGGCCAAAGGCCAATCTTGCAAAGAAGGCTCTCTAAAGACAAGTCTCGGACCTGCTATGTTAACTCTTTTTTGCCCAGCCCCTTCATCTCTCATGGAGTTTTGTGCCAAGTCTGTGCTGCTATTGGGCATCCAGGAAAAGTACTCTTCACCTAAGATGCCCTGAGAGGTGGGAAAACCCATGGACTTTGTGCATTATGAGATCTTTTGCTTGCTAGGGTCTTGCTGGCTTTCTGGGCTCTGCCTAGTAAGAGGAAATCCAGGATTCTCTGATCTGACTCTCCAAATCTACCTGTTGACTTTCTTGTTGCTTCTCATCCTCTATTTCTAGGACTTGGCCAAGGGAAGCAGGTTGTAAAGCCTTCTTGTGGAACCCAACAACATCGGAGGATGTTTTCAATCCCTTAGCCTCACTCTCTTTTCCCTGTTTACAGGATTTTTTTTTTTTTTTTTTTTCCATTTTACAGAGACTGGGTCTGGCTTTGTCACCCAGGCTGGGGTGCAGTGGTGCCATCATAGCTTAATGCAGCCTGGAATTCCTGGGATCAAGCAATCCTCCCACCTCAGCCTCCTGAGTAGCTTAGACTACAGGTGTACACCATCATATGCAGCTAAGTTTTAATTTTTTGTATAGATAGGGGTCTTACTATGTTACCCAGGCTGGTCTTGAACCCTTGGCCTCAAGGGATCTTCCCACCTCAGTCCCCCAAAGTACTGGGATGCCCAGCCATTTAAAAATAAATAAATTCAGGGGCAAAAAAAAAAAAGGCAAAATAAATAAGGGTAGGAGAACTATGGATGATATTCTCTTTATCCCCAGCTCCTCCGTGTCACCTCCTGCCTAAAGTTGTGCAGCTCAGGCAGCGGTAGGTGGATACTATGTTACAAAAGTATCTCCTTGTTGAAGAAGATCAGACTGAAGATAAAAGTGGCTACATTTTCCACAACCAGAGTTTTTCCCTTCCCTTCCCTTGAATCTCTCTCCCATCCCTGAGGCTCTTCAGAATAGGTACTCACCCATTTGTGTTCAGAGACGGAGAGAGAAAGCAATTTCTTTTTAAAACCCGCATCAAGCATCTCAGCTACTTGGGAGGCCAACGAGGGAGGATCGCTTGAGCCCACGAGGTCGAGGCTGCAGTGAGCTGTGATTGCACCACTGCACTCCGGTCTTGGTGACAGGTGACAGAATGAGACCCTGTCTCAAAAATTAATACATAAATAAATAAAAATAAGCCCCCTAACAGTACATCCAAGAATGGCATTGTGTACTCAAGAACAAAACTCTGTTCAGAGAATATACAGCGTCTCACCCTGGGGGGAGCCTCCTTATCCAGTACCCCCTGTACATCACTTTCTCCTTATGACTTTGGAAATGTAGACAAATCAAAGCCAACAGCTCACAGATGAGTGGGTGAGTCTGCTTTTCCGATTCCACATTTTACTTCCACTACAGCATGTATGACTTTGACAAGTAGAACTAGTGGAATTTGGCCCCGTTTTAGTAAATACCAAGGTATGTGATGATGCTGCTTCTACATACACAACGTTTTGATTTGGGGGAAATGGACAACTATCGCAAGAACAGAACACCAAACACCGCATGTTCTCACTCATAGGTGGCAATTGAACAATGAGATCACTTGGACACAGGAAGGGGAACATCACACACCAGGTCCTATTGTGGGGTGGGGAGAGGGGTAAGGGATAGCATTAGGAGATATACCTAATGTAAATGACGAGTTAATGGGTGCAGCACACCAACATGGCACATGTATACATATGTAACAAACCTGCATGTTGTGCACATGTACCCTAGAACTTAAAGTATTATTAAAATATATATATGTGTGTGTATATATATAAAACTCGGTTTTAGAACGTGGCATGCATACGAGAACACAGACTAAAGTTCTAATCATGATAAAATCTGATTTAGTATAATTAGCAGGGGCATTAGACATGTAATGGACATTTAATTTCTTGATTTTTAAAAATCTTCTTAACCTGTGGAAATACCGTGTGTAGTTCTGGAAGCCTGGGTCTTTTAAGTTCTTTTCCACGTTTTAGATTAAATTTTGATTCTTCATTAAATGTTATTTTCCCCTCAGTTATTTTGCCTGGTATTTCCATTCTTTTAAAGGAGCCCACGGCAAGGGAAAAGTGCATAATAGATGCTGAGAAACAGAACAGCTGTGATTAATTCAAGTGGGTTGGCTCAGGTAAAGTGTATTCATCATCTGCATTAGAATAGCATGTCTTCAGCAAGAATGAAATTATTGCCTCCTTCCTTGGGTGAGTCTCTGTGGGGCCATGGTGCTGTCATTGGTTTAGAAACAATAAGAATAAAGCAAGCCTTTATAATGAAGCTTAGATACAGTCAAGCCATAAGATGTATTTGAGATACCTGTACCTTTTGAATTTGGTGAATGGGAGATCGGGTTTTATTAAACACCTGTGTAAGTCAGGTCCTGTGCTGAGCAGGAGATGGAACAATAAGTGACCAGCCCAAGGTCACAAAGAACATGTCATTCCCTGGGGGCTGTGTGCACTGGATCTGCTGATAATCTGCCTTCTCACACTGTCTCATTGCCTGTAACAGAGCTTAGGTTCAAATGCAACCATAAGAGCTGCTAAATCTAAGAGGAACCAGTGATGTGAGCAAGTCTGGGCCTTTGCTAGTGGACCAAACATGCTCTGATGATGCACTGGATCCTAGCAAGGCCATAGCTGGTCCAAAAGAGTGTTTTTGGAGCAGTCCACGGATATGTCTTACCCCTGCCCCACTCCCAGCCCTTGGGAGTGTTTCTGTCTGTTTGAAAGCTGTGGTTGTCTGAGAGTGAGGGCCATAGCTGATCCACATGGTTGAGGGGTCGGCCTGCATCTGCCTTTGTCCTCCTTTTATTATTATTATTATTATTATTTTGGCAGAGTTTCGCTCTTGCTTCCCAGGCTGGAGTGCAATGGCATGATCTTGGCTCACCGCAACCTCCGCCTCTGCGGTTCAAGCGATTTTCCTGCCTCAGCCGCGCGAGTAGCTGGGATTACAGGCATGCGCCACGATGCCCAGCTACTTTTGTATTTTTAGTAGAGACAGGGTTTGGTCATGTTGGCCGGGTTGGTCTCGAACTCCCGACCTCAGGTGATCCGCCTGCCTTGGCCTCCCAAAGTGCTGGGATTATGGGTGTGAACCACTTTACCCAGACTGTCCTCCTTTTTGCCCATGACTGGAAGCCTGGCATGAAGACAGAACGCAGTCCTTGGTACATCCCTGTGCAGTTTGTTGGGCTTGCTCTGAGCTATGTTTGTATCATGTATGTATGTGTGTACGTGTGCATATATTTGCTGTCATTTGGGAGAAACATCATGCCAAAGAAGGGAGCAAAGAAAAAGTTAATTTTCGTAGTAAAATTCTGACATTGAAACAGTTATCCTCAGTGATCTCAGCTATATTGAAATCCTTCCCAGACCATGGGTAGACCTCTGCTCCCATATTCGATTTGTTAAAAGAAAAACCTTAGACAAATTACATTTAACATGGCCAGGTACGGTGGCTCATGCCTATAATCCCAGCACTTTGGGAGGCTGAGGCGGGCAGATCATGAGGCCAAGAGTTCGAGATCAGCCTGGCCAACATAGTCTGTACTTAAAAAATACAAAAATCTGCTGGGCATGGTGGCTCGTGCTTGTAATCCCAGCACTTTGGGAGGCCGAGATGGGAGTACCACCTGAGGTCGAAAGTTCGAGACCAGCCTGACCAACACAGAGAAATCCTGACTCTATTAAAAATACAAAAAATTAACCAGGCATGGTGGTGGGTACCTGTAATCCCAGATACTTGGGAGGCTGAGGCAGGAGAATCGCTTGAACCCGGGAGGCAGAGGTTGTGGTGAGCCGAGATCTTGCCATTGCACCCCAGCCTGGGCAACAAAAACAAAACAAAAACAAAAACAATAATTAGCCAGGCATGGTGACATGTGCTTATAGTCCCAGCTACTCAGGAGGCTAAGGCAGGAGGACTGCTTGAACCCAGGAGGCAGAGGTTGGAGTGAGCCCAGATCATGCCACTGCACTCCAGCCTGGATTAGAGAGTGAGACTCTGTCTCAAAAAAAAAAAAAAAAAAAAAAAAAAAAAAAATTACATGTAATAGAGTGTGATAGAGCAAAGAATTATCGTGAATCAGGCAGCCCTTAAGCCAGAGTATGCTCCAGTGTGGAGAAAGGCTCTGTGAGAGGCTCCAGTGCAACCACGTGGTGGAAGGTTCATGGACAGAGAAAGGAAATGGAAGTACAGAAGATGGAAGTGAGGTACAGAAATAGCCAGATTGGTTACAGCTCAGCATTTGCCTTATGTGATGGTTAAGACTGAGTGTCAACTTGATTGGATTGAAGGATGCAAAATACCGTTCCTGGGTGTGTCTGTGAGGGTGTTACCAAACGAGATTAACATTTGAGTCAGTGGACTGGGAAAGGCGGACCCACCCTCAATGTGGGTGGGCACCCTCTAATTAGCTACCAGGGCAGCCAGCATTAAAGCAGGCAGAAGAATGTGGAGAGATTAGACTGGCTTAGCCTCCCAGCCTGTATCTTTCTCCCACGCTGGATGCTTCCTGCCCTCGAACATCAGACTCCAAGTTCTTCAACTTTGGGACTCAGACTGGCTCTCCTTGCTCCTCAGCCTGTAGACAGCCTATTGTGGGACCTTGTGATCATGTGAGTCAATACTCCTTGATAAACTCCCCTTTATATATATCTATCATATTAGTTCTGTCCTTCTAGGGAGCCCTGACTAATACACCTTATTTGAACACGTTTTCAACAGTTGGCTGCCTTTCATTTGCCAAAACTTGGCAATTGGCACAAGAGTAGATTACAGTCTGCTTACACATCCAGCTAAGTCACAGTTCACCATGGACAGAGAGAGCTTTAAGTTGAACTTAAAACAGGTAAGGAAGCCGTATTCGGCTAAACTTAATAGATTCCATCAAGATCGTACACAAGTCATTTACACATTAGTATGAATTTTAATCCCAAAGGGGCACCAACAATTCTCAACGCAATGGTTACAACTCTCCCTTTTTCTTTCACTCAAGAAAGCAAGTCGGATGGATAAAAGGTACAGATGCTGGCCCGGTGCAGTGGTGCTCACCTATAATCACAGCACTTTGGGCGGCTGAGGTAGGTGGATCACTCGAGTTCAGGAATTCAAGACCAGCCTGGGCAACATGGTGAAATGCTGTCTCTACAAAAAAAAAAAAAAAAAAAAAAAAATACAAAAATTAACCAAGTGTGGTGGTGTAAGCCTGCAGTCGTAGCTACCTGGGAAGCTGAAGTGGGAGAATCACTTGAGCCCAGGAGGTTGAGGCTGCAGTAAGCCATGGGAAACAGAGTGAGAACCTGTTGCCAAAAAAATAGAATAAAAAGCGTTCTATCTTGCTTTTAAGTAAAGGACATTTTATTATTTTTCCAGAGTGTTCTGGTTATTCTCCACGATTACAGAGACTCAGTCTGGTATTGATGAGTTAAACCTAGCCAATTGCCTGGGAGGCACTGACCTCAAAGGGAAACCCAGGTGTGCAGACTGGAAGTTCTTTCCCCTTTCTTGTGGACAAACCTTACCAAGGAACCGAAGCTCTGGAGTCTGCCAAAGGGATGAGTGGTACATGATCGTGCCTAATCTTAAGCAAAAGCAGATTCATTTCCCCTTTCCCAACCGATAGGGCAATGTCATGGCCAAAGCTACAAGGCCACAGCAACAGCCAATTATGCCTCAGCACTTCTGCCAACATGCTGGGTTAATTGCCTTTGCAGACCTCTGTGTGATGCAGAGTAAGAAGGAGAAAAAATGATTTAGACTTTCAGTCATCTCTTGGGGGTGACGCCTTCAACCACTTAAAGGGAATAGAAAAATCTGAGAAATTTTGGTCTGTTTTTAAATTCTTCCCAGGCTTGCTCCATCGATCATCCGAGCTGAAACCACTCTTATGATATATTGTACATGGAGACCACACTACATCATTGGAGTTCTGACAGCCCCACGGTTCTGTAGTAGGTTATAATGCAAGGTAACAAATTACAATGGTAGACATTGACAAATTCAGTTTTGGGGGAGTTTAAATTAATTTTGAGTGGCTTCAAGTTGGTTTAGAAAGTAATTTTTAAATAAATCAGAAGTGGACCGGGAGAGAGAGCTCCAAAGGCTAATGTGCAGAAAGAAACTTCAGGGCCAAATCTGGCTTTAGTTCCTTGAAAGGAATGGGAGCATCACTTAGGTTCAGACACTGTGCCTGCTATCCGAAGAACAGGGTCAGCAGAGGGAGACAGGGTTGACCTTACAGGCAAAAAAGAAAAAAAAAAAAAAAAAAGGTATCATCACATGACGAAGAGTGCCCCTAGGAGCGTGCAGGCAGTGTTAGTTCATCTTATTCCCTGGAGGCAAAATTGAAATCTATCTTTCTTTCCTCCCTTCCTTCCTTCCTTCCCTCCTTCCTTCCTTCCTTCCTTCCTTCTCTCCATATTCTCTTCCTTCCCTCCCTCCCTCCCTTCCTTCCTTCCTCCCTCCCTCCCTCCCTTCCTTCCTTCCTTCCTTCCTTCCTTCCTTCCTTCCTTCCTTCCT
>NC_045441.1:16058562-16107154 GCF_002776525.5 Piliocolobus tephrosceles | reverse complement strand
CCTTCCTTCCTTCCTTCCTTCCTTCCTTCCTTCCTTCCTTCCTTCCTTCCTTCTCTCCATACTCTCTTACTTTTTTCCTTCCCTTCTCCTCCCGTCCTTCCTTCTTTCCTTCCTTCCTTCTCTCCATACTCTCTTCCTTTTTTCCTTCCCTTCCCTCCCTCCCTCCCCCCCTTCCTTACTGCCTGCCTGCCTGCCTTCCTTCCTCTTTTGGAGAGACAGGGTCTCTCTCTGGTGCCCAGGCTGGAGTGCAGTGGCACAACTATAGTTGGATCTTCTGGGATCAAGCAATCCTCCTGCCTCAGCATTCTGAGTAGCTGGGACTACAGGCATGGACCACCATGCCTGGCTAATTTAAAACAATATTTTTTTCTAGAGATGGAGTCTGGCTATGTTGCCCAGCCTGGTCTGAAACTCCAAGCCTCAAGCAATCCTTCTACCTCGACCTCCCAAAGAACTGAGATTATAGACACGAGTCACCTTACAGAGCCCAAAACTGTATTTCTTAGAGTACATGCAACAGAATTATATAGCCGTGTGTCTGATATAGTAGAGAACCCTAAAAGTAACATGGCTTTTGGAATACATTACAGATAACATAGGTGGTGTGGTAAAATGGAAAGAGCGAAGAATTAGGAAGCAGGAAACCCATATTCAGTTCTCACTCTTCACACCTTCTTGCTATGGACACCTGGATCTCTCTGAATCTCAATTTCTGCATTCGTGAAGTTGTGGAATAAAGTACTTAATGGGGCTCTTAGGAAAATTTTGGAAATGCTGTGAAATCTTTTGCCCCTTTGAAACCATAAAGAATAATGCATTACTATTGCTGCTGTTGATATTATTGTTGTTGGTGTATATTAGAAGGCAAGGCATTCTAACTGGATTGCAGTCATGCTATCATAATTTATTTATTTATTTGTTTTGTTTTGTCTTATTTTTGAGACGGAGTCTCACTCGGTGACCCAGGCTGGAGTACATCGGCGTGATCTCCACTCACTGCAACCTCCACTTCCTGGGTTCAAGTGATTCTCCTGCCTCAGCCTCCTGAGTAGCTGGGATTACAGGCGCCCGCCACTACACCCAGCTAATTTTTGTATTTTTAGTAGAGACGGGGTTTCGTCATGTTGGCTAGACTGGTCTCAAACTCCTGACCTCAGGTAATCCACATGCCTCGGCCTCCCAAATTGCTGGGATTACAGGCATGAGCCACCATGCCCAGCCATAATATAAAGTAGATATTCACATTGCCTATTGTGGGGGTACAGGAAGATGTTGAGATAGAACTGAGTAGAATGCTATATTTGAGATAACTGAATGGATTCCACAACACCCTACAGACGGAAAGATTGCCTGCCATCTTGGAGACTCGCAGCTCCTTTTACAAAGAGCAGAGACAAAAAGAATCTATATCAAGTGGAGCTTTTTTTCCCCCACAAAGAAATACTCATTGCTCAGTGCATAGGGGAATCAATTAGCCACAGTGCCCTGTTCAGGTAGACTTCAGATTAGCTCGAGACCACTCCACTATAGATAATTAACCTTCGTACCCAAATTAGCAGTGAAATAAGCCAGTTATTAGTTTTCATAATGAACAAAATTGAGTATTTTGAAAAAGTTAAACCCCTAGAGCTTAAATTAAAATAAGCATCTGGGAGAAATCCCTAAAGCATACTTCAATTCATTAATACTACAAATTCCACAGCAGATTGAACTGACAATGTGCCTTCTCTAAAGGAAATTGAGTCCCTCAAATAATCATTTGGATTGACCTCAGAGAGTGATTCTATTTGATGCCCAGAATCTCAAAGACCAGCTGAATAACTGAGCTGATGTCCTTTTCTTGCTAAGAGGCAAGCGGCAGGCAGAGAAGAGGAAAAAAACTACACGTGGCTCTAAAACAAACAAATGGCTTTATTAAAGGTCTAAAAGAAAATTGTCTTAACTCCAGCCTGGAGGACATGCTCCCATTGACTTAACTTTCACTGTGAAAGTCAGCGGACTATGAATCATTGAACCGAGTGTCACAAGAATTGGTGCTCTCACTTACTGGCCCTATGACCTTGGAAAAGCCATTGACCTTCTCCACGTCCCAATTACCCCCTTGGTAAAATGGGAGCAATTATGAATTGCCTCACTCATTTCAGGGTTTTTCTGGATCAATATACACAAGGTTCTATAGATAGAAATGTGCTATAAACATCAACATAGTCTTCTCTTTTAGCTGGCAAGTATATTCGACTTAGCCCCACTCTTCCCATCTGTATTATCCTAGGGAAATGATAAGATGTCAAAGTAATCACGAACTTGGATATTAATAAATACTTGTTAGAGATATTTGACTGGGCATAGTGGTGCCCAGCCAAATAAGCTATAGCCAAGCACTTGAGAGACTGAGATAGTAGGATTAATGGAGTCTAGGAGCTCGAGACCAGCCTTGGCAACTCATCTCTACGAAAGAACTCATCTCTACTAAAAATTTTAAAAATTAGCTGGGCATGGTGGTGCATGCCTGTAGTCTCAGCTACTTCAGAGGCTGAGGGAGGAGGATTGCTTGAGCACATGAAGTTAAGGCTGCAGTGAGCTCTAATTGCACCAATGCACTCTAGCCTGGGTGACAGAGCAAAACCCTGTCTCTTAAAAAAAAAAATAAAAGTTAGAAATATCTGCTGGCATTTCACATCAGTGACCTCTTTTAAATCCTCCCAAAATCCTATGAGTTCTACCATCATGTTTATCACCTGCCTAAGATCCCTCAGCAATCTAGAGACAAAAGTAAGATTAGAACCTGGGCAGTCTTGCTGCCTAGAGAAATTTTTACACTAGTGAAAGTCCCATAAAATTACAAATGCTAAAACCTGCCCAGTTATCCTACAGAATTGATGTTTATGGTTTCATTTGAATAAACATAGAAATTGACCCTTTAGGCTTTAAAACTTGAGAAACTTACATTTATCTTATCCAAGTTACTTTCTCAGGAAACCAACCATCAGTCCTCCCAGATAGTATCAAGGAACTGAAATTCACCAGATTGCCAGGACAGTGAGACACCAGACCCCTCACCTGTCATGATTGCCTAACCAAGCCTCTGTTGCCTGTTGACAAACTCCTCTTCCTTATCCCTCCATAATTCCTGTTTTTCAGCATGTGGTTACATTTCTTCCCTGTTATGTAACCCCTGACTTAACTGGTTCAGAGGAGATGGATTTGAGACTGAGTTCCCATCTCCTCAGTGGCAGCACCTGATTAAAGTCTTTCTTCACTGGCGATACTAATTGTCTCAGTGATTGGCTTTCTGTGCAGTGAGCAGCAGGATCTAGACCCGGCCCCTGGTGTTTTGGTAACAATATCAAACCTGGAAGGTCATTACCAGATTAGAAGCTAGAGAGAAGGGCAGACACTGCAATGAAGTGTGTTGTCTCATTTCCTTTGTAAGGCAAACACACAACATAGGAAATATTTCCTCCATTTTTTACATAAGAGGACACGGAGGCTCAGGGAAATTAAATAACTTGTCCTAGACTGTGCAGCTAGAAAAGGCGGAACCATTTGCAAACATGAGGACCATGGTGTTTCCCTGGCTCACTTGCCTTCTACTGATGAGCTCTGAACTAGTCCATCATGTCCTGGGGAGAGGACACAAGGGAAATGCTCCCCACTTTAATGTTAGGATTAAAAAAAGTTCCTTTACCCTTAGTCTCTATTTGGAGCAGCAAAGAATGAAATCCCTGTTTTTGGTGTTTTTTGGAAAGTACGGAGTCCTGAGGAATGTGGGGGAGGGATTGGCACATAGAGTGATGCCTGACGTTTGTATGGTGCTTATACTTTCTCCTCCAAGTATGTTGGACTACACTGTTTTTTTGTTTTGTTTTGTTTGAGATGGAGTCTTACTCTGTCACCCAGGCTGGAGTGCAGTGGCACAATCTCAGCTCACTGCAGCCTCCACCTCCTGGGTTCAAGCAATTCTCCTGCCTCAGCCTCCCGAGTAGCTGGGATTACAGGCATGCACCACCACACCAGGCTAATTTTTTTGTATTTTCAGTACAGGGTCTCACCATGTTGGCCAGGCTGGTCTCAAACTCCTAACCTCAGATAAACTGCCCGCCTCGGCCTTCTGAAGTGCTGGAATTACAGGCATGAGCCATCATGCCTAGCCTAGAATACATTGTTCTATACTTATATGGAGGCCAAAGCAACTCCATCTTGGAAGCTAATCTGCCATGTTGGCTTCTGCTGAACCCCAGTTCTGGGAAGACATCCAAGATTTTCAGTTTATCTATTGTTCCTTGTACAAAAGCAGCCACTTATTGTAAATCCTGCCCTTAAATCAAACAACCTTGATGTTACTGTACTTCAATTATCCCAAGCCTTCCTTCTGAATCACCCTTTCCTGATGGTATATAATCCCTCAGTCCCGAAGTGATGATGTGGGATCCACCATCTCATCTCACCACCGCCCAAGATACAGACGTGGCTTGTGTTCATAAATCCATATTAAATCCTCCCCGTCCCAGGGATTCAAGCGATTCTCCTGCCTCAGCCTCCTGAGTAGCTGGGATTACAGGTGTGCACCACCATACCTGGTTAATTTTTGTATTTTTAATAGATACGGGGTTTCACTGTGTTGGCCAGGCTGGTAAATGTTTCTTTCTAAGAAATAGGATTTGTCAGCCTCTTTATTCAGCCTCTCAGCTTACCTGGACTTTGAGAGCAGGTTTGCATAGAACTGCCCACCATGAAACAACTCATATCATCTCTTGAACTTACACTCTCTTGGGTGTAAGCAGTGGTATCACCATCATCCTTGGGTGTATAAGCCCTATATAGGGACTGAGAAGTCCTGGGGTAGACCTGGCCCACACCCAGACATGGCAGCTGGGGCCAGTAGATGCCATTCCATCATTCTGCTCAGCTTTGAACTCACCCTTCCTGACACAGGCAGAAATGGCCTGATGAGTTTGGGAAGCAGGCTGTGGGCTGGTGATTTTTGGTGGCACAGGGCCCTTCGTAGCTGAGGTTGCCTGCGGGTCTATGCTCAGGCAGCCATCTCTTTCCCTATAGCTCATTCATTCAGGAAACCAACCAGGGCAAACAAGGAAAGAACAAAGTCAGCAAACTTTTCTGTGATCTCTGTAATGCATTAATATCCGACAGTGGCAAGAATGAGCTGGCTACAGAAAATAATCAAGGTGAGGTTGCAGTGGAGATGAAGATAAATTCAGAGGAATTTTTCATGCACATGAGAGTGTGTAGTTCAGTCAGGGAGACATGGTGGCCTCTAAGAGGAGACAGGATAATTTATTGAGAGAGGAGGAAAACAATGAAATAGAAATTCAATGAATATTTGCCCAAGTATTCAAAAGGAGGCTGTAAGCAGATGCTTGAATTGAGCACATATCCCCAAGGGAGAAAGCAGCATAGTAAGAAATCAAGACTGAATCAGAAAAAAAAGATGATGAAAAAATTAAAAATTCAAAAGACAAACAGAGCTAGGATATTCATAGAATCTGTATGAGCTTCCAGGCCTGGGAAGAAGGAGACCCATGCATGTTTCTTACCCTAGGTCAGGCTGGCTGAATTAGGGTGCAGGCATCTCTTAGCTCCAGTTTTAATATATGAAGTCAGGGGCAGGCAGGGGCCAGGTACTGGGAGCATGATTCAGAGCCACATCCAGGCTGGAAGTCCAGCTGGGCCAGGGAGAGAGAAGGGTAAGTTACACTGGGCAGAACAGAGATTACAAAACAAGGGCTCAAGATGCCAGAAGATGTTTGGCTTCCTGGATTCTAAGGATGAGCTAAGATTCATGAGGAAGTTCAAAGGAGTTTGCTGACTTTCTTCCTTTCTTGTTTGTACTGGTTGGCCTTCTGAGTGAATGAGCTCTAGTGATTCTGATAGATCAGTGATCCCCAACCTTTTTGGCGTTAGGGACTGGTTTCTTGGATGACAATTTTTCCATGGACCAAGGTTGGGGGGCAGGGATGGTTTTGAAATGATTTGAGTGCATTCCATTTATCATGTACTTTATTTCTATTACTATTACATTGTAATATATAATGAAATAATTCTACGACTCACCATCATGTAGAATCATTGGGAACCCTGAGCTTGTTTTCCTACAACTAGATGATCCCACCTGAAGGTGATGGGAGACAGTGACAGATCATCAGGCATTAGATTCCCATAAGGAGCTTGCAGCCTGGATCCCTCACATGCACAGTTCACAACAGGGTTCACACTCCTGTTAGAATCTAATGCCACTGCTGATCTGACAGGAGGCGGGGCTCAGGTGGTAAAGAGGAGCGATGGAGAGCAGCCGTAAATACAGATGAAGCTTCACGTGCCCACCTGCTGCTCACCTCCTGGTATGCGGCCTGGTTCCTAATAGACGGAATAGACGGTAGACCAGTACTGTTGGGGACCCCTATTTTAGATCATCAGAATTCATTACCAACTTCTGTTTTACTGAGGGACAACTAGGGAAACTCAGAGACTAAAGAAAACAAAAACAAGACAAAGCAAAACAAAACAACAAACCATGGTTCACTGAATAGACGTTTTCCTCAAGAAGACATACACATCGCCAATGGATATATGAAAAGGTGCTCAGCATCACTAATCATCAGAGAAATGTGAATCAGGACCATAACGAGATATCACCTCATACCTGTTAGGATGGCTATTATCAAAAGACAAGAGACAGAAAGTGTTGGTGGAGGTTTCAGGGGAAAGAAAACCCTGTACATTGTTGGTGAGAATGTAACTTGGTGTGGCCATTATGGAAAACAGTACCGAGGTTCCTTAAAAAACTAAAAATAGAACTTCCCTGTGATCCAACAATTCCTCTACTGGGTCCATACATGAAGGAAATAAAATCAGTGCCTCCTAGAGAGATACTAGAGTCATTGCAGCATTATACACAATAGCCAAGTAGAAATAGCCTGTTTATCAATGGATGAATGGATAAAGGAATTGTGTATACATACAATGGAAATTTATTTGGTCACTTTTTTTTTAAGACAGGGTCTTGCTCTGTCACTCAGGCTGGAGTGCATGGCACAATCCTAGCTCACTGCAGCCTCAGCCTCCTGGGCTCAGGGGATCCTCCCATTTCAGCCTCCTGAGTTGCTGAGACTACAGGCATGTACCCCCACACCCAGACACATTTTTTATTTCTGTATTGTTTGTAGAGACAGAGTTTTGTTATGTTGCCCAGGCTGGTCTTGAACTCCTGGGCTCAAGCAATCTTCCCAACTTAGCCTCCCAAAGTGCTGAGATTACAGGTGTGAGCCACTGCACCTGACCTTGTTTAGCCTTAATCAAGAAGAGGAGCATGCCATTTGCAAGAATGTGGATGAAACTATGCTAGGTAAAATAAGCCAGACACAGCAAGAAAAATACTGCATGACCTCACATATAGGTGGAATCTAACAAGAGTCAAATACATAAAAATAGGGCACAGAATGGTGGTCACCAAAGGCAGGTAGGTGGGAGAAATGGGGAGATTGGGTCAAAGGGTACAAGGTTGCAGTTATATAGGAGGAGTAAGTCTGGAGCTCTAATGCACAGTCTTAAGACTGCAGTTAATAATATTTTACTTGTGTAGAAGAAAATTGCTAACAGAGTAGATTTTGGGTGCTCTTCCCACAAACACAAACTCGCACATATGCAAACACACACATACACAAAGGGAATTATGCAAGTTGATGGATATGTTAAATTGCTTGATTGTAATAATCATTTTACTACGTATGTGTATATCAAAATATCATGTTGTGTCCCTTCAATATAGACAATAAAATTAAAATAAATAAAAGCATGGTCTGCAGCTGTGAGTCCCAAATA
Source organism: Piliocolobus tephrosceles (assembly GCF_002776525.5). Taxonomy (NCBI): domain Eukaryota; kingdom Metazoa; phylum Chordata; class Mammalia; order Primates; family Cercopithecidae; genus Piliocolobus; species Piliocolobus tephrosceles. Next base: position 16,099,315 of record NC_045441.1, on the reverse strand, counting down.
GCTGGGGAAATAACTAGAAGCTGAGGCTGCGTACAGTGGCTCATGCCTGTAAATCTCAGCACTTTGGAAGGCTGAGAGGTAGGAGGAGCACTTGAAGCTAGGAATTTGAGACCAGCCTGCGCAATACAGTGTGACCCCTGTCTCTATAAAAAACGAAAAATTCAGCTGGGTGTGGTGGCATGAACCTATGGTCCCAGCTACTTAGGAGGCTGAGGCGGGAGAATCATTAGAGCCTCAGAAGTTCCAGGCTGCCGTGAGCTGTGATGGCTCCACAGCACTCTGGACTAGGCAACATAGTGAGGTCCTGTGTCAAAAAAGAAAAAAACTGAAGCTGAATTCTATAAAAAATTACTTCTAGGTGTCTCTCCCAAACTGCAGAAGCTGTATTTGTCCATTCAGCTTCTACATTGCCGCCACGGTTGATTTACAATGGAGGGATCTAAGATCTCATGGAGAAAACCCAGAGACAAGGATCAGAAGCAAACGTCTGAAAGTCCCTAGAAATATATGTTTTTTTAAGTAAAGGAAAAAATATCGTATCAAATATAGAAGATATCAATCTAATTTTAAATGTCTTAATTTAGTAATATTGCATGTACCATCCTTCTGTGCCCTAGAAACTTTTTACACTTTCCCTTCTTTGCAGTCCTAAATGAATTTGTTGTGCTTTGCTGCAGTTAACATAGATGCTAAAGAGACTTACTCCAAATCTGATCCTCCCTCCAAATGTTCAGTGTGTTTCTGATTTTGCTATGGTTGTTAATTCTATCTTCTTGGATCACACTATAGCCCCTGAGTAACTTGGATGCGTGAGATAGTCAAAATTTTGCATAACTTTATTTAGCCCCTAATGCTTTGAAAGTCTCTCTCCAACCCTCAGCCCTCATGCGCAGGTTTACATGGTAACTTCAAACCAAAACACAGGTTGGCAGGCCCCTTACTTGAATCTCAGCTCTTCTCCCCTGCAGACACCAGACAGCATTTCTGAAGCCTGGGTTTATTTTCTCTCCATTTCCTCTATGTCTCGCTCGGATTACTGCAACACTCCACACCTTTCATGCCATCTGTTTCACCATGCGGTTCTGTTCCAACCCTCAGTGCCCTCATTTTGAATCATCCCCAGTGCAAGTCACTATGGCACAGTGCTCTGGAGTATGGGCTTTGGGAACAGACAGACCTGGTGTTGAATCCCGAACTCTGTGTTCCAGTGGACATGTGTCTTGGAGACCCAGCATCCGACCTACAGTAAAAAATTGCCACAAACACAGTGACCTCACACAACAGAAATTTATTATCATACAGTTCTGAGGCTCAGAAGTCCAAGTAAGCCTCATGAGGCTCACATCCAGGTGTCTGCAGGGCTGGGATCCTTCCTGGAGGCCCTAGGATGGAATCCATTTCCCTGTCTTTTCCAGCTTCCAGACGCCACCCATGTTCCTTGTCTCATGGGTTTTTCTTCCATCTTTAAAGCCAGAGATGTTCAGTTGAGTCATTCTCAGGCTGCCTCCCTCTGACACTGACTCTTCCATACCCCTCTTCTATTTAGGAGCACTCTTGTTGATTACATTGAACCTTACTGATTACATCGCAGATGGATAATCCGGGATAATCTTCCTATTTCAAGGTCAGCTGATTAGCAACCGTAATTCCATTTGCTTCTTCCTTGATTCCCTTTTGCCACGTAACTGAATATATTCATAGGTTCTGTGAACTTCTTGGAGAGGCATTATTCTGACTTCCACACCTGCTTATGGTGTGGAAAATCCCCAACTTTTGGGAGTTGGTGGTGTGCAGATGCTCCCTCCCATTCCAAGGGGCTTACTTATAATAGACACTTCCTTTTCCAGGCCCAGACTGGTGACCTGGGCTCAGTCCATCAGAGGTTCCCACACTGGGCTTGGCCATGAGACACACACAAGAAGCAAGGAGCAAAACTTTCGAGTGAAGCATGGGGCATTTTTCCCAGCTGCATAGACTCAACGCTGGGTCTTTAGCCCTTTTGATGTTTCTGTAAGCCTCACAGCCACTCCCTTCCAAAGTTTTAGTTTTTGCATGTTTTCAATATATTTTTAAGATACACCTTTGCTGCTGGCCCATCGTTGCCTCTTTTTTTCTTTCTTTTTCTTTTTCTTTTTTTTTTTTTTTTGAGACTGAGTCTTGCTCTGTCACCGAGGCTGGAGTGAAGTGGTGCAATCTCATCTCACTTCAACCTCCTCCTCCCGGGTTCAAGCGATTCTCTTCTCTCTGCCTCCCGAGTAGCTGGGATTACAGGTGCATGTCACCATGCCTGCCTAATTTGTGTATTTTTAGTAGAGACAGGGTTTCACCATATTGGTCAGGGTGATCTCGAACTCCTAAACTCAGGCAATCCACCCACCTCGGCCTCCCAAAGTGCTGGGATTACAGGCATGAGCCACCGTGCCCAGCCTCATCATTGCCTTTTGTAGCTTGCAGCTATGAGCCCTAAATCCCGAGTTTCCAACCCCCAGGGCAAGGACTGTGGCCTGTTAGGAAGTGGGCTGCACAGCAGGAGATGAGCGGTGGGTGAGTTAGTGAAGCTGAGCTCCGCCTCTTGTGAGATTAGCAATGGCATTAGAGTCTCATAGGAGTGCAACCCCTATTGTGAACTGCACGTGCGAGGGATCTAGGTTTCCAGCTCCTTATGAGAATCTAATGAGAAATGTAACAGGATTGAATCATTCCAAAACCACTCCCCCCATCCATGGAATAATTGTCTTCCATGAAACTGGTCCCTGGTGCCAAAAAGGCTGGGGACCGCTGCCCTAAATGACACAGAAACCTACCAGTTGTGTGATGCTGGGCAAGACACAGCGCTTCTCTGGTCTCAGTTTCTTCATGCAATACCAACCTCAAAAGTTTGGGGAAGGGTAAGGCCAGGCGTGGTGTCTCATGCCTATAATCCCAGCATTTTGGGAGGCTGAGGCATGTGGATCAGCTGAGGTCAGGAGTTTGAGAGCAGCCTGGCCAACATGGAGAAATCCCATCTCTACTAAAAATGCAAAAAATTAGCCAGGTGTGGTGGTGCGCACCTGTAATCCTGCACACTTGGGAGGCTGAGGCAGGAGAATCACTTGAACTTGGGAGATGGGGACTGCAGTAAGCTGAGATCATGCCACTGTACTCCAGCCTGAGTGACAGAGCAAGACCCTGTCACAAAAATCAAACAAAACAGAAAAAAAAACCATAAAAACCCAAAAGTTTTGGGAAAGGTGAATGGGGTAAGATGTAAAGAGTTTGTCACAGGTCTTGGCTCCTGAGAAACATTTAATAAATGGTAGGGGAAGGAGGAGAATGGAATAATACTTACATCCTGTATAGGAAAAAAATCTCAAGATTACAGAAATTACACAGAAGTAAATTATCACGGTCGGGCGTGGTGGCTGATGCCTGTAATCCCAGCACTTTGGGAGACCGAGGCAGACGGATTATTTGAGGTCAGAAGTTGGAGACCACCCTGGCCAACATGGTGAAACCCTATCTCTACTAAAAATGCAAAACTTACCTGGGCTTGGTGGCGGGCACCTGTAATTTCAGCCACTTGGGAGACTGAGGCAGGAGAAACGCTTGAATTCAGGAAGCAGAAGTTGCAATGAGCAGAGATCATGCCACTGCACTCCGGCCTGGGTGATAGAGTAGGACCCTGTCTCAAAAAAAAAAAAAAAAAAAAAAAGGAAACTGTCACACAGAAGTGGGAATAATAGACTTCATTTCAGAGTTGTTTGTACATTTTGAAAACTACCATGTGCCATTCAGAGGTTACCTACCAACTCATGCCATAAAGACAATAGATTGAGATGCAACTGTGAAAAGATAAAGCTAGTCAGTTGAGACTTAACAAAAGTCCAACAAACAGATCATTATCATGTAGCAAAGAGTCTACAGAGAGCCACCTGGACCACTGCCTCTTTAGGGAACACAGATAGGAATGATGTCTCAAAAGAGTCAGACTGTTCATACACAGTCCTAATGTAAGCCGGGCACTTTCTTTAGAAATGCACAGACCTTAATTAACACTTTAAGCTCTTTTTTTTTTTTTCAAGATGGAGTCTCGCTCTGTTGCCCAGGCTGCAGTGCAGTGGTGCAATCTCAGCTCACGGCAACCTCCGCATCCCAGGTTCAAGCGATTCTCCTGCCTCAGCCTCCTGAGTAGCTGGGATTACAAGCGCACACCACCACACCTGGCTAATTTTTGTATTTTTAGTACAGACGGAGTTTCACCATGTTAGTCAGACTGGTCTCAAACTTCTGAACCTGTGATTTGCCTGCCACGAATCCCAAAGTGCTGGGATTCCAGGCGTGAGCCACCATGCCCAGCCCACTTTACACTCTTGAGAGTGACCCAGATATGATTTCTTGGATATGACTAACACACAAGGTCAAATAAAATGTGGCTGTTAAGATATCTCCACTGAGATGACATCTTTTGAAGTCACTGACTGGTAGAGCAAACTTACTTTAGTTCATTAATCATTTAACTGCTCTCATTCTTCTAAGAACAAAACAGGGGATGGAGGGTGCCTGGCAGCAACAGCTTAAACATTTATACAGCACTTATCATAGAGCAATGCTGGGCTAAGAACTTCACCTTTTCTGGGTGGTGTGGCTCATGTCTGCAATCCCAGCACTTTGGATGGCTGAGATGGGGGGGTCACTTGAAGCCAGGAATTGAGACCAGTCTGGGCAATATAACAAGACCCCATCTCTGCAAGAAGCATTTTTTTTTTTTTTTTTGAGACAGTCTCACTCTGTCACCCAGGCTGGAGTGCAATGGCGCACTCTCAGCTCCTCACTGCACCCTCAGCCTCCTGGGTTCAAGCTATTTTTGTGCCTCAGTATCCTTACTAGCTGGGATTACAGGCATGCACCACCACACCCAGCTAATTTTTACCTTAGCCACGCTGGTCTTGAACTTTTGACCTCAAGTGATCCTCCCGCCTCAGCTTCCCAAAGGGCTGGGATTACAGATGTGAGTCACCATGCCCAGCCTGCAAGAAGCAATGTTTAAAAATCAGCTGGCTGCAGTGACACACACCTTTAAACCCAGCTACTCAGGAGGCTGAGGCAGGAAGATCACTTGAACCCAGGAGTACGAGGCTTCAGTGAGCTATTATCGCACCAGGGCATGTTAGTCTGGGCGACAGTGCAAGACCCTGTCTCTTAAAAAAAAAAAAAAAAAGAACTTAATCTGCATTATTTTGCAATGGTCTGCCCAGGTAGGTATCATGATTAGGCAGGCCCGTGGTGCCTCTGGAAGCAGATGCTGAGATAATTAGGAATGCAGAAAGTCACAGGGAAGTAACACCTATGAATCACAAGGAAGAAAAACGCAGCATTCAGCAGAAAAAGCTGTTCAAACAATGCAGGACTGACAAAGCCTCTGCTAGCCCAGTGGAGAGTTCCAGAAAACAAATTGCCCACTCAAGGAGTCCCATGTTGGGTGGAATTGACCTGGCCCAAGTACCCCTGTAATAACTTGCTCAGTTACTCCATTCTTCCCCTTGCTCTATCATTTATTAAATGCTTCTCAGGAGCCAAGCTGAACCTGTTTACCCTCCCAAAACTTTTTTTTTTTTTTTTTTGTGAGACTGAGTCTCGCTCTATCACCCAGGATGGAGTGCAGTGGCACGATCTTGGCTCACTGCAACCTCTGCCTCTGGATTCAAGCGATTCTCCTGCTTCAGCCTCCTGAGTAGCTGGAATTACAGGCGCCTGGCACCATACCCGGCTAACTTTCATATTTGTAGTAGAGACTGGGTTTTATCATATTGGCCAGGCTAGTATTGAACTGACCTCAGGTGATCCTCCTGCCTCGGCCTCCCAAAGTGCTAGGATTACAGGCATGAACCACTGCACCAGCTCCCTTGGCAAAACTTTTGAGGTTGGTATTGCATGAAGAAACTGAGACCAGAGAAGTACGGTATCTTCCCCGAGGTCACACAGCTGGTGGATTTCTGTGCCATTGAGGGCTCATAGCTGCAAGCAACACAGGGTGATGATGGTCTATCAGGTTTGCTTTATTGGTTGTCGATTTTAAATTTGGAAGAAAATAGAGTAGAACCATGAAAGAGAGAGAGAGAAAAAAATGACAGTGCTGGGTGAGGGTAAGCTCAGCCCCTAAACCGAGGTGGACCCTGAAGGTATTACTAACTGTGTTTAGCAACCGCACTCAACAATTGCACTCTGCTGTCAGTCACCATACAGGTGGGGCCAGGGGAGCATGGACCAGTTAAGAACTTGCCGGCAGGTGCAGAGCTAAGAGTGTCAGAGCCTGAGGTCTAAGAACCTCTGAACCACCGACTGCATCTTGATTTACTCAAGGTGTTAGGAAGATGAAAAGAGATAAGGTGCTTCAAAGTTCTTTGAAAAGAATAAAGACCCACAGATGTTCAAAGGATTAGACAAGTGGATATTAAGGAACAATAAGCATTATCCTATTTATTAATTTTCCTCATATTGCCCTGCCTGCTCTGCGAGACATTTTGCACCAGTTCCCAGAGAGGCATGAAGAGAAGCTTTTTACAGCATATGAAAAGTATTAATAATTTGGTATGGTCTTAATTCATTTCATGATTCAGTTCTGCTGAATCTGCAGAGACTGCTTCCAGCCTAGTAATTATAAAAGCTGCTTCCAAATCAGCCCTGACTTGATCTTACACTATTTGATCATTTTATTATTCCGTTTTACTTTATTATTCGGTTTGATTCGGCTCTGAGAAACCTGAGGCTACATAAACTGTATGTTTTATATCTTTAAAAGTTCTGTTGAGATAAATTCTTATATAAAAAGGCACTAATGCTATATCAATGCCATTTATTTTTAAATATGAGAATATTGCTCTAAGAGTGAGAAATCCTTGACATCAGATATCAGATCTGATACCTTGATATCAGATACCTTGATACCAGATCACTTATAAATCCAGTTCCAAGGTCCATTCCGTAGATACAATAGATATGACTAAATTTTGTTATTTTTTATTTTGAACTATAGAAGATTTAATCAGCAATTTTTATTTTATTTATTTATTTTATTTTTATTTTGTTTTATTTTTTGTGATGGAGTCTGGCTCTGTCGCCCAGGCTGGATGGCATGGTCTTGGCTCACTGCAACCTCTGCCTAGTGGTTTCAAGCGATTCTCTTGCCTCAGCCTCCCAAGTAGCTGGGATTATAGGTGCCCACCACCATGCCTGGCTAATTTTTGTATTTTTAGCAGAGACAGGGTTTCACCATGTTGGCCAGGCTGATCTCGAACTCCTGACCTCAGGTGATCTGCCCGCCTCGACCTCCCGAAGTGCTGGGATTACAGGTGTGAGCCACCGCGCACGACCTACTTATTTTCTTTATTTTACATTATTATTATTATTTTTTAAAAAGTCAGAGTCTTATTCTGTTGCCCAGGCTGGAGTGCAGTGGTACAATCATAGCTCACTGCAGCCTTAAACTCTTGACCTCAAGTGAGCCTCCTGCCTCAGCCTCCTGAGTAGCTGGGATTATAGATGTGAGCCACTGCACTGGGCTCTTAATCAGTCGCTTTTAAAACACAGGTTTGAAACCTATCTCAAACTAAAAAAAAAAAAGAAAAGAAAAAAGACCAGGAAATTGTAAGACCTATTCTTTGCCCTTAAGGAGATTATTAACAAACCATACCTGATCATTCCATCAGTTTTACAATCTGGTGCTTTCAGGCTAGGCAGTGTCTATGTCATCCAGCATTTAACTAATTAAGTGTATTCAGTTCAAAATACCAGGAGTCAGTGAGGCCCATTAGACCAAGTTACCATTTGAGTGACACAATTGTGTAGAATGTGCTTAAGCAAAAGGCCAGTCAGTAGAATTCCAATCAGTCACCAGGCTTGGTAGTTGCAGTTCAAGGCAGAGAGAAAAGCAGAGAGGGAGATGTTTGTAAAATATTTACAAAAGCCATTTGAAAACCAGGCAAACCCACTTTCTGATTGCTCTGGGTTTGAACAAGCCTTTGTTCTGATAACAAAAGAAGTCTCGATATCATTATGCGAAGAAGGGCTCAGTGTTTCGGATTCTGTATTACGACATGTGTACATTTGGCTACCTGCTGAAGCTCCCCTCCTCCTGGGAAAATACTTCTAATGTTTGACAGTATACTGACAGTGAGAGTACTTTACCTTTTTAAATAAAGTGCTAGTATTTTCAAAGCCTCTTCACGTTTGCAAGATTTTTTGACTCTCCTTAAAATAATCTCATGTGCTAAGTCAGGCAGATATCACGTCCTTATTTGACAAATGGGCACTCGGCACTTGGAGGGTTAGGCAAATTTCTCAAGGTATTGAGAAATTACTTTCAACGACAAAACCCACAATTGCTTTTGCACCAACCTAATAATACTGTTGGGAAGAGCTGAAGCTACAGTTAAAACCAAGTTTTCAGACTCTGATCTCCTATTGTTTCCCTTGCAATATACTATTTTTTTTTTTTTTTTTTTTTTCAGATGGAGTCTCGCTCTGTCGCCCAGGCTGGAGTGCAGTGACGTGATCTTGGCTCACTGCTGCAACCTCCACCTCCCAGGTTCAAGCAATTCTCATGCCTCAGCCTGCCAAGGAGCTGGGATTGGGATTACAGGCATGCACCACCACGCCTAGCTGGTCTCGAACTCCTGAGCTTGGGTGATCCACCTGCCTCGGCCTCCCAACCTGTTGGGATTACAGGAGTGAGCCACCGTGCCCCACCATCCGTTGCAATATTCTAATACAAGCTTGTCCAACCCCTGGCCCACAGGCTGCATGCGGTCTAGGATTGCTTTGAATGTGGTCCAACACAAATTTGTAAACTTGCTTAAAACATTATGAGATTTTTTGAAATTTTTTTTAGCTCATCAGCTATTGTTAGTATATTTTATGTGTGACTCAAGACAATTCTTCTTCTTCCAGTGTGGACCAGGAAAGCCAAAAGCCTGGGCACCCCTATTCTAATAGAAGGCCAGTGAGTGAACAAGACCATTTTCTTTTCTTCAACTTTTTTTTTTTTTTTTTTTTTTTGAGATGGAGTCTCACTCTGTAACTCAGGCTGGAGTGCAGTAGTGCAATCTCAGCTCGCTGCAACCACCGCCTCCTGAATTCAAGTGATTCTCATGCCTCAGCCTCCTGAGTAGCTGGGATTACAGGCACCTGCCAACATCCCCGGCTAATTTTTGTATTTTTAGTAAGAACGGGGTTTCACCATGTTGGCCAGGCTGGTCTCGAACTCCTGACCTTAGGTGATCCAACTGCCTTAGCCCCTCAAAGTGCTGGGTTTGCCTGGTTTTCAAATGATGTGAGCCACTGTGCCCGGCCCTTCAACTATTGTTTTAAGTTCAGGGGTACATGTGCAGGATGTGCAGGTTTGTTACATAGGTAAACATATGTCATGGTGGTTTGCTGCACAGATCGTCCCATCACCTAGGTATTAAGCCTGGCATCTATTAACTGTTTTTCTGATGCTCTCCTTCCCTATCCCCTGGCAAACAGGCCCCAGTGTATGTTGTTCCCCGTCACGTGTCCATGTGTTCTCATCTTTCAGCTCCCACTTATGTGTAAACCACCATTTTTAATCTTTACAAACTGAAAGCTATTGAATGGGATTTGAAGTACATATCTCTTATCAGTGGTGAAAAATACAGGCAGGCATGCTGCCCTCACCTGCACCTAGAGAGTGCTAATCAACTTGGCAATCTCTTGCACCTAATCCTGGTGCAGCCTTAAAAGATCTCTCAACATGGGATACAAGAAACCACCTTTGACTGGAACTGAGAAATTAATCTTTTTCTTTTTCTTTTTTTTTGTGAGATAGAGTCTCACTCTGTTGCCCAGGCTGGAGTGCTGTGGCACAATCTTGGCTCACTCTAATGTCTGCCTCCCAGGTTCCAGGAATTCTTGTGCCTCAGCCTCCCAAGTAGCTGGGATTACAGGTGTGTGCACCACCACGCCTGGCTAATTTGTTTGTATTTTTAGTAGAGACAGGGTTTCACCATGTTGGCCAGGCTGGTCTCGAACTCCTGACCTCAGGTGATCTGTCTGTTTTTGCCTCCCAAAGTGCTGGGATTGTAGGCATGAGCCACCATGCCTGGTCTGAGAAATTAATCTTATTCCTGGGAGTACACAAACAGACTGGATGCCCACTGGTCACTCAGTTTTGGGAATTCATGCATTGAGTAGGTTCAGGATATCAGTGGTTCCCAATCCTGGTTGTACCACAAAATCTTCTGGTTGCATTCAAAAAGACATTTACTGTTTATTTATTTATTATTTTTATTTATTTATTTTTTTGAGACAGAGTCTCACTGTGTCACCCAGGCTGGAGTACAGTGGCATAATCTCAGCTCACTGCAACCTCCGCCTCCTGGGTTCAAGTGATTCTCCTGCCTCAGCCTCCCCAGTAGCTGGGACTACAGGCATGCACCACCATGCCAGGCTAATTTTTGTATTTTTAGTAGAGATGGGGTTTCACTGTGTTGGCCAGACTGATCTGGAACTCCTGATCCACGTGGTTTGGCCTCCCAAAGTGCTGGGATGACAGACAGGCGTGAGCCACCATGCCCGATCTATTGTTTATTTTTGATTGAGATGAATGAGATCCAACCAGGACTTGCTGAATCAGAATCTCTGATGGGTGCAGCTATCATTTGCAAATTGTTCTGAGCTGATTATGATGCAGCAGGTTTATTGCTTGGGAACTGGACCAAATTTCCTTGAAAGTCACTTCTGAATTTGCAATCTAAATGATGTGACCTCCCACAGTCCAGCACTGGCAAGTTGTTGCATCAGGAACAACTGCATCATAAGGTATGGAGTTTCTAAATCACACCAAAAACAATTAGGCAAAACAGGTGAAAGCAAGCACCAACTAGTCTGGCATCTGCATATTAGTGGCGAATTAGACTTCCCACGTTAGCTGTGTTCTCAGCGATATTAGTGTTACAAGCCCTAATGTATTGTATTTTATACTTCAGAGAGCTGGAAGGGAGTACTAATTACATGCAAATTTTCCAAGATTTCAGTTGGGAGTATTTCACATGCAAGTTAATTGTTCTTCTGGGGCTTTACCACTGGTTTATCCAATTAACGTGGAGTTTGCCTATATATCATGGTTTTGCTTACAGAAGGGAAACCATATTATTCACTTGGATAAAATGGGGCTTGTTCTAAGCGTGTGTTGAAGTCAGCCTGATGGCTTCTGGAACGAGTAAACAACTGTGTTCACCTGCTCCCTTCTGAGGTGGAATGAGGTTTGTTCTGCAGGGGAACAGCAAAAGTTGCTGACGAAATGCAGTGATGAAAAAAAAGGGGCTGAGCAGATTTGCTTTTGATGCTTTTCCTCTTACTCTTCTATCAACTTGGAAATTGTCTTCGATCAAGTGCATATATGGTATCAACAATTCTTCCACTGATATTGCATATTCTCCAGTTCACAGCTGTACTTTCATCTCTTCTGACCTCAGAGAAGTCTGTGCAGTAGGCACAATTGTCTCCATTTTATAGGCTTCTGGATACTCAGAATTTTCCCCATTCGTCTTTGTAGAATTGGCCAACTCTTTTTTAGAGAACTCCAGACGTTGGCATAGTATATATATTAAATGGGCTCTATTAGTCTTGCAGAGAGGGAGTAAATAGGGGGTATGTTTGGGATGGTCTTGAGATTATGTTCATGCTAATCCCCTCTCTGGTTGGCTCTGATCAGGGGTGTACCTCTGCCCTAATTCTTTTCCCCTTTGGAAGCCCTTGAGGTTCAGCATAGTGTTGGCATAGGAAGGGGTTCAAGGTCAGAATTTTTCCCCCTTTGGAAGTCTTTATGGTTCAGTGTGGTGTTGGCATGGAGAAGAGCTCAAGGTCACAATTCTTTGCCTCTTTGGAAGCCCTTGTGGTTCAGTGTGGTGTCGGCATGGGGAAGAGTTCAAGGTCAGAATTCTTTTCTCCTTTGGAAGCCTTTGTGGTTCAGCATGGTGTTGGCATAAGGAAAAGGTCAAGGTCAGGATTCTTTTTCCCCTTTGGAAGCTCTTATTAAAGTTCAGCATAGTGTTGGCATGGGGACGAGTTCAAGATCAGGATTCTTTTCTCCTTTGGAAGCCCTTGTGGTTCAACATGGTGTTGGCATGGGAAAGAGTTCAAGGTCAGGATTCTTTTCCCCTTTGGAAGCCCTTGAAGTTCAGCATAGTGTTGGCGTGGGGAAGAGTTCAAAGTTGTAAGTTCACAGGGTCAGGACTAGGTATCTATCCACCAAAGCACAGTCCACGATCTGAATACAGAGTCATGGATAATATTAAAGATGGCTCCCAGAAAAAGAAAGAAAAAAAAAAAAAAGCTAAGAAGATATGGAGAGGTCACTAAGAACTGTAATCCAGGGAGGGGGCCAAGCCTTGAGAAATAGGGGCTACTGTGGATATCCCATGACAGGAATATATGATTGTTCTTTGGGAGGGTCAATTGGTTCTTCCTGTGGGGTTCCTTCTTGCCTGAGGCCATTCTTATTGGGTAAGTATAACTTAGCATCTGATACCTCTAGGGAGGTCCTTGTGATGATTATGCAGTGAGAAGTTTCTGAAAGGAGAAGTTGGACCGCCGATGGTAGCAACCTCAGGAACCTTAAGTTGTGTTTCAGTAACTCCCCGTAGGAAGGGTCATTTTCACTGCCCACTGGGCACCATTCTTGATTCATATTCATCTGTCATCTGTGCACACCTCATAATGGAAAACATTAGTAACTCCACAGGTTAGGTATCAAGGTGTCAGTGACTGTGGGTAGAGGTCCTGAATGGTGTGCAGGTAATTAAACTCTTGTTCTTCAGCCCTCTATCAGTCCATTTTGTGTTGCTATAAAGGAATACTTGAGACTGGGTAATTCATAAAGAAGAGAGGTTTATTTGGCTCACAGTTCTGCAGGCTGTGCAAGAAGCACAGTGCCAGCATCTGCTTCTGGTGAGGACCTCGGGAAGCTTTCAGTCATGGTAGAAGGAGCAGAGCTGATGTGTCACATGGTGAGAGAGGGAGCAGGAGAGAGAAGAAGAAAGATGCCAGGTTCTTTTAAACAACTAGGTCTTGTGTGAACTAATAGAACAAGAACTCACTCGTTACTGCAGGGAGGGCACTAAGCCATTCATGAGGGATCTACCCCCATGACCAAAACACCTGCCACTTAGCCCCACTTCCAACATTAGAATCAAATTTCAATATGAGATTTGGAGGGGACAAATATCAAAACTATATCAAGCTCCAAAACTATCCTGTACTCTATTTTGCTGTGTTGAGGCTGGGACTCAGCCACATCACATTTCTTTGTCAGCTGGTTCCAAGTTAGGCTCTGCCAGCACAGGGCAATGCAGGGAGGTTGGAAATCTGCAGGAGAAAGGATGATGACCATTTACTCTTCCTTGTTTTCCTGTCGTGCTTGTTAATGTCATGTCTTTCTTCCTTTTTTGACCCTTCAGTAGAAACTAGAGGAGTCCTCCTGAAAGTTGGCATCAATACATGAACCCTAAGAGACAGCATTTGTGCCCATTGGGAATATAGAACTGGACACTTGGATGTCTGTGGTACTTCTTCCAACGCGGTGCTGTCTCTACCATTCCTGGATCTCAAACTCTTTCATATGGACCATGAATACATCCAGGATGCTGAGGTCAACTGGCACTTTTCAGGGGTCCTTGGCAGTGCTAGTGGCATAAATCTGATAAAGTTCTCTACCCCAGTCCTTCCCTTGTTGGTAAGTGGCACCACCATTGCCTAGGTGTAAAAGGCAGTAACTTGGAGGTTAATCTGAACTCTTCTCTTTGCTATTGTTCCATCTGAAATCCATCATTAAGCAGTTCTCTTTGTCAGAGAGAGAGAGACGGGGTCTTATGTTGCCCAGGCTGGTCTTGAACTTCTGAGCTCAAGTGATCCTCTTGCCTCAGCCTCCCAAAGTGCTGGGATTACAGGCATGAGCCACCATGCCCAACCCATCAAGCAACTCTAACATAACCAAATAACTGTGTTCATGCCTTTACACTAGTAGCCATTCCTATCACTGTCATTCTGCTATAAATTACTGGGAAGCTTTCCCTGAGCTTCCCACATTGAACAGATCACTTTTTCTCCTGGGTCTCCAGAGTTTCTTGTACTCAGCCTCCATCTAAGCATTTGTTTGTTTCCAGTTTTGACTTTGCAGTTGTGCTTCTGGGTCCCATCCCTGATTCTGTCCATATGACAAAAGGGAAAACATTGCTATCTATGTCTCTTTGTGACTTGCATTCTGCTCATAGCATAAATAATCTTATTTTGCTAATTCCTCCGGGTCCTGACTGATGATTGGCACATGGAAAGTGCTAGGTCAGTGTCTGAGAGATTCAATGCAATGAAGGGGAAGTTGGCTTGTTCTGATGTTGAGTGGTTCAGAAGGGCAGGGGAGGGACGGTCCTCTGTGAGCTTCTGCGGGCTGAAGGGGAAGAGAGGCAGGGCTCGCGGCTTCTTAGATGAGGATGTATTAACGCCTCCTCTTAGGTGATTAATGTCACCCAAGTTTTGTTATGAGCCTTGATTAATGACCTACTGGTCTTGAGTAGCTTTAGAGGATTGTGGTCAAGGAACCCCTTAGAGCTCCCGTAGTGCCCGATCTTTCTATACCCAGTAGCTCCCTAATTATTTTGAGCCCTTGAAAGACCTCAGATTACAGAAACATTCTCATTCTTCTTAGGCCTCAGCTATGTTCTTGAATTCTTTAATTTTGAACTGCAGTTTGCATTGATGATAAGTAAACCATCATCTTTCTTAGCAAGAAGTAGGACAAGAAGGTCAGGTGCGGTGGCTCACGCCTGTAATCCCAGCACTTTGGGAGGCCAAGGTGGGCAGATCACGAGGTCAGGAGTTCGAGACCAGCCTGGCCAATATGGTGAAACCCCGTCTCTACTGAAAAAAAAAAAAATTAGCTCGGCATGATGGCATGTGCCTGTAGTCCCAGCCACTTGGGAGGCTGAGGCAGGAGAATCCCTGGAACCCGGGAGGCAGAGGTTGCTGTGAGCCAAGATCACACCACTGCACTCCAACCTGGGCAACAGAGCAAGACTCTGTCTCAAAAAAAAAAAAAGAAAGAAAGAAAGAAAGAAAAAAGAAGTAGTACAAGAAAAAGAAAGCCCAGATATCATCCAAGGTTAACTTTCCCTTTGAAGAATGCCTTGTCCTTATTCAGCTAAGAAAGAATCCCAATGACTAATATTACGTCCCCTTTTAGGTACTGGAAACTGGAGAACTTCCATCGGCAGAGGACAACAATTTGCAGTTGCTCACTATTTTAGAAGTCACCTCTAAGAACCTGGTGACTGCCAACAAGTACCTGCTGTTCCTTAGCAGACTGAAAGTCGAGCTTCACTTTGTGGCTGCCAATGGGAGGGACAGACAAAAAGACAGACAAAAGGAGGGACTGAGAAACAAAGCATGCTTTCTCCGCTCCAAATAGAGGTTTTCTTCCCTGTTTGGCAAGGAATTGGGAGGTAAAGTGGCTGAGGCTATGATGACTGAGATAGCCCTGGATACATGTTTGTCATTGCTGTTATTCATTCATAACTTTGGAATCATTTCAACTTCTGACTCCAGAAAGTTGGCTGGAACGTTTTCCCACTACAGATTTAATCAGGAGATTCTGTTTTGCTCACAGCCAGTCTGATGAGGACTCAAGTGCCTGATCCCCAGTTGCCCTCATAAAACCAATGCACTTTCCAGGAGATGTGATGCATTGCAAGACATGGTGGTTTCTCCAGCGGGAATGACAAACCAAACTCCTAAGGCTTGTGGCTCTTGTTCCAGTAATATACATCTCATTTCTCCAGAGGATCACTCAAAGTACATTGGGCTGATTGCATAAGGAAGCATACAATTTCAGAGCCAGGGCAATGTTAATCTAGTCCCTTTGCTTCATAAAAAGAGGAGATACGGTAGGTGAAAAGGCTAAATGCCTTGGCTAATACCATACTGTTTGGTGGTGACACTTCCAACACCGCACAGCTTAACTTTTTACCATCAACAGAAGATCCCGCTGTCTGAGGTGAGAATGTGTGGTTGGGTTTAGAAATAAAGGGAGAAAGTACTCAAAAACGATAGTTTTTTATTTGTTTGTTGATTGATTGATAGATTTTTAAGACACAGTCTCACTCTCAGCCAGGCTGGACTGCAGCAGCGTAATCTCAGCTCACTGCAGCCTCTACCACCCAAAATCCAGCGATCTTCTTGCCTCAGTCTCCCAAGTAGCTGAGACTACAGGCGTGTGCCACCACACCTGGCCAATATTTGTATTTTTGGTAGAGACCGGGTTTCACCATGTGGCTCAGGCTGGTCTCGAACTCCTGGACTCATGCAATCCTCCTGCCTTGGCCTCTCAAAGTGCTGGGACTACAATTATGAGCCACTGTGCCTGACCAAAAATGATAGTTTTTAAATTATTCTAAATAAGCAAAACATAGGGCCCAGAATGATCTCCCATTTTAATAACATGCACTGTTTCTTCTTCCAAAAACATATTTCCATTGTTAGAGATTTGGGAAATGCAGAAAAAGTTTAAGGAAGAAATTAAATGTCCTGTGGAATTTTAGCATTGAGATATAAACACAAGACCTTAATATGTTTCCTTCTAGGCCCAATCTCTAACATTTTTTAAGGGGCAATATCATTTCACAGAGGGGCTCGGTGAGCCCTACAAGGCTAAGGATACACAGAGAGTCAATTGTGGGATGGAGTCCGGGCATGGTGGCTCATGCTTATTATCCCAGCACTTTGGGAGGCCGAGGCGGGTGGATGACTTGAGGTCAGGAGTTCGAGACCAGGTGGCCAAAATGGTGAAACCCTGTCTCCTCTAAAAATACAAAAAAAAAAAAACCCCAAAAAACAAAAATTAGCTGGGTGTGGTGGGGCACGCCTGTAATCCCTCCGGAGGCTGAGGCAGAAGAATTGCTTGAACCTAGGAGATGGTGGTTGCAGTGAGCCAAGATTATGCCACTGCACTCCAGCCTGGGCAACAGAGTGAGACTCCATCTCAAGAAACAACAAAATAAAACAAAACAAAACAAAAAAAAACAAACACACACGTGAGAATGAGATGATTATAGGTGGTGAATCCATAGGGGTCTGCAGTAACCTTGATTCTTGCCTCCAGAGAAGGAAGAATTTGGCAAAGAAGGCATAGGCACAGAAGAAGAGACCAAAGCAAGTCTTAGAGCAGGAGTGAGAGTTTATTAAAAAGCTATAGAGCAGGGCTGGGCAGGGTGGCTCAGGCCTATAATCCCAGCACTTTGGGAGGCCAAGGTGGGTGGATCACGAGGTCAGGAGATCAAGACTATCCTGGCTAACATGGCGAAACCCTGTCTCTAAAAATACAAAAATTAGCCGGGCGTGGTGGCGAGCGCTTGTAGTCCCAGCTACTTGGGAGGCTAAGAAAGGAGAATTGCCTGAACCTGGGAGGCAGAGCTTGCAGTGAGCCGAGATTGCACCATTGCACTCCAGCCTGGGCGACGGAGCGAGACTCCATCTCTTAAAAAAGAAAAAAAGCTATAGAGCAGGAATGAAAGGAAATGAAAGGAAGGAAAGTACACTTGGAAGAGGGCCAAGTGGACAGCTTAAAAGATCAAATGCCCTGTTTGACCTCTGACTTAGGGTTTTATGCATTGGCATACGTCCAGAGTCTCGCGTCCCTTCTCCCATGATTCTTCCCTTGGGGTGGGCTGTCCGCAGGCACAGTGGTTAGCGCTTGGGAAGTGAGCACGCGCAGTGTGTTTACTGGAGTTGTACGCATGCTCACCGGAGGCGTTCTGCCCTTTCCAGCCGAATGTTCCTAGAAGGTCATAAACCAGGTAAACTCCGCTTTGTTGCTTCTTAATATGCATGAATGAGCCCACTCGCCCAACTCCTGAGATGTTATCAGGAAGCTGCTAGTCACCAGTTTCAGGTGTTTCTATCTGTTGGGAGACTGCCGTTCCCTGGCGCCAGCTGCAAACAATTATTATTTTAGAGCCTGTTAACAACTGCCTGACCATCACCTGATGGCTGCCTCACATTCCTGGTGGGGTTTCGAAAGCTCTCTCCTGCCCTGCTTATGCCTGACTAGCCACCCACTGTAACAGAGACTATAAATCAGGAACACTAAATCCCTGGCCAGTGCTTCTTCTGGTCTCCCATGCTGCCTGAAAGTTCATGAAGACTCTGTCCCCAAAGAAGAGAGGCTATAGAATCTATAGGGTGGATCTGGAACAGCGGTGACAACAAACAGGACCACATAACCTCTTGAAGCTGTTAGACTTGCAGAGTGATGGAGCTTTGCAAACTGGACCTCCTCTGCCTCATTTACTCAATAAATATTGACTGAGCACCTATGCAATTCCAGGCCTTGTGCCAGGCCCTGGGACTAGCAAGACAAGCAAACCCGACATGACTTCTACACTAATAATGCTTAACACTGAGGGAAGCAAGTTGTGCAGAGCTTATATGGAAGTGTGCGTGTGTGTGATACCAGATTCTTCTAGCACGTTCTCTTCCCTTTTTTGTGTGACCTGCCATTTTCCTGTGCACCTGGGAGAACACAGCAGGTGCAGACTCCGTTGTGAAGGAGCCAGCTGGAGCATTTGTATGCACACTCTGGCTTTTTCCCTCCCATCCCTGGCTATGAGAAAGTGGAGCAACTATGAGAAGCTTTAAACTCAAAAGATTCTGTGTGATAATGATCTAGGTCAACCTTTTTGTTTTGCAGATAAGGAAACCAAGGCTCATAGACTAACCCCTAAGCAACTTATCCAGAGAGTTTGCAGTAATGACAGAAAGAGAATTTGATGCCTTTTGATTTTCTTACAATTCTTCTAATCAGGAGAAGCAAATACATTTCGATGTGCCCATTAGTTAAAGAGGTCAGTGAGACATGTCTCTGAATAATAACAGTTAGCATTTATTGGGGACTTTCTATGTGCCAGACACTGTTCTTAATGTCCTCTATTAAATAACTCTTTTCTACCCACAATATGAGATGAGTACACTATCATCCTTATTTTGCAGATCAAGTGCACGGTATACAGAGGGTTAAGTAACTCATCCAAAGTGACACAGGTTATGAACGGTGAGTCAGAGGCTGAACCTGGGGACCTTTGGTCTTAACCATCACATTGAGCTCCCTTGCTCACTGTGAATGATTGGCAGTGGAGAGCAGGCTTAGACCACAGCATCTCAATCATATGGGCTCCAGTTCCAGAGGAGTTGCTCACACCACATCTTTTCACAGTTCCTCTCCCTGTTCCTTTAGCTAGCAGGCTGGAGGCAGGCAGCCAAGTGGGCTGAGAGTGACTCTCACCTTACCTGGGTACAGTTACCTGTCTGTACTATCGGAGGTTGGCTCTATAGGACTTCCATCATTTTCTTTTCTTTCCTTTTCCCTCCCTCCCTCCCTCCCTCCCTCCCTACCTCCCTTCCTTCCTTCCTTTCTTTCTCTTTCTCTTTTTGAGACAGAGTCTTCCTCTGTTGCTCAGGCTGGAGTGCAGTCATGCCATCTCGGCTCACTGCAGCCTTTGCCTCCTGGGTTCAAGTGATTCTCCTGCCTCATCCTCCCGAGTAGCTGGAACTATAGGTCTGTGCCACCATGCCTGGCTAGTTTTTGTATTTTTAGTAGAGATGGGGTTTCACCATGTTGGCCAGGCTGGTCTGGAGCTCCTGACCTCAAGTGATCTGCCCACCTCGGCCTCCCAAAGTGCTGGGATTACAGGCGTGAGCCACCGCGCCCGGCTGAATTCTGTCATTTTCTTCCTGGGTGAGTGAATTTCAACTAAGTGCCTTCTCTCTTTGTGAATTTCTCTTTGTTTTCCCCAGGAGCTGTAGCTGCAAGCAGCACATCTCTGAGAACTTGGCACTTAGTGGTATCAGCAAGGCAAAGCCCTTGGGACCATTTGGCTCACACCTGCAGCTGTCACACTCTATCCTCATCTTTTAGGAAAAGGAGTTTGAAGGGCATTTCAGCACCTAGCCCTGCCTGTGGGCCCTGTGGACCACGACACAGGTCTGGAGGGGGAGTTCTTGGTAGAATTTACCTCTGTAAAGTATTGTACTTAGTGAGCTTGGCCTTGGGGTGCAAGGAAAGGTTTTCAGACAATAATAGTAGAAAGTATTTTTAGTATCCCCGATTTCCACCGTTTCTGTTTCCACTTGCCTGTGTATCAGGAATTGCATCGGGTGGAGCCAACAGAGACTGGAAGTTACAATTGCTTAATGACAAAGCAATGTATTCATTTATTTTTCTAAAGAAATAGACGCATGGAGGTAGTAGTTCTGGGCTGGCCTGAAGCTTGTTCTGTTTACTTTTCCTACCATCCTTCCTGCATGGTTCCCATCTTCAAGGTGCCCCTGATCTCTGGCCAACCCTGAGCTAGCGTACACTCCTGAGAACAGGCTGGCTTCAGGGTGAAATATTCTTGGATCTGTTATCTGATTATGTTACCCTTTCATCATACTTCCCCACTCCTAACTTTTCTCTAGCTTTGCTTATCTTTCTCTGTAAAAGGAGACACTTTTGCCTAATCCTTATTTATTTATTTTCGAGAGAGTCTTACTCTGTTGCACAGGCTGGAGTGCAGTGGTGCGATCTCGGCTCACCGCAACCTCCGCCACCCAGGTTCAAGTGATTCTCCTGTTTCAGTCACCCGAGTAGCTGGGATTATACGCACCCGGCACCACGCCTGGCTAATTTTTGTAGTTTTAGTAGAGACAGGGTTTTACCATGCTGACCAGACAGGTCTTGAACTGCTGGCTTCAGGTGATCCACCCACCTTGGATTACAGGCATGAGCCACCGCGCCCGGCCTTAACAATTTTTATAGGTATTTAGTAGGTGTATATATTGATAGGGTACACGAAGTATTTTGATACTGACATACAATGCTTAATAATCATACTAGGGTAAATAATCATACTAGGGGTATCCATCACTTCAAGTATTTATCCTTCCTTTGCGTTATAAACAAAGCAATTATACTCTTTTAGTTATTTAAAGGTGTAGAAAAAATTATTGTTGACTGTAGTCACCCAGTTGTGCTGTCAAATAGTAGGTCTTACTCATTTTATTTAATGATATTTTTATACCCATTAACCACCCTCAAACCCCTTCAACACACTGCCCCCACCACTACCCTTCCCAGCCCCTGCTAACCATCCTTCTACTCTCTTTCCGTGAGTTCAATTGTTTTAATTTTTAGCTCTCACAAATAAGTGAGAACATGCAAAGTTTGTCTTTTGGTGCCTGGCTTATTTCACTTAACGTAATGACCTCCAGTTCATCCATGTTGTTGCAAATAACAGGATCTCATTCTTTTTAACAGCTGAATAGTCCTCCACTGTGTATATGTACCACATTTTCTTTATCCATTTGTCTGTTGATGGACATTTAGGTTGCTTCCACATCTTGGCTATTGTCAATAATGCTGCAATAAACAAAAGATATCTCTTCCATACACTGATTTCTTTTCTTTAGGGTGTATACCGGGCAGTGGGATTGCTGGATCATATGATAGATTGGTTTTTAGATTTGAGGAACCTCCAAACCGTTCTCCATAGTGGTTGTACTAATTTACACTCTCATGAGAAGTGTGCAAGTGTTCCCTTTCCTTCACATCCTGGCCAGCATTTGTTATTGCCTGTAGCCTAACTCTGGAGCTGTGTGGATTTTATGGTCAGAGTGTTCTTCCTGTTGCAATAGTCCCCCTAATCCTATTGCGATTGTCCTC
The DNA here is from genome assembly GCF_002776525.5 of Piliocolobus tephrosceles. Lineage (NCBI taxonomy): Eukaryota > Metazoa > Chordata > Mammalia > Primates > Cercopithecidae > Piliocolobus > Piliocolobus tephrosceles. The sequence goes on along the minus strand of NC_045441.1, from coordinate 16,077,573 downwards.
CTCCTCCTCCTCCTGCCCCTATTGCAAGAGTCTCTTTCCTACCTTCCTGCCCAACACGCTGTGCAATAATCCTTTTGAACCAAAGTCTCTTCTTGCTAAGTCCAGATTTCTTTTTTCCTTGACAGCCCCTAAGTCCTGGGGGCACTGGGTAGGCACCTGAGGACCTGAGTAAACAACAAGGCTGGATGCAGATTTTCTCCTTGACACTGTGGCCAAGTAAAGCTGAGTCACTGCTCTCCCATGCTGATGATGCTCTCCTGTGAATCTTCTCTCTCTTAAGGACCCCAGGAATCATGAAGGCAGGTAGGCATAAGGACCCTGAATAGCCTCTGTAGTTATAAATAGCAATAACCACAGGGCCAAAAGTGCCACAGAGCTGCCGTTGCCTGGGATAAAAGGGTTTCTTATCAAAATGATGGAGAAACCTTGGGTTAAGCAAAATCAAACAGGTTTGTTTCCTGCCGGATTTTTCAGGGATGCTTTGTGAAACCCTCAAGAATAGGATATAGGACACATGGCTTCCCCAAATGATTTGACCACAGAACACATTTATTTGTCAAACACCTGGAAGTATCACGTGGAACAGTTTGGGAAATGCAGTTCTAAAGCTTTTTCTATCTCCTCTGCAATTGCTTAATGCACTGTGTGGATGACAAGGTCTGCCTTGAGGGCAGAGGAGATGGAGGCTTCGGGGCTGGTGGCCAAGACTGGAAGGTAGCATCAGACACATTGAGTGTCAGGTGTTCTCTCTCTTTAAGTGGGAAGTGTGCTAAGTAGCCTCTCCCCTTGAGGAAACACAGTAAAGGGGTCAGATTTCCCAACGGGAAGATGCTGTGTTTAAGACACATTTGATTTACATCAGCTTCCGCTGTGACCTTGGCTTTCCAGTTTGCAAGTCATGTCACCAGGGTATCTGACTAAATGTGTGGTTGTGAATTTTTCATGGCAAGGCATGTATTTGTGCTATCGGCCTCCTGGGCAAGGAAAAAACCATGGCACGTCAAAAGCAACATAAATTGTTAGGTAAATCTTTATTCCCTCCAGACCTCCCTGCGAAGTCCCGTTATTCATGTCCCACTCACCGTTCGTTCATTTACAAACATTTATTGAGCAACTTCCATTTCTAAGTACTGTGGGGAATACAAGGATGTATAAACCAATGTGGTGACATTGGTGTCCCGGCAGCAGGTGTGAACGTCAGAGGAGGGGAAAAAGGCTTTGAGAGGGGATCCCTCCTTGGAGTGAGTATTCAGGCATCTGGAGCCTGAATTGAACATGCTTATCTTGTAAACACAAGCCATTTAAGTCCTGTAACACTCACCTCTAGGGGCACCCTGAGCCATCAAAGGGCAGGTGTCCTGTTGGGTTCAAATCTCAGCAAAGTGACCTTCAGCAAATCTCCTAAAACTTTAGGACCAAATCTCTGATCTGTAAAAGGAGGAGGCTAAAATAGATAATTCTTGAAGTTTCTTTGGCTTCAAAACAATATAATTTAGAGATAGAGACAGACATATACAGTCGTACAGTTGACTCTCTTTTTTTTTTTTTTTTTTTTTTTTGAGACAGTCTTGCTCTGTTGCCCAGGTTGGAGTGCAGTGGCATGATCTCAGCTTACTGCAACCTCCACCTGCTGGGTTCAAGCCATTCTCATGCCTCAGCCTCCAGAGTAGCTGGCACTAGAGGTGCACACCACCACGCCTGGCTTTTTTGTATTTTTAGTCGAGAGGAGGCTTCGCCATATTGGCCAGGCTGGTCTTGAACTCCTGACCTCAAATGATCCGCCTGCCTCAGCCTCCCAAAATGCTGGGATTACAGGTGTGAGCCACCTCGCCCATCCTACAGTTGACTCTTGAACAATGCAGGAAGGAGTTAGGGGCATGGGAGTCCCATGCAGTCAAAAACATTTGAACCCCCTCATCCCAGCCCACAACTTTACTAATAGCCTACTGATATGATTTGGGTCTGTGTCCTCACCCAAATTTTATGTCAAATGGTAATCCCCAGTGTTGGAAGGGGGCCTGGTGGGAGGTGATTGGATCACGGGGGGAGATTTCCCCTTTCGCACCTTTCTCCTGATAGTGAGTGAGTTGTCTTGAGATCTGGTTGTTTAAAAGTGTGTGGCACCTCTGCCCTCTCTCCCTCCGTCCTGTTCTGGCCGTGTAAGATGTGCCTGCTTCTCCTTCACCTTCCAGCCATGATTGTGAGTTTCCTGAGTCACGCTTCTTATACAGCCTGCGGAACTGTGAGCAATGAAACCTCTTTTCTTTATGAGTTACCGAGTCTCAGGTAATTATTTATAGCAGTGCAAGAATGGACTGATACACCCACTATTGACTGAAAGCCTTACCAATAATGTGAGTGAAAAGACAAATAAATAGGCCAGGTACGGTGGCTCATGCCTGTAATCCCAGCACTTTGGGAGGCCAAGGCAGGTGGATCACCTGAGGTCAGGAGTTTGAGACCAGCCTGACCAACATGGTGAAACCCCATCTCTACTAAAAATACAACAAAGTTAGCCGTGCTTAGTGGTGTGTGCCTGTAATCCCAGCTACTTGGGTGGCTGAGGCAGGAGAATCACTTGAACCTGGGGGTCGGAGGTTGCAGTGAGCCGAGATCATGCCACTGCACTCCAGCCTGGACAACAGAGCAGGACTCCATCTCAAAAAACAAACAAAAAGATAATTACACTAGTATCTGCAAATATTTTATGCATTCCCAACATACCTGTTTCTTTTCTTTCTTTTTTTTTTTTTTTCAATATTTCTAGGCTATGTGTTTGTCTGCAAGTTTTTTCAGATTGTTGCAAATTTCCAAAAAATTTTCCAGTATATTTATGTAAAACAATCTGTGTATAAGTGGGCCTGCATAGTTCAAATCCATGTTATTGAAGGGTTAATTGTACATATGCATGTACATGTACATATACATGCGTGTGTATATATAAATACATGTATTTACACATAAACATAGAAAAAGTCAAGATTGCTTCTTTTTCTTTTTGGAGATGGAGTCTTGCTGTGACGTCCAGGCTGGAGTGCAATGGCACAATCTCAGCTCACTGCAACCTCCGCCTGCCAGGTTCAAACGATTCTCCTGCCTCAGCCTCCCTAGTAGCTGGGATTATAGGCACCCGCCACCACACCCAGCTAATTTTGGTATTTTCAGTAGAAACGGGGTTTCACCATATTGGCCAGGCTGGTCTCGGAACTTCTGACCTCAAGTGATCTGCCTGCCTTGGCCTCCCAAAGTACTGGGATTACAGGCACGAGCCACTGCACTTGGCCCTAGATTGCTTCTAGTCAGAGTGTAGAGGTAAAACTTGGAGGTGTTGAAAAACAGGCCTTTGCACGAGCTTTAAAAGAGGCCTGAATGTATCTATAGCCATCCACACCACCCTGAACACACCCGATCTTGTCTGATCTCGGAAGCTAAGCAGGTTCGGTCTGGTTGGTACCTGGACAGGAAGGAGGCCTGAGCGTTGGATTTATAGGGTGGGAATGCTGGGATGGCACCACTCAGGGCAAAGTGCAGAGTCAAAGGCCCTGGGGCAGGGAGGAAGGGGGTGCAGGGGCAGCCAGGACGTCTGGTGGCTAGAGCTGAGCATGGTTGTTGGGGTACAGTGGAAGAAGGTCCCTGGAGTGGGGGCTGGATCACAGAGGGCTTTGACTTCACGGCAGCAGAGGAAATCGCTGTCCTGCTCATGGGCTGTAGTCCCACCATCTCTGTCCTTCCTCAGGTGATCTCTCTGCAGGAATCCCTTTTCACTTTCTCCTTGCATACATGTCCCTGGCAGTCTTCAGGTTCCCTTCCTCTTGAGAGAGCTCTTCAGAGCCCTCCCCATTCCACTCTACACTTCCTGTCTGTCATTCTCCGTTGATTCCCCCCGGAGTGCTGATTGCTGTTTATGATGACGTATTCACCACATTTGTCCATCATCTGTTTGTCGTCTGGGTCCTTGGGAATGGAAGCACCATGAGGAAGGGACGGTGCCTGCCTAGTCTACTTTAGTATTCCCAATGGCTATGCACATGCCCAGTAAATGCTGTTTGGTTAGATGAATGAATGAATGAGCTAGAATACTCTCAATAGGTATTGTTTGAACAAATGAATGAGTGAGCTGAAGTACATTCAATATTGTTTGTATGAATGAATAAGCCGAACTATGCTGAACAAATATCTTTTGCATGAATGAACTGGAATACGCTCAATAAATATTGTTTGAATGAATGAATGAATAAGCTGAGATATGCTCAGTAGGTAGTGTTTAAATGAATGAATGAATGAGCTGAAATACACTCAATAAATATTGTTTTAATGAATGAGCTGGAAGGCTCTCAGTAAATCTTGTTTGAATGAATGAATGAATGAGGTGGGATACGGTTGGTAGATAGTGTTTGAATGAATGAATGAATTAGCTGAAATACACTCAACAAATATTGTTTGAATTAATGAATAAGTGAACTGAGATATGCTCAATAAATACTGTTTGAATGAATAACTGGATGAGGTGGACTATGCTCAGTAGACAGTGTTTGAATGAATGAATAAGCTGGAATACACTCAATGTATTGTTTGAAGGAATGAATGAATGATTTGGAATTCACACTATTGTAAAACCACAGAGGAAATCCTGACTGTATATTTCTCCAATGTGCAGAGCCTATATTATATTATTGAGTTTACTGTCTTCCCCAATGTCTACCTAACCTCCAACATATATACATAAACATAGATCAAAAACTTAAACAATATTTTTTAATGAAGTGAAGACATTTGGTTCTCCCTGCTTTGTGAGCTTTGGTGAACGGGGTCCCCTTACTTGATGTCCAGGAAGCAGGGTGGTAGAACCCAGCTGCAAACACTGAGCTCTCAGTCCTGTAAGAGGCATGCCCCTGACCCCTCCTGAAGGGCCCTCCGTATCCCCCCTGGCACTAGTCTCCAGAGGGTGCTTACACTTGAATCTTACTCCCCAAGTCTGATGCTTATTCTGAGTCCTAATAATGGGCACGATGATCTTCTGGTAAGTGGGAAACAAAGGTTTCTTCCCTGGAGCTGCTTTTTGGTATGTGGTTCATGATCCCTTTCTCTGCTCCTCCTTCTTCCTGCAAATGCTACACCCGGGCACCAGAGCACCTGGTTGCAACCCTCAGGCATTGCTCAGAGCTGAGCTAGAGAAGCAGTTTGCTCAATGGAGCTGCCTGGCAGCATCTCTGATTCACCCTGTGTGTAAAAACTCTGGAAGCAAAGGCCAAGTTGAGGCAAATATTGCCCAACTAACAAATATTGACAAAATGCTCCATATTGTGGCTTTCATCAAATAAATGTTTATTTACTTTTATTTATTTATTTTCAAGGCAGTCTTGCTCTGTCACCTAGGCTGGAGTGCAGTGGCACAATCTCAGCTCACCACAACCTCCACCTCCCGGGTTCAAGTTATTCTTCTGCCTCAGCCTCCCAAGTAGCTGGGATTACAGGTGGATTACAGGCTAATTTTTGTATTTTCAGTAGATACGGGGTTTCACCATGTTGGCTAGGCTGGTTTTGAACTCCTAACCTAGTCCACCTGCCTCAGACTCCCAAAGTACTGGGATCAGAGGCGTGAGCCATTGCACCCGGCATAAATGTTTATATTTTTATCAGAGGATAAATGTTTGTCTCTAAGTGAAGGCTATGCCAAAAACAGTGGCCCCAGTTCTGACCCTTGCACTACAAAGTAGTAATTGGTAAAGGAGATCTCTATACTATTAATCATCACGGCAATAGAGTTAAGTGATATTAATATAAACCCTTTAGAGTTTACACAATGTGTTTTTAAAATATTATCTCATCAAAGTCATAGTTGAATTCCTGGAATCATATTTTATTGCTGTCACAAGAAAATTGGGACTCAGATAGTGACTTGCCCAATGTCATTTCACCAGGGAACAGCAGAGGATGGAATCAAGCCCATGGTCTCAAAATGTTCATGCATTTAGAAACACCTTAATATGTTCCTTTTAGAGTGCAGACGCCTTTTCCTAGGGGCATTGCATGGAGAAGATTGAGTGATAGCCAGGTAGGACGGAGAAGACGTGATGACTTTCATCAGGTAAGACTTGTTAGAGGATTTTCTTAAAAAGAAAAGGAGGAAAGAACCTGGCTTTAGGAGACGGATTGCCACTTCTACACAGAGGAAAACTGACTTATTTATGGGCCCTGTTTTTGATCACTTGATTTCATCATCATCCTGAGAGCCACAGAATACCAAATTCTGCAAATTATTCTCATTCAACATGAGAATAAACTAAGGCCTGAGACAGTGACAAACCTTGCGGAATATTATTTGCCATCAGCACCCTCTCACATACTCCTTTGAAATGTGACTTTGCCCCTCCTTTCATTGGGAGGTGGAGTTTATTTTCTCTCCCCTTGAATCTGGGATGGCCCTATGATTGACTTTGGCCATTAGAATATGATGGAAAGAGCTGGGTTTGGTGGTTCATCCCTGTAGTCACAGCACTTTTGGAGGCAGAGGTGGGAGGTTTGCTTGAGGCCAGAAGTCCAAGACTAGATTGGGCAACACAGCAAGACCCTGTCTCTGCAAAAAAAAAAAAAAAAAAAATAGCCAAGCATGGTGATGCATGCCTGTAGTCCCAGCTACTGAGAGGCTGAGGCAAGAGGCTTGTTTGAGCCAGGAGTTTGAGCCTGCAGTGAGCTATAATTGCACCACTGCACTCCAGCCTGGGTGACAGAGTGAGACCCTGTCTTAAAAGAAAACAATTAATGAGAAATAAATATGATGGAAATGACACTGGGGACTCTCAAAGTTATATCTTAACAGGCCTTATGGATTTTGCTTTCACTCTTTTGGGTCACTGAGGTCACCATGCTATGAGAAAGCCCAGTCTAACCTCTTGGGAGATAAACCACAAAGAGCACAGCAGCACCCCAACCAGCAGCCAACAAGAACTGCCAGATGTATGAGTGAGGCATCTTTGAATCTTTGACCTTCCAGCCAGCCAGTCCTCCAGTGGAGGTAACCATATGAGTGAGGGAACCCAGGAGAAATTAGCAAAGGTATGGCACAGGCAAGCTCATTGTGATTTTGTGAAATCATGAAGAATCATGAAAAAGAATAAACATTTGGGATAATCGATAACTAAAGACAAATAGGCTGCTGCCACAAGAAAATTTTAAAACATGCCGGGTGTGGTGGCTCATGCCTGTAATCCTAGCACTTTGGGAGGCTGAGGATGGTGAATTGCCTGAGCTCAGGAATTTGAGACCAGACTGGGCAACAGGGTGAAACCACATCTCTACTAAAATACAAAAGAAATTAGCCAGGTGTGGCAGTGTGGGCCTGTAATCCCAGCTACTCTAGTGGCTGAGGCAGGAGAATTGCTTGAACCTGGGAGACGGAGTTTGCAGTGCCAAGATCATGCCACTGCACTCCAGCCTGGGCAACAGAGCAAGATTCCATCTCTCCAAAAAAAAAAAAATTAAATACACAGCATTGCTTTGCAATCTGTTCAACTTCTCTCAGTCTACCATATTGTTTAGGGGCAACTGGGTTCGAATGCCGGGTTCAATAGAAACTGATTTTTGAAGACACTCTGGAAGACCTGCAGCTGATGATGTGCTAAACAATGGCTGTGATACAATCAAGTGATTAATTATATCTGCATATGATAAGATATAGGAAGACAGAGAGAGAAACTAAGGAATACAATGTTTTGTTTTTAAGCAGAATTTACAGAAAATATAGAAGGCTTGGCATCTGCAAGGTCGAAAAACATAATGTTTAACACTTCATCCCTGGTGTGTTAAAAGTTTCTCAAACGAAGATATGGCCTTAGGATAGGACCAAATCAAGGGAGTGGCTGTAAGACCGCTTGCTCAGAGCTCAGAAAAGTTTTGGACAGTGCCTACTATAAAAGGCTGCTAAGAATCTTAAGGGCATTGCCTTATAGCACCTTCACCTTCACCCACAGAACCTAGAGAGATCTAGCACAGAAATAATTATGGCTTTAGCATGTGGGGCACAGAGTTAATTGCAGTTAGATTTATAGGATAAACACAAAGTTGTTAAGATTGTTGTATTGATTACTGTTAGTGAAATGTGATACAAACCAAGTTTTCTTCTATAAGACAGCTATTAAAAAATTGCTAATATAGGCCAGGTGTGGTGACTCATGCCTGTAATCCCAGCACTTTGGGAGGCCGAGGTGGGCAGATCACGAGGTCAAGAGATGGAGACCATCCTGGCCAACATGGTGAAACCCCATCTTTACTAAAAATACAAAAATTAGCTGGGCGTGGTGGTACGCCCCTGTAGTCCCAGTTACTCGGGAGGCTGAGGCAAGAGAATCGCTTGAACCAGAGACTTGGAGGTTGCAGTGAGCTGAGATTGAGCAACTGCACTCTAGCCTGGCAACAGAGCGAGGACTCCATCTCAAAAAAAAAAAAAAAAATTGTTAATATATACTTGGTGTTTACCATGTGCCAGGCCCTATGTTGAGGGTTTGCTATAGATAAACTCACTTTACTGTCATACCACTGCATCCCTTCGAGGCAGGTACCCTTGCCATTTCTGTTTTATACACGTGGAAACTGGGGCTCAGAGAAGTGTTTGCTCAGTGGCACCCAGGTGCAGGGCAGCAGCCTCCAGATATGAGCCCAGAGTTTTCTGAGTTCAGAGATTGCAGACTGGCAGCCCCAGGATCTGAGCCCAGAGTTCTCTGAGTTCAGAGCCTGCAGAGTGGCGGCCCCAGGATCTGAGCCCAGTGTCTGGGTTCAGAGCCTGAACATAAAGCCTCTCTGCTCTGCTGCCTCTCTGGCACAGTCTATACAACGAACTGATTAGTTCCCCACGATAATTGCTTGGCTCTGACTGAAATTCAATTCCACTAACTCCAAGTGGAGAAAAGTTAGGATTCACCTCAACCAGCAGCCAAGAGAATGATGATTCCCTCTTGCTCTCCTGTGCGCAGTGGTCCCCTTCGCTGTTGGGTGCCCTGCAGCTCTTGACACAAATTCCAGACAGCCTTTTTCCTTCTGGCTTCCGGGAGCATCTGGAAGAGAAGACTCTTGGCTCATTTACAGCCCCCTGTTCAGACCTGTTAACTGTCTTCTTGCTCTAACCAGACCCTGCCAATAATAGTTGTGTGAGATTCAAATGGTGTGAAAGACCTCGGATGTCTGTGAGGATAATTTGTCCCTTTGAAATTGCACTCTCTCTCACCCTCAGGGCTTCTGCATCAAACTGTGTCCCTGTTCTGGTTTTATTCCCCCCTCTTTCTGTACTGAGACAGCACTATTTGCTTGTTTCTTTTTTTTTTTTCTTTCCCTCAGGAATAGAAACCTGAATTGCTTTGTATAGAAAACCAAATTACTGAATTATGAAAAAAAGAAAAAAAAGATCTATTACCCCTTCAGAATGAAGATAAATATACAGCTTGTGGTGTAATGCATCAATTTGAGTAGTAAATACAGAAAACAGAAACGATATTTATATAGAGGAAAGGAATGAAGATATCACATCACCATAGAGAATAATAAAGATGAAGAAGGCAGGTTGGTTTGCAGAACTGATAAAGTTAAACCCACAGGCAATGCCAGTTCTACTCAGGGATGGAGGTCTACGTGATAGACATGGAGAGCTTTGGCGTTCGTGGTTCTGCTCCACACCATTGACCACTTGATTGCTTCAGTGTGTGGCATTTACCTCTGGAAAACTCATTTCCTGGAAACAAAGTGCTGCCTGCATTTTTTAAAAAAGCAAATAACAATAGCTATTATTTTCCAGCCCTAATGACATAAGAATGTTGCATAGATTAATGTAATCTTTATGACAAACTTATGAGTGGTTACCGTTATTGCTATTATTATTTTATTGATAGAAACTTGCACAGAGAAGTGAAGCAACTTGTCCAAAGTCACGCAGCAAATAAGTAACAGAAGCGAGATTCAAGGCAGGTGGTCTGATGCCATGGTTAGTTCGCTAAATCACAATGCTTTACTGCCTTTCCACATTCCTGAAAAGGTTGATGGGGTCTATTTCTAGCTTATTATAGGTAGGTGGTTAGCAGAGACATAAAAGGGACATCTCCATGTATGTAGGTGGGGTAGGGATCCTGAATCCACAGGCGGGTCATCAAGTGATGGGAAAGTGACCCTGAGGGTCATTGCAACCAACTTCTTCAACTTCTCTCAGTTTACCATATTGGCTAGGGGTGGCTGGGCTCGAACGCCAGGTTCAGATAGAAACTGATTTTTGAGGACACTCTGGAAGACCTGCAGCTGATGATGTGCTAAACAATGGCTATGAATTAACCAGCTCTCACCACTGCATGCCAGGGACTGAAGGCGTCTGAGTATTCCAGGCATATTTTGTCCCTTTAAAGTTGGGAATCAGAGTCACTTGGTGTCCATGAAAGGATAGGGCAGCATTGTCAGGACTTTGGTGGGAACCATTTTACTGGGGTCTCAGGCCCAACTGAGATTGTCTTCTGGCTTCAGAAGCAAGTCTTCACAAGGGCAGGAAACTTCCCCAGGCAGGAAGCCCTCAGTATAAGACCCTACTGCCTTGACTTTCAAGCCTGTCTGACCCCAGATAGCAGCTTTTTCTGCCCTGACATTTGACATCAGTTTCACTGTCAAGCTTGCTAGAAACCTTGGACACCTGCCCCGTCTACTTCCACCCTTACACGGGGATGACACCAGATTGTTCAAGCTCAGGTCAACCTACGAAAAGGATGGAACTGCTTGCCCCACATACCATCTCCTTCCCTCTCTGGGTGGAGCCTCCTAGAGCTCTTCTGGCCACCCATTTCCAGGTGCCATGTTCCATCTTTTTGAGCCTCCTCTCTCCTATCAATGGAACTATCCTGTCCTGCACCCCCTTAGGAAGACATACCTGTGCCTTCCAAGTGGACACTTTCTATAGAAAAACAAAACAAAAAAACCCGCTGTACTAATAGGATAAACCTCAGGAATAATTCTACAGTGGCCTTGTGGGTTTGCGTCCAGTGCTCCACCTGCTTCATTAGTAGGAGTATTAAGCCTGATAGGAGAGGTAGGTGTCAGAATTTCTTATCTTTTACCCATTCACACATTACTCATTACAACTAAGGAACAGTTCTTGTATTCAGTTATCTTCTGAGTTTGGGGTTGCGTACCTATCTTCCTTGCCATATTATGAACGCCTTGAAGGGTGCAATTATGCCTTCACATCTCTGCAGGGTATTTTGCCCTTAGGAGATGTCAATAATTTTTTTTTCCTTTGAAATAGGATCTTGCTCTGTTGCCAGACTGGAGTGCAGTGGTGCAATCATGGGTCACTGCAGCCTCAAACTCCTGGGCTCAACTGATCCTCCTGCCTTCGCCTCCCAAACAGGATACCTGTCCTGTCTGCTCCCATCCTTACACGCGAATGACACCAGATTGTTCAGTCTATGAAATGGGTGAAACTGCTTGCCTCACATTCCATCTCCTTCCCTCTCTGGGTGGTACCTCCTAGAGGTCTTCTGGCCACCCACCTGCTTGCCTCACAAATCCCATCTGGGACTACAGGAGTGCACCACCATGCCCAGCTACTTTTTAAAATTTTTTGTAGAGATAGGGTCTCGCTATGTTGCCCAGCCTGGTCTCTAATTCCTGACCTCAAACGCTCCTGCCCTCCAGGGTTCCCAAAGCACTGGGATTATAAGAATGAGCCACCATGCCTAGCCTCAATAATAATAATAATAATAATAATAATAATAATAATAATAATAATAAATTAATGTTGAATTTCCATAAACTTGTGAAACATCACCCAGCATTGAGAGAGTAGCATGCTCATGCCAACCAAGAGCAGCAGGTGGACAAAATACTCTTTTGAGGGAAAGGAGGGGTTTTGTAGGGCAGAATGGTCAGGAATGGCTCTACGAAGGAAGCTGGAGATGAACATACGCCTGAAAGAAGAAGCAAAGAGAAGAAAAGAGAAGAGGATAGGATAGGATAGGAGAGGAGAGGAGCAAGAGCCTTCAGGCAGAAGGAACTGTGCTACTAAAAAGAGAGAGGAAGGGTCTTGTGCGCCAGGTGAGTTTTAGGATGGTATGCTCTGACCAGACCAGTTTGGCTGCAGCAGAAGGCTCAAAAAGGATTGCTGGAATTATGTTTGAACACAGGTACACCTTGTTTCATTGCATGTAACTTTATTGCACTTTGCAGAGATTGCACTTTTTACAAATTGAAAGTTTGTCACTTCACTGATTTCCTTGACTGGTGGTTTGTAGTTCTCCATGAAGAGGTCCTTCACTTCCCTTGTTAGCTGTATTCCTAAGTATTTTATTCTGTTTGTAGCAGTTGTGAATGGGAGTTCACTTGTGATTTGGCTCTCTGCTTATCTGTCCTTGGTGTATAAGAATGCCTGTGATTTTTGCACATTGATTTTGTATCTTGAGACTTTGCTGAAGTTGCTTATCAGCTTAAGAAGCTTTCGGGCCGAGATGATGGGGTTTTCTAGATACAGGATCATGTCATCTGCAAACAGAGACAGTTTGACTTCCTCTCTTCCTATCTGAATACACTTTATTTCTTTCTCTTGCCTGATCGCCCTGGTCTTCCAATACTATGTTGAATAGGAGTGGTGAGAGAGGGCATCCTTGTCTTATGCTGGTTTTCAAGGAGAATGCTTCCAGCTTTTGACCATTCAGTATGATATTGGCTGTGGGTCTGTCATAAGTGGCTGTTAATATTTTTAGGTATGTTCCATCAATACCTACTTTATTGAGAGTTTTTAACAGGAAGGCATGCTGAATTTTATCAAAGGCCTTTTCTGAGTCTATTGAGATAATCATGAGGTTTTGTCTTTGGTTCTGTTTATGTGATGAATTACTTTTGCAGGGACATGGATAGAGCTGGAAGCCATTATCCTCAGCAAACTAATGCAGGAACAGAAAACCAAACACCACATGTTCTCACTTATAAGTGGGAGCTGAGCAATGAGATCACATGGACACAGGGAGGGGAACAACACACGCTGGGGCCTGTTGGGGGATGGAGTTGGGGTAGAGAGAGCATTAGGAAAAATAGCTAATGCATGCTGGGCTTAATACCACACACAGTGGCTCACACCTGTAATCCCAGCATTTTGGAAGGCCAAGGCAGGCAGATCACCTGAGGTCGGCAGTTCAAGACCAGCCTGACCAACATGGAGAAACCCAGTCTCTACTAAAAATACAAAATTAACCAGGCATGGTGGTGCATGCCTGTAATCCCAGCTACTCAGGAGGCCGAGGCAGGAGAATTGCTTGAACCCAAGAGGCAGAGGTTGTGGTGAGCCGAGATTGCACCACTGTAGTCCAGCCTGGGCAACAAGAGCAAAACTGTCTCAAAACAAAACAAAACAAAAAAAGCCGAGGTGATGAGTTGTTAGGTGCAGCAAACCACCATGGTACACGTTTACCTATGTAACAAGCCTGCACATCCTGCACATGTATCCCAGAACCTAAAAATAAAATAGAATAAAAAGAAAGTTTGTCACAACCCTGCATGAAGCAAGTCTACCAGCGCCATTTTCCAACAGCATATACTCATTCATGTCTCTGTGTCACATTGCAGTAATCCTGGCAATATTTCAAGCTTTTTCATTATTATTATCTCCGTTATGATGATCTAAGACGTGTTATCTTTGGCGTTACCATCACAATTGTTTGGGGGAAATACAAACTGTGTGAAATGGTAACTTATATAAAACAGTGAACTCAATTGATCAATGTTGTGTGTGTTCTGAGTTCTCCACTGTCCAACTGCTTCCAGGCCTCTCTCACTCTCTATGGGCCTTCCTATCACCTGAGACAAAACAGTATTGAAATTAGGCCAATTAATAACCAATTCATACAAGCTGCTAAGTGTTCACGTTGCACATCTCTCTCTTTAAATCAAAAGCTAGAAATGATGAAGCTTAGTGAGGAAGGCATGTTGAAAGCTGATTTAGGCTGAAAGCTAGGCCTCTTGTGCCAAATAGCCAAGTTGTGAACGTGAAGGAAAAGTTCTTGAAAGAAATTAAATGTGCTACTCCAGTGAACACACATGTGATAAGAAAATGAAATAGCTTTGTTGCTGACATGGAGGAAGTTTTAGTGGACTGAATAGCAGATATAAGCAGTCACAACATGTTCTTCAGCCAAAGCCTAATCCAGAGCAAGGGCCTAACTCTCTTCAATGCTGTGAAGGCTGAGAGATGTGAAGAAGCTGCAGAAGAAAAGTTGGAAGCTAGCAGAGGTTGGTTCATGAGGCTTAAGGAAAGAAACTGTCTCCATAACATAAAAGTGTGAGGTTGAAGCAGCAAGTTATCCAGACCTAGCTGAGATCATTGATGAAAGTGGCTACACTCAACAATATATTTTCAATGTAGACAAAACAGTCTCATGTTAGAAGAAGATGCCATCTAGGACTTTCCTAGCTAGAGAGAAGTCAATGCCAGGCTTCAAAGCTTCAAAGGACAGGTTGACTGTCTTGTGAGAGGCTGATGCAGCTTGTCACTAAGTTGAAAGCAATGCTCATTTACCATTCCAAAAATTCTAGGGCCCTTAAAAATTATGCTAAATCTACTCTGCCTGTGTTCTATAAATGGAACAGCAAAGCTGACGGCACATCTGTTTACAAGGTGGTTTGTTGAATATTTTAAGACCACTGTTAGGATCCACAGCTTAGAAAAACAGGTTTGTTTTTCTCAAATATTCCTGCTCATTGACAATGCACCTGGTCACCCAAGAGCTCTGATGGAGATGTACAAGGAGATGAATGTTCTTTTCATGCCTTCTAACATAACATCCATTTTTTTGCCCATGAATCAAAGAGTAATATCAACTTCCAAGTCTTATTATTAAATAAATGCTTTTCATAAGACTGTAGCTGCTATAGATCATGATTCCTCTGGTGGATCTGGGCAAAGTCAATTGAAAACATTCTGGAAAGGATTCACCAGCTAGATGCCATTAAGAACATTTCTTTTCTTTTCTTTTTTTTTTTTTTTTTTTTTTGAGGTGGAGTCTCGCTCTGTCGCCCAGGTTGGAGTGCAGTGGTGCGATCTTGGCTCACTGCAAGCTCCGCCTCCCGGGTTCACGCCATTCTCCTGCCTCAGCCTCCTGAGTAGCTGGGACTACAGGTGCCTGCCACCACGCCCGGCTAATTTTTTTGTATTTTTAGTAGAGATGGGGTTTCACCGTGTTAGTCAGGATGGCCTTGATCTCCTGACCTCGTGATCCACCCACCTCAGCCTCCCAAAGTGCTGGGATTACAGGTGTGAGCCAGCCATTAAGAACATTTATGATTCATGGGAGGAGGTCAAAATATCAGCATGAACAGGAGTGTGGAAGAAGTGGATTCCAGCCCTCATGGGTGACCTGGAGGGTTTCAAGGCTTCAGTGGAGGAAGGAACTGCAGATGTGGTGGAAATAAAAAGAGAACTAGAATTGAAATGGAGCCTGCCGATGGGACTGAATTGCTGAAATCTCATGATCACACTTAAACAGATGAGGAGTTGCTTCTTATGGATGAGCAGAGAAAGTGGTTTCTTGAGATGGAATTTACTCCTGGTGAAGATGCTGTGAACATTGTTGAAATGGCAACAAAGCAGCCAGGTACAGTGGCTCACACCTGTAATCCCAGCATTTTGGGAGTCCAAGGCGAGGGGATCACTCGAGGTCAGGAGTTCACGACCAGCCTGGCCAACGTGGTGAAACTCTCATTCTACTAAAAATACAAAAATTAGCTGTGTGTGGTGGTGTGTGCCTGTAATCCCAGCTAGTCGGGAGGCTGGGGCAAGTGAATTGCTTTAACCTGGGGAAGGAGGGTGCAGTGAGCCGAGATCGCACCACTGCTCTCCGGCCTGGGCAACAGAGAGAGACTCCGTCTCAAAAAAAAAAAAAAAAAAAAAAAAAAAAACAAAATGAAACGGCAACAGAGGATTTAGAATATTGCATAAACTTATAAACTTCGTTGATAAAGCCAGGAACAAGGCTTGAGAATATTGACTCCAAATTTTGAAAAAAGTTCTACTGTGGGTTAAATGCTATGAAACACTCACTGCGTGGTATAGAGAATTTTTTTTTTTTTTTTTAATGAAAGGAAGAATCAATTGATGCAGCAAATCTCACTATTGTCTTATTTAAAAAATCACCATAGCTACCCCAACTTTCAGCAACCACCACCCTGATCAGTCAGCAGCCATCAACATCAAGGCAAGACCCTTCACCAGTAACCAGATTACAATTCACAGAAGGCTCAGATGATCGTTAGCATTTTTTAGCAATCAAGTACTTTTTAATTAAGGTATGTAAATTTTTTAGACATAGTGCTATTGCACACTTAATAGACTACAACAGAGTGTAAACGTAATTTTTATATGCTGAGAAACTAAAAACATTGTGTGACTCAGTTTGTAGCAATAGTTGTTTTATTGCAGTGGTCTGGAACTGAACCTGCAATATTTCCTCGGTATGCCTGTAGAGAGTTTAAGGCTAGATTGTTTGTTTGTTTGTTTGTTTGTTTGTTTATTTATTTATTTATTTTTGAGACCAAGTCTCACTCTGTCACCCAGGCTGGAATGTAGTGTCGTGATCTTGGCTCACTGCAACTTCCGCCTTCTGGGTTCAAGCGATTCTCCTGCTTCAGCCTCCCAAGTAGCTGGGATTACAGACATATGCCACCATGCCTGGCTACTTTTTGTATTTTTAGTAGAGGCAGGGTTTCACCATGTTGGCTAGGCTGGTCTTGAACTCTTGGCTTCAAGTGATGCCGCGCCTCGGCCTCCCATAGTGCTGGGATTACAGGTGTGAGCCACCATGACTGGCCAGTCATGCATGAAGTCAAGCATGAAGATTTTCTATCTTCAGCTTTGTGAGAGCAGAGATGATATTTTATGTGAAGACGGAGGAACCTTTGACATGACTGATTTGACACAGATATAGTGCTTATGATTTTATTGAATCCCCTAGGAATTGAACAGAGACATTGTTGATGATGGTCAAATTTCTAAATCTCGCCCTTCTCTGATGATCAAAATAGCTTCATTATTTTGTATTTATTTATTTTTATTTTTATTTTAAGTTCTGGGGTACATGTACAGGATGTACAGATTTGTTACATAGGTAAACGTGTACCATGGTGGTTTGCTGCACCTGTCAACCCATCACCTAGGTATTAAGCCCAGCAGGCATTAGTCATTTGTCCCGATGCTCTCCCTCCCCCCACCCTACCCCCAACAGGCCCCATTGTGTTGTTCCCCTCCCTGTGTCTGTGTGCTGTCATTGTTCAGCTCCCACTTATAAGTTAGAACATGAGGTATTTGGTTTTCTGTACCTGTGTTAGTTTGCTAAGGAAAATGGTTTCCAGCTTCATCCACATCCCCGCAAAGGACATGATCTGATTCCTTTTTATGGCTGCATAGTATTCCATGGTGTACATGTACCAGATTTTCTTTATCCAGTTTATCGTTGATGGGTATTTGGGTTGATTCCATGTCTTTGATCACAAAAGCTTTATTTTAACTGAGCACTTATTCTGTCCTAAACACTGTGTTGATACTGTTGGGATATTTGGCCCCTCCTAATCTCATGTTGAAATTTGATCTCCAGTGTTGGAGGTGTGGCCTGGTCGGAGGTGTTTGGGTCATGGGGCGGGTCCTTCAAGGAAGGCTTGGTGGCCTCCTCTGGGTCATGACTGAGCTCTATTAATTCTCATGAGAGGTGGTTGTTGAAAAGAGCGTGGCACCCCTCCCTCTCTCTTTCCTTCCCTCTGGCTTTGTGATGTCTGTTTCTCTTCCCTTTCTGTCATGAGTAAGAACCTCCCGAAGTCCTCACTAGAAGCCGATGCTGGTGCCATACTTCTTGTCCAGACAGCCTGCAGACCCGTGAGCCAAATAAACTTCTTTTCTTTTTCTTGTTCGTTTGAGACACAGTCTTACTCTGTCACCCAAGCTGGAGGGCAGTGGTGTGATTATGCCTCACTGCAGCCTCAACCTCCCAGGCCCAGTGGATCCTCCCATCTCAGCCTCACGAGTAGCTGGGATTACAGGTGTGCACCACCACACCCAACTAATTTTTGTGTTTTTTTGTAGAGACAGGGATTTGCCATATTGCCCAGATTGATCTTGAACTCCTAACCTCATGCAATCCTCCCACCTTGGCCTCCCAAAGTGCTGGGATCACAGGAGTGAGCCACCGCACCCAGCCTAAACCTCTTTTCTTTATAAATTACCCAGGGTAAGATGTTCTCTTACAGCAATGCAAACTAACTCAGACATGTGCTAAGCACTTGATATGTATTATATTTATTCCTCCTGATCTCTCAATGGGCCTGTGAGGAAGGTATATTCTTGACCCAATTTTATATAAGGAAAACAGGGTTAATGATACAAGGTTGGTAAATGGCCAAGACTGCACTTGAACTCAGATCCCACAGTGAAGTCAGGCTCTGACCCCATCCACCCCTTGCCACCACGCTCTCCTCTGTTTTGCCCATTCCTGACTTACTCAGCTCCTCTTCCCCTCCTTGCCCCATCCCATTCCTGAGTCTGGAGACCACTGTGGGAAGCTTGTGAGATCCATAGGGATGGGATAGAGTTGAGAAACTTGCTAAGAAGAACTGGCAGGCACAGAGCAGAGAAAAAATAAGTAAGCAGGCCAGGCGCAGTGGCTCACGCCTGTAATCCCAGCCCTTTGGAAGGCCGAGGCGAGCAGATCACCTGAGGTCAGGACTTCGAGACCAGCCTGGCCAACATGAAGAAACCCCATCTCTACTAAAAATACAAAATTAGCCAAGCATCATGGTGCATGCCTGTAACCCCAGGTACTTGGGAGGCTGAGGCACGAGAATTGCTTGAACCCAGGGGACAGAGGTTGCAGTGAACTGAGGTGGCACCACTGCATTCCAGCCTGGGTGACAAGAGCGAAACTCTGTCTCAAAAAAAAAAGAAGAAGAAGAGGAAGAGGAAGAGGAAGAAGAAGAAGAAGAAGAAGAAGAAGAAGAAGAAGAAGAAGAAGA